>NC_053390.1:307719965-308038715 GCF_905171765.1 Bufo bufo | reverse complement strand
CATGGGGGATATCTATTGACTGCCATGTTACATGCCTGTCCTAATCTGTTCCTGCTGGAATCAGATGTGCCACAATTATTAAAGAGGACCTGAGAGCACCTCGCTATACAGTCAGGTCCATAAATATTGGGACATTGACACAATTCTAACATTTTTGGCTCTATACACCACCACAATGGATTTGAAATGAAACGAACAAGATGCGCTTTAACTGCAGACTGTCAGCTTTAATTTGAGGGTATTTACATCCAAATCAGGTGAACGGTGTAGGAATTACAACAGTTTGCATATGTGCCTCCCACTTGTTAAGGGACCAAAAGTAATGGGACAATTGGCTTCTCGGCTGTTCCATAGCCAGGTGTGTGTTATTCCCTCATTATCCCAATTACAATGAGCAGATAAAGGGTCCAGAGTTCATTTCAAGTGTGCTATTTGCATTTGGAATCTGTTGCTGTCAACTCCAAATCCAAAGAGCTGTCACTATCAGTGAAGCAAGCCATCATTAGGCTGAAAAAACACAACAAACCCATCAGAGAGATAGCAAAAAGATTAGGCGCGGCCAAAACAACTGTTTGGAACATTCTTAAAAAGAAGGAACGCACCAGCAACACTAAACGACCCGGAATACCACGGAAAACAAGGATGAATTCTGAAGTGTTTCGGGCAATATTATCTGAACATATTCAGCCAAATGCTTAAGAACTCATTGGACGGCGCTTCACAGTAGAGTTGTTGCGATACCAAATTTTTGATTCGATATAAATACCATAAAAAAGTATTGCGATACTCGATACCACGCAAAAAAAAAATAAACCAAAAAAGCCACGTGCATTCCGCATTTTAAAAAATGGCGAATCGTGCAGTTTTTTGTTTTTTTTCTATTCCGGCGTTCACCGCATAGATTTTTTTGTATTTTAATAGTTTGGACTTTTCTGACGTGGCGATATGTGATATGTTTATTTATTGTTTATATATTTTATATGTGAAATTGGGAAAGGGGGTGATTTATACTTAATATTTTGGTGTTTTTTTTTTTACTTTTTTATTTTATTTACACTTTTTATTTAATAACTATTTCCCCCCTTAGGGGCCAGAACCTGGGATCTTCTAATCCCTTGTCCTATTCACCCTAATAGATCTCTATCAGAGTGAATAGGACCTCACACACTGCCTGCTGCCCTGTGCTTTGTGCACACAGCATCAGGGATGTTACCATGGCAGTCAGGGCTTCAGTAGCGTCCTGGCTGCCATGGTAACCGATCGGAGCCCCAGGCTTACACTGCTGGGGCTCCGATCAGAAGCTGCCACTGCCACCAATGAAGAGGAGGGGACCCTGTGGCCATAGCCACCAATGATAAAGGTACAGATGGGTGTTACCAGTTGGGGGGTGTCCCTGCACTATTTGACACTATCCATTCAGTGCTGCCAGTGTGAAACTGTGCAGGGACAGACTCCCAGATGGTAACTCCTATTTGTACCTTTATCCAGAAACTTCTAGCAGGAATAAGAGAACATAGACTCATAAGAATAGATGCCCCAGAATGGTTATTACATGGGGAATGCAAGTAGCTACTAAAACAGACATGTCAGGAGTGGTGACCGATCCTCTATAAGAGGTGCTGGCCTCTTAGTAATAGTGGTGTATCTGTGCATGTCCATGCACCAGAACTGACCAGGTGTAATCTATGCCTATTTCCTGGTGTTAGATTATAATAGATGTGCCAGAAAGGCTATGCCTGGCCTCACCCACTTGTTGGAAAAATGGCAAGCAGGGCAAAATTTGACACACACGCTCTTTGACACCGGTATTCTGGCATACCTGGAATGCTAAATGTCCCCCATGGGGTGTAAAGTATACACGACCTGCCTAAAATCACATCCTGTCCTGATTTACTTGTTTAAAAAACTAAAGAATCACCTCAGATACCAAATGTAGGATAAACTGTAACAGGATCTTATTTGGTGATGTCAACAGCAATTTACAGAACAATACAGTAAACTTTTGCAATGCATGGTGTGGGGATTTGCTCTGGTAGACAGGCTAGCGGACGCAGTATAGAGGCAACCACAAAGTCTTTAACTTAAACAGTTTAGTGTTTTATTCACACATAAGGAAAAACAAAAAGTGACATTTTGCAGTCTAGGTGTTTGTTCACACCATGAAAAGTCCACAGAACAAAAACCTTCACCTGGTTTGCAGTTTCTCCACCTGTGGTCCACAGCAGGCTTTAGGGGCCTGTTTCTCAGCATGCGGCTCCCAGCCCTTTTGCACGGCGCAAGTTTTCAGATCCCAAAGCACACAGGGACTGACAGCGCTCCACTGTCAGAGAGGAGTAATCCACACCCACAGCTGAGACTGCTGGCTGGGTTTGATATAGGCCAGTAAAGACCCGGCCTTGAGCGTGGGGAGCAGCCACCCACCCAGCACTTTGGCTACTCCTAGTAAGAGCCGGCCCGGATCAGCTTACAGCCATACTAAAATAGCAACGTGTCAACCAGCACTAGCTGCCCCTGACACTTGAAAATACTGGCTCTTACATAACCGAGGCCAGGAACCTAGGTGACACATCCCTTCCGTCAACGACGGACCCTTGTGCCTTCCTACAATGGGTAACGACCTCGGTGAGAAGACCATTCTGAACAACATTATTTCTCAATGTATTCACTAGAAAACTAGCATAAATCCGATGATACCCCCCATGCACACTAAAGGCTCTGCTTCGCTTCATATGGTATATTACAAAACTAGCTGCCTGCAGTCACCACTAGGTGGAGCTCAGTACATAGAAATGTATACAGTTACACAGTTTTTGCATTTAGTACAATCCACAACCTACAATTTCTGACAGGTGTGCTCCAGCTTCCTCCTCTCTCCTTCCTGATTCCACCGCGTTCCATTATTATCAGGATTGTTCTTGTACAGAGGTATGATCTTCAGCACACACTGCTCACTGTATCAGCTTTCTTGGAGATGCTGTATAATAATCTATTCTATAAAATCTGGGCTACTTAGTGTTAACCTATAGGCAAAGCCTAGCATGTTGGGACCAGGGATCTGCAGCAATTTTATGTGCCAAAATTATAACCTAGGGCAGTGATGGCGAACCTTTTGCAGACTGAGTGCCCAAACTGTTACCCAAAACGCACATATTTATCGAATAGTGCCAACATGTCAATTTAACCTGAATACTACAGTCCAATATAATATACTATATCTATACTATTACTTTATCATTTAGCTATAATAGCCTGCCTACATTCAATGCGCTGCCCGTGCCGTTCACAGCGTGCCCTGCACTGATCAATGGCAGGAAAATTCTAAGGCATATTGGTATACCATAGACTTTTTCCAGGGCGTGGGTGCCCACAGAGAGGGCTCTGAGTGCTGCCTCTGGCACCCGTGCCATAGGTTCGCCACCACTGACCTAGGGTATAATGCAATATTGTGTGTTCCCACCACTAATATAAGCTTATAGGGGTCATTAAATAGCATGTGTACATGTTCTATGCATCTGCAGAAATCCTATGGTAAAGGTATTGTGGGCCCACCAAAATAGGACACATGGCCAATTTGAAACATTTTTCTCCATCTCATAAAGTCATAGCTTATTAATAGAATATGCCATCACTTTAGGATTGGTGAGGGTGTGACCTATGGTGCCACCACTGATCTTCAAATTCTTACAGCACTAATTTATAGCGGCGTTCCCTTCAAAGTTTTCCATGTGTACTGCCCTCTCCTGGCCACCCAGGGTTACGTAGCTGGTGGTTGGGGTCCTGTCTTGCAGTGAATAGCAGTGCCTTTTTATTTTCGGGATTGGTTTCTCATATGAACGTGTCCCTTCCAGTAATACATGTTGGATGCAGGAGTATAGCTAAAGGCTCATGGGCCCTGGTGCAAGAATTCAGCTTGGGTCCCCCTTCCCTCAGTGCTTTGTAGCAAGGGGCAGGGGTGCACTTAGCCTTTCTGCTGTCTGAGGCAAAAATTGAAGAGGCACTCCCCCATGCCAAATTCACAACCTAACCCCTTCTCTCCAGCCTTACTGTTAAAGACATACTTGGAAAACATTACATACAGTGCTACAAAACATACAGGGTAATACAGTGCTACAGACCTCATCTCCATTAGGACCAGACCACCATGATGATTTCTTTCAGCCATCTTCTGCCTCTGCAGAGTTTGACAAAAAGACATCTTAGTTTCCTACTTTTCCATCATCCTCCCTCCTTCTCAACACCCCGATACTTTGGCCACTGTGCTCCTCAATACTACTGTATACTGCAGAAACAGATAATCCCCCTGAAAATACTAGTACCACGCAGATAGAGCCCCCTCCAATAATTATTGGCACATATATTTTCCTTCACTGGAACGAAGAGGCCTAGTCTAATGAAACAACCCCAAAGCGTTATCCCTCATCCATCAAACTTTACAGTTGGCACAATGCAGGCAGGCAGGTTGTCTATCAGACTGCCAGACAGAGAAGTGTGATTCATCACTCCACAGAGTCCAGGGCAGAGTTCTTCACACCACTCCATCCAATGCTTGGCATTGTAAGGTTTGCATGCAGCTGCTCGGCCATTGAAACCCATGCCATGAAGCTCCTGCCGCACAGGTTTTGCACTGATGTTAATGGTTTAGTTGGTTTGAAACTCTGCAGTTAGTGAGTTAGCAGAGCGATGGCGAGTTGTATGCTCTATGTGTCTCAGCACTTGGCAACCCCACTCTGTAACTGTTGAGTGGTGGTATACCACCACTGGACCCACAGTTTATTATGCCCGAGGAAGGCGGCGGTCCACAGCTGAAACGTGTTACATGCCTTTGATTATTATTGTTTTATTAGTTTTTAATAAATTCACATAATCTCCAGTTTTTATTTATTCGAATGTGGACTTTCTGGCCAGAAGGTGCAGCAACCTTGTTCTCCTGTAGGTTAAGGACCTATAGGCATTGTCCCAGTGTTGTGCCTGGTATTGCACATCATCATAAGAAGCTGTCTATTTGATAGCAGGCGATTAAAATTATCCGAGATGTTACACTAGGGGAGCGCCTTGATTTTTCCTGTACTGTGACATCACTGTATTTATTATCCCTGTATTGTGACATCAATGTGTTTATTACCCCTGTGCTGTGACATCACTATGTTTTTTATCCCTGTACTGTGACATCACTGTGTATTATCCCTGTACTGTTTACTCTCCCTGTATTGTGACATCACTGTGTTTATTATTCCTGTGCTGTGACATCACTGTGTATGATGTCCCTGTACTGTGACATCACTGTGTTTATTGTCCCTGTGCTGTGACATCACTGTGTTTATTGTCCCTGTGCTGTGACATCACTGTTTATTATCCCTGTACTGTGACATCACTGTTTATTGTCCCTGTACTGTGACATCACTGTTTACTCTCCCTGTATTGTGACATCACTGTGTTTATTATCCCTGTATTGTGATATCACTGTTTATTATCCCTGTACTGTGACATCACTGTATTTATTGTCCCTGTGCTGTGACATCACTGTATTTATTGTCCCTGTGCTGTGACATCACTGTATTTATTATCCCTGTGCTGTGACATCACTGTTTATTGTCCCTGTACTGTGACATCACTATGTTTATTGTCCCTGTGCTGTGACATAACTGTGTTTATTAACCCTGTACTGTGACATCACTGTGTTTATTGTCCCTGTGCTGTGACATCACTGTATTTATTGTCCCTGTGCTGTGACATCACTGTATTTATTGTCCCTGTGCTGTGACATCACTGTATTTATTATCCCTGTGCTGTGACATCACTGTGTTTATTGTCCCTGTGCTGTGACATCACTGTTTATTATCCCTGTACTGTGACATCACTGTTTATTATCCCTGTACTGTGACATCACTGTTTATTATCCCTGTACTGTGACATCACTGTGTTTATTATCCCTGTACTGTGACATCAATGTGTTTATTATCTCTGTACTGTGACATCACTGTTTATTATCCCTGTATTGTGACATCACTGTTTATTGTCCCTGTACTGTGACATCACTGTTTATTGTCCCTGTACTGTGACATCACTGTTTACTCTCCCTGTATTGTGACATCACTGTGTTTATTATCCCTGTACTGTGACATCACTGTTTATTATCCCTGTACTGTGACATCACTGTTTATTGTCCCTGTACTGTGACATCACTGTTTACTCTCCCTGTATTGTGACATCACTGTGTTTATTGTCCCTGTATTGTGACATCACTGTTTATTATCCCTGTACTGTGACATCACTGTATTTATTGTCCCTGTACTGTGACATCACTTTGTTTATTGTCCCTGTGCTGTGACATCACTGTATTTATTGTCCCTGTGCTGTGACATCACTGTGTATATTGTCCCTGTGCTGTGACATCACTGTGTATGATGTCCCTGTGCTGTGACATCACTGTATTTATTGTCCCTGTGCTGTGACATCACTGTATTTATTGTCCCTGTGCTGTGACATCACTGCATTTATTATCCCTGTGCTGTGACATCACTGTTTATTGTCCCTGTACTGTGACATCACTATGTTTATTGTCCCTGTGCTGTGACATAACTGTGTTTATTACCCCTGTACTGTGACATCACTGTGTTTATTGTCCCTGTGCTGTGACATCACTGTATTTATTATCCCTGTGCTGTGACATCACTGTTTATTGTCCCTGTACTGTGACATCACTGTTTACTCTCCCTGTATTGTGACATCACTGTGTTTATTGTCCCTGTGCTGTGACATCACTGTATTTATTGTCCCTGTGCTGTGACATCACTGTGTATATTGTCCCTGTGCTGTGACATCACTGTATTTATTGTCCCTGTGCTGTGACATCACTGTATTTATTGTCCCTGTGCTGTGACATCAATGTATTTATTATCCCTGTGCTGTGACATCACTGTTTATTGTCCCTGTACTGTGACATCACTATGTTTATTGTCCCTGTGCTGTGACATAACTGTGTTTATTACCCCTGTACTGTGACATCACTGTGTTTATTGTCCCTGTGCTGTGACATCACTGTATTTATTGTCCCTGTGCTGTGACATCACTGTATTTATTGTCCCTGTGCTGTGACATCACTGTATTTATTGTCCCTGTGCTGTGACATAACTGTGTTTATTACCCCTGTACTGTGGCATCACTGTGTTTATTGTCCCTGTGCTGTGACATCACTGTATTTATTGTCCCTGTGCTGTGACATCACTGTATTTATTGTCCCTGTGCTGTGACATAACTGTGTTTATTACCCCTGTACTGTGGCATCACTGTGTTTATTGTCCCTGTGCTGTGACATCACTGTGTTTATTATCCCTGTGCTGTGACATCACTGTGTTTATTATCCCTGTGCTGTGACATCACTGTATTTATTGTCCCTGTGCTGTGACATCACTGTGTATATTGTCCCTGTGCTGTGACATCACTGTGTATGATGTCCCTGTGCTGTGACATCACTGTATTTATTGTCCCTATGCTGTGACATCACTGTATTTATTGTCCCTGTGCTGTGACATCACTGTATTTATTATCCCTGTGCTGTGACATCACTGTTTATTGTCCCTGTACTGTGACATCACTATGTTTATTGTCCCTGTGCTGTGACATAACTGTGTTTATTACCCCTGTACTGTGACATCACTGTGTTTATTGTCCCTGTGCTGTGACATCACTGTATTTATTGTCCGTGCTGTTACATCACTGTATTTATTGTCCCTGTGCTGTGACATCACTGTATTTATTGTCCCTGTGCTGTGACATCACTGTATTTATTGTCCCTGTGCTGTGACATCACTGTATTTATTGTCCCTGTGCTGTGACATCACTGTGTTTATTACCCCTGTACTGTGGCATCACTGTGTTTATTGTCCCTGTACTGTGACATCACTGTGTTTATTGTCCCTGTGCTGTGACATCACTGTGTTTATTATCCCTGTGCTGTGACATCACTGTGTTTATTGTCCCTGTGCTGTGACATCACTGTGTATATTGTCCCTGTGCTGTGACATCACTGTATTTATTGTCCCTGTGCTGTGACATCACTGTATTTATTGTCCCTGTGCTGTGACATCTCTGTATTTATTGTCCCTGTGCTGTGACATCACTGTATTTATTGTCCCTGTGCTGTGACATCACTGTGTTTATTACCCCTGTACTGTGGCATCACTGTGTTTATTGTCCCTGTACTGTGACATCACTGTGTTTATTGTCCCTGTACTGTGACATCACTGTGTTTATTGTCCCTGTGCTGTGACATCACTGTATTTATTGTCGCTGTGCTGTGACATCACTGTGTATATTGTCCCTGTGCTGTGACATCACTGTGTTTATTGTCCCTGTGCTGTGACATCACTGTATTTATTGTCCCTGTGCTGTGACATCACTGTATTTATTATCCCTGTGCTGTGACATCACTGTTTATTGTCCCTGTACTGTGACATCACTATGTTTATTGTCCCTGTGCTGTGACATAACTGTGTTTATTACCCCTGTACTGTGACATCACTGTGTTTATTGTCCCTGTGCTGTGACATCACTGTATTTATTGTCCCTGTGCTGTGACATCACTGTATTTATTGTCCCTGTGCTGTGACATCACTGTATTTATTGTCCCTGTGCTGTGACATAACTGTGTTTATTACCCCTGTACTGTGGCATCACTGTGTTTATTGTCCCTGTACTGTGACATCACTGTGTTTATTGTCCCTGTGCTGTGACATCACTGTGTTTATTATCCCTGTGCTGTGACATCACTGTGTTTATTATCCCTGTGCTGTGACATCACTGTATTTATTGTCCCTGTGCTGTGACATCACTGTGTATATTGTCCCTGTGCTGTGACATCACTGTGTATGATGTCCCTGTGCTGTGACATCATTGTATTTATTGTCCCTGTGCTGTGACATCACTGTATTTATTGTCCCTGTGCTGTGACATCACTGTATTTATTATCCCTGTGCTGTGACATCACTGTTTATTGTCCCTGTACTGTGACATCACTATGTTTATTGTCCCTGTGCTGTGACATAACTGTGTTTATTACCCCTGTACTGTGACATCACTGTGTTTATTGTCCCTGTGCTGTGACATCACTGTATTTATTATCCCTGTGCAGTGACATCACTGTTTATTGTCCCTGTACTGTGACATCACTGTTTACTCTCCCTGTATTGTGACATCACTGTGTTTATTGTCCCTGTGCTGTGACATCACTGTATTTATTGTCCCTGTGCTGTGACATCACTGTGTATATTGTCCCTGTGCTGTGACATCACTGTATTTATTGTCCCTGTGCTGTGACATCACTGTATTTATTGTCCCTGTGCTGTGACATCACTGTATTTATTATCCCTGTGCTGTGACATCACTGTTTATTGTCCCTGTACTGTGACATCACTATGTTTATTGTCCCTGTGCTGTGACATAACTGTGTTTATTACCCCTGTACTGTGACATCACTGTGTTTATTGTCCCTGTGCTGTGACATCACTGTATTTATTGTCCCTGTGCTGTGACATCACTGTATTTATTGTCCCTGTGCTGTGACATCACTTTATTTATTGTCCCTGTGCTGTGATATAACTGTGTTTATTACCCCTGTACTGTGGCATCACTGTGTTTATTGTCCCTGTGCTGTGACATCACTGTATTTATTGTCCCTGTGCTGTGACATCACTGTATTTATTGTCCCTGTGCTGTGACATAACTGTGTTTATTACCCCTGTACTGTGGCATCACTGTGTTTATTGTCCCTGTGCTGTGACATCACTGTGTTTATTATCCCTGTGCTGTGACATCACTGTGTTTATTATCCCTGTGCTGTGACATCACTGTATTTATTGTCCCTGTGCTGTGACATCACTGTGTATATTGTCCCTGTGCTGTGACATCACTGTGTATGATGTCCCTGTGCTGTGACATCACTGTATTTATTGTCCCTGTGCTGTGACATCACTGTATTTATTGTCCCTGTGCTGTGACATCACTGTATTTATTATCCCTGTGCTGTGACATCACTGTTTATTGTCCCTGTACTGTGACATCACTATGTTTATTGTCCCTGTGCTGTGACATAACTGTGTTTATTACCCCTGTACTGTGACATCACTGTGTTTATTGTCCCTGTGCTGTGACATCACTGTATTTATTGTCCGTGCTGTGACATCACTGTATTTATTGTCCCTGTGCTGTGACATCACTGTATTTATTGTCCCTGTGCTGTGACATCACTGTATTTATTGTCCCTGTGCTGTGACATCACTGTATTTATTGTCCCTGTGCTGTGACATAACTGTGTTTATTACCCCTGTACTGTGGCATCACTGTGTTTATTGTCCCTGTACTGTGACATCACTGTGTTTATTGTCCCTGTGCTGTGACATCACTGTGTTTATTATCCCTGTGCTGTGACATCACTGTATTTATTGTCCCTGTGCTGTGACATCACTGTGTATATTGTCCCTGTGCTGTGACATCACTGTATTTATTGTCCCTGTGCTGTGACATCACTGTATTTATTGTCCCTGTGCTGTGACATCACTGTATTTATTGTCCCTGTGCTGTGACAACACTGTATTTATTGTCCCTGTGCTGTGACATAACTGTGTTTATTACCCCTGTACTGTGGCATCACTGTGTTTATTGTCCCTGTACTGTGACATCACTGTGTTTATTGTCCCTGTACTGTGACATCACTGTGTTTATTGTCCCTGTGCTGTGACATCACTGTGTTTATTGTCCCTGTGCTGTGACATCACTGTGTATATTGTCCCTGTGCTGTGACATCACTGTGTTTATTGTCCCTGTGCTGTGACATCACTGTATTTATTGTCCCTGTGCTGTGACATCACTGTATTTATTATCCCTGTGCTGTGACATCACTGTTTATTGTCCCTGTACTGTGACATCACTATGTTTATTGTCCCTGTGCTGTGACATAACTGTGTTTATTACCCCTGTACTGTGACATCACTGTGTTTATTGTCCCTGTGCTGTGACATCACTGTATTTATTGTCCCTGTGCTGTGACATCACTGTGTTTATTGTCCCTGTGCTGTGACATCACTGTATTTATTGTCCCTGTGCTGTGACATCACTGTGTTTATTACCCCTGTACTGTGGCATCACTGTGTTTATTGTCCCTGTGCTGTGACATCACTGTGTTTATTGTCCCTGTGCTGTGACATCACTGTGTTTATTATCCCTGTGCTGTGACATCACTGTGTTTATTATCCCTGTGCTGTGACATCACTGTATTTATTGTCCCTGTGCTGTGACATCACTGTGTATATTGTCCCTGTGCTGTGACATCACTGTGTATGATGTCCCTGTGCTGTGACATCACTGTATTTATTGTCCCTGTGCTGTGACATCACTGTATTTATTGTCCCTGTGCTGTGACATCACTGTATTTATTATCCCTGTGCTGTGACATCACTGTTTATTGTCCCTGTACTGTGACATCACTATGTTTATTGTCGCTGTGCTGTGACATAACTGTGTTTATTACCCCTGTACTGTGACATCACTGTGTTTATTGTCCCTGTGCTGTGACATCACTGTATTTATTATCCCTGTGCTGTGACATCACTGTTTATTTTCCCTGTACTGTGACATCACTGTTTACTCTCCCTGTATTGTGACATCACTGTGTTTATTGTCCCTGTGCTGTGACATCACTGTATTTATTGTCCCTGTGCTGTGACATCACTGTGTATATTGTCCCTGTGCTGTGACATCACTGTATTTATTGTCCCTGTGCTGTGACATCACTGTATTTATTGTCCATGTGCTGTGACATCGCTGTATTTATTATCCCTGTGCTGTGACATCACTGTTTATTGTCCCTGTACTGTGACATCACTATGTTTATTGTCCCTGTGCTGTGACATAACTGTGTTTATTACCCCTGTACTGTGACATCACTGTGTTTATTGTCCCTGTGCTGTGACATCACTGTATTTATTGTCCGTGCTGTGACATCACTGTATTTATTGTCCCTGTGCTGTGACATCACTGTATTTATTGTCCCTGTGCTGTGACATCACTGTATTTATTGTCCCTGTGCTGTGACATCACTGTATTTATTGTCCCTGTGCTGTGACATAACTGTGTTTATTACCCCTGTACTGTGGCATCACTGTGTTTATTGTCCCTGTACTGTGACATCACTGTGTTTATTGTCCCTGTGCTGTGACATCACTGTGTTTATTGTCCCTGTGCTGTGACATCACTGTGTTTATTGTCCCTGTGCTGTGACATCACTGTGTATATTGTCCCTGTGCTGTGACATCACTGTATTTATTGTCCCTGTGCTGTGACATCACTGTATTTATTGTCCCTGTGCTGTGACATCACTGTATTTATTGTCCCTGTGCTGTGACAACACTGTATTTATTGTCCCTGTGCTGTGACATAACTGTGTTTATTACCCCTGTACTGTGGCATCACTGTGTTTATTGTCCCTGTACTGTGACATCACTGTGTTTATTGTCCCTGTACTGTGACATCACTGTGTTTATTGTCCCTGTGCTGTGACATCACTGTATTTATTGTCGCTGTGCTGTGACATCACTGTGTATATTGTCCCTGTGCTGTGACATCACTGTGTTTATTGTCCCTGTGCTGTGACATCACTGTATTTATTGTCCCTGTGCTGTGACATCACTGTATTTATTATCCCTGTGCTGTGACATCACTGTTTATTGTCCCTGTACTGTGACATCACTATGTTTATTGTCCCTGTGCTGTGACATAACTGTGTTTATTACCCCTGTACTGTGACATCACTGTGTTTATTGTCCCTGTGCTGTGACATCACTGTATTTATTGTCCCTGTGCTGTGACATCACTGTATTTATTGTCCCTGTGCTGTGACATCACTGTATTTATTGTCCCTGTGCTGTGACATAACTGTGTTTATTACCCCTGTACTGTGGCATCACTGTGTTTATTGTCCCTGTACTGTGACATCACTGTGTTTATTGTCCCTGTGCTGTGACATCACTGTGTTTATTATCCCTGTGCTGTGACATCACTGTGTTTATTATCCCTGTGCTGTGACATCACTGTATTTATTGTCCCTGTGCTGTGACATCACTGTGTATATTGTCCCTGTGCTGTGACATCACTGTGTATGATGTCCCTGTGCTGTGACATCACTGTATTTATTGTCCCTGTGCTGTGACATCACTGTATTTATTGTCCCTGTGCTGTGACATCACTGTATTTATTATCCCTGTGCTGTGACATCACTGTTTATTGTCCCTGTACTGTGACATCACTATGTTTATTGTCGCTGTGCTGTGACATAACTGTGTTTATTACCCCTGTACTGTGACATCACTGTGTTTATTGTCCCTGTGCTGTGACATCACTGTATTTATTATCCCTGTGCTGTGACATCACTGTTTATTTTCCCTGTACTGTGACATCACTGTTTACTCTCCCTGTATTGTGACATCACTGTGTTTATTGTCCCTGTGCTGTGACATCACTGTATTTATTGTCCCTGTGCTGTGACATCACTGTGTATATTGTCCCTGTGCTGTGACATCACTGTATTTATTGTCCCTGTGCTGTGACATCACTGTATTTATTGTCCCTGTGCTGTGACATCGCTGTATTTATTATCCCTGTGCTGTGACATCACTGTTTATTGTCCCTGTACTGTGACATCACTATGTTTATTGTCCCTGTGCTGTGACATAGCTGTGTTTATTACCCCTGTACTGTGACATCACTGTGTTTATTGTCCCTGTGCTGTGACATCACTGTATTTATTGTCCCTGTGCTGTGACATCACTGTATTTATTGTCCCTGTGCTGTGACATCACTTTATTTATTGTCCCTGTGCTGTGACATAACTGTGTTTATTACCCCTGTGCTGTGGCATCACTGTGTTTATTGTCCCTGTGCTGTGACATCACTGTATTTATTGTCCCTGTGCTGTGACATCACTGTATTTATTGTCCCTGTGCTGTGACATAACTGTGTTTATTATCCCTGTACTGTGGCATCACTGTGTTTATTGTCCCTGTGCTGTGACATCACTGTGTTTATTATCCCTGTGCTGTGACATCACTGTGTTTATTATCCCTGTGCTGTGACATCACTGTATTTATTGTCCCTGTGCTGTGACATCACTGTGTATATTGTCCCTGTGCTGTGACATCACTGTGTATGATGTCCCTGTGCTGTGACATCACTGTATTTATTGTCCCTGTGCTGTGACATCACTGTATTTATTGTCCCTGTGCTGTGACATCACTGTATTTATTATCCCTGTGCTGTGACATCACTGTTTATTGTCCCTGTACTGTGACATCACTATGTTTATTGTCCCTGTGCTGTGACATCACTGTATTTATTGTCCGTGCTGTGACATCACTGTATTTATTGTCCCTGTGCTGTGACATCACTGTATTTATTGTCCCTGTGCTGTGACATCACTGTATTTATTGTCCCTGTGCTGTGACATCACTGTATTTATTGTCCCTGTGCTGTGACATAACTGTGTTTATTACCCCTGTACTGTGGCATCACTGTGTTTATTGTCCCTGTACTGTGACATCACTGTGTTTATTGTCCCTGTGCTGTGACATCATTGTGTTTATTATCCCTGTGCTGTGACATCACTGTGTTTATTGTCCCTGTGCTGTGACATCACTGTGTATATTGTCCCTGTGCTGTGACATCACTGTATTTATTGTCCCTGTGCTGTGACATCACTGTATTTATTGTCCCTGTGCTGTGACATCACTGTATTTATTGTCCCTGTGCTGTGACATCACTGTATTTATTGTCCCTGTGCTGTGACATAACTGTGTTTATTACCCCTGTACTGTGGCATCACTGTGTTTATTGTCCCTGTACTGTGACATCACTGTGTTTATTGTCCCTGTACTGTGACATCACTGTGTTTATTGTCCCTGTGCTGTGACATCACTGTATTTATTGTCGCTGTGCTGTGACATCACTGTGTATATTGTCCCTGTGCTGTGACATCACTGTGTTTATTGTCCCTGTGCTGTGACATCACTGTGTTTATTGTCCCTGTGCTGTGACATCACTGTATTTATTGTCCCTGTGCTGTGACATCACTGTATTTATTATCCCTGTGCTGTGACATCACTGTTTATTGTCCCTGTACTGTGACATCACTATGTTTATTGTCCCTGTGCTGTGACATCACTGTGTTTATTACCCCTGTACTGTGACATCACTGTGTTTATTGTCCCTGTGCTGTGACATCACTGTATTTATTGTCCCTGTGCTGTGACATCACTGTATTTATTGTCCCTGTGCTGTGACATCACTGTATTTATTGTCCCTGTGCTGTGACATAACTGTGTTTATTACCCCTGTACTGTGGCATCACTGTGTTTATTGTCCCTGTACTGTGACATCACTGTGTTTATTGTCCCTGTGCTGTGACATCACTGTGTTTATTATCCCTGTGCTGTGACATCACTGTGTTTATTATCCCTGTGCTGTGACATCACTGTATTTATTGTCCCTGTGCTGTGACATCACTGTGTATATTGTCCCTGTGCTGTGACATCACTGTGTATGATGTCCCTGTGCTGTGACATCACTGTATTTATTGTCCCTGTGCTGTGACATCACTGTATTTATTGTCCCTGTGCTGTGACATCACTGTATTTATTATCCCTGTGCTGTGACATCACTGTTTATTGTCCCTGTACTGTGACATCACTATGTTTATTGTCCCTGTGCTGTGACATAACTGTGTTTATTACCCCTGTACTGTGACATCACTGTGTTTATTGTCCCTGTGCTGTGACATCACTGTATTTATTATCCCTGTGCTGTGACATCACTGTTTATTGTCCCTGTACTGTGACATCACTGTTTACTCTCCCTGTATTGTGACATCACTGTGTTTATTGTCCCTGTGCTGTGACATCACTGTATTTATTGTCCCTGTGCTGTGACATCACTGTATTTATTGTCCCTGTGCTGTGACATCACTGTATTTATTGTCCCTGTGCTGTGACATCACTGTATTTATTGTCCCTGTGCTGTGACATCACTGTATTTATTATCCCTGTGCTGTGACATCACTGTTTATTGTCCCTGTACTGTGACATCACTATGTTTATTGTCCCTGTGCTGTGACATAACTGTGTTTATTACCCCTGTACTGTGACATCACTGTGTTTATTGTCCCTGTGCTGTGACATCACTGTATTTATTGTCCCTGTGCTGTGACATCACTGTATTTATTGTCCCTGTGCTGTGACATCACTTTATTTATTGTCCCTGTGCTGTGACATAACTGTGTTTATTACCCCTGTACTGTGGCATCACTGTGTTTATTGTCCCTGTGCTGTGACATCACTGTATTTATTGTCCCTGTGCTGTGACATCACTGTATTTATTGTCCCTGTGCTGTGACATAACTGTGTTTATTACCCCTGTACTGTGGCATCACTGTGTTTATTGTCCCTGTGCTGTGACATCACTGTGTTTATTATCCCTGTGCTGTGACATCACTGTGTTTATTATCCCTGTGCTGTGACATCACTGTATTTATTGTCCCTGTGCTGTGACATCACTGTGTATATTGTCCCTGTGCTGTGACATCACTGTGTATGATGTCCCTGTGCTGTGACATCACTGTATTTATTGTCCCTGTGCTGTGACATCACTGTATTTATTGTCCCTGTGCTGTGACATCACTGTGTATATTGTCCCTGTGCTGTGACATCACTGTGTATGATGTCCCTGTGCTGTGACATCACTGTATTTATTGTCCCTGTGCTGTGACATCACTGTATTTATTGTCCCTGTGCTGTGACATCACTGTATTTATTATCCCTGTGCTGTGACATCACTGTTTATTGTCCCTGTACTGTGACATCACTATGTTTATTGTCCCTGTGCTGTGACATAACTGTGTTTATTACCCCTGTACTGTGACATCACTGTGTTTATTGTCCCTGTGCTGTGACATCACTGTATTTATTATCCCTGTGCTGTGACATCACTGTATTTATTGTCCCTGTGCTGTGACATCACTGTATTTATTGTCCCTGTGCTGTGACATCACTGTATTTATTGTCCCTGTGCTGTGACATCACTGTATTTATTGTCCCTGTGCTGTGACATCACTGTATTTATTGTCCCTGTGCTGTGACATCACTGTATTTATTATCCCTGTGCTGTGACATCACTGTTTATTGTCCCTGTACTGTGACATCACTATGTTTATTGTCCCTGTGCTGTGACATAACTGTGTTTATTACCCCTGTACTGTGACATCACTGTGTTTATTGTCCCTGTGCTGTGACATCACTGTATTTATTGTCCCTGTGCTGTGACATCACTGTATTTATTGTCCCTGTGCTGTGACATCACTTTATTTATTGTCCCTGTGCTGTGACATAACTGTGTTTATTACCCCTGTACTGTGGCATCACTGTGTTTATTGTCCCTGTGCTGTGACATCACTGTATTTATTGTCCCTGTGCTGTGACATCACTGTATTTATTGTCCCTGTGCTGTGACATAACTGTGTTTATTACCCCTGTACTGTGGCATCACTGTGTTTATTGTCCCTGTGCTGTCACATCACTGTGTTTATTATCCCTGTGCTGTGACATCACTGTGTTTATTATCCCTGTGCTGTGACATCACTGTATTTATTGTCCCTGTGCTGTGACATCACTGTGTATATTGTCCCTGTGCTGTGACATCACTGTGTATGATGTCCCTGTGCTGTGACATCACTGTATTTATTGTCCCTGTGCTGTGACATCACTGTATTTATTGTCCCTGTGCTGTGACATCACTGTATTTATTATCCCTGTGCTGTGACATCACTGTTTATTGTCCCTGTACTGTGACATCACTATGTTTATTGTCCCTGTGCTGTGACATAACTGTGTTTATTACCCCTGTACTGTGACATCACTGTGTTTATTGTCCCTGTGCTGTGACATCACTGTAATTATTGTCCCTGTGCTGTGACATCACTGTATTTATTGTCCGTGCTGTGACATCACTGTATTTATTGTCCCTGTGCTGTGACATCACTGTATTTATTGTCCCTGTGCTGTGACATCACTGTATTTATTGTCCCTGTGCTGTGACATCACTGTATTTATTGTCCCTGTGCTGTGACATAACTGTGTTTATTACCCCTGTACTGTGGCATCACTGTGTTTATTGTCCCTGTACTGTGACATCACTGTGTTTATTGTCCCTGTGCTGTGACATCACTGTGTTTATTATCCCTGTGCTGTGACATCACTGTGTTTATTGTCCCTGTGCTGTGACATCACTGTGTATATTGTCCCTGTGCTGTGACATCACTGTATTTATTGTCCCTGTGCTGTGACATCACTGTATTTATTGTCCCTGTGCTGTGACATCACTGTATTTATTGTCCCTGTGCTGTGACATCACTGTATTTATTGTCCCTGTGCTGTGACATAACTGTGTTTATTACCCCTGTACTGTGGCATCACTGTGTTTATTGTCCCTGTACTGTGACATCACTGTGTTTATTGTCCCTGTGCTGTGACATCACTGTATTTATTGTCGCTGTGCTGTGACATCACTGTGTATATTGTCCCTGTGCTGTGACATCACTGTGTTTATTGTCCCTGTGCTGTGACATCACTGTATTTATTGTCCCTGTGCTGTGACATCACTGTATTTATTATCCCTGTGCTGTGACATCACTGTTTATTGTCCCTGTACTGTGACATCACTATGTTTATTGTGCCTGTGCTGTGACATAACTGTGTTTATTACCCCTGTACTGTGACATCACTGTGTTTATTGTCCCTGTGCTGTGACATCACTGTATTTATTGTCCCTGTGCTGTGACATCACTGTATTTATTGTCCCTGTGCTGTGACATCACTGTGTTTATTGTCCCTGTGCTGTGACATAACTGTGTTTATTACCCCTGTACTGTGGCATCACTGTGTTTATTGTCCCTGTACTGTGACATCACTGTGTTTATTGTCCCTGTGCTGTGACATCACTGTGTTTATTATCCCTGTGCTGTGACATCACTGTGTTTATTATCCCTGTGCTGTGACATCACTGTATTTATTGTCCCTGTGCTGTGACATCACTGTGTATATTGTCCCTGTGCTGTGACATCACTGTGTATGATGTCCCTGTGCTGTGACATCACTGTATTTATTGTCCCTGTGCTGTGACATCACTGTATTTATTGTCCCTGTGCTGTGACATCACTGTATTTATTGTCCCTGTGCTGTGACATCACTGTGTTTATTACCCCTGTACTGTGGCATCACTGTGTTTATTGTCCCTGTACTGTGACATCACTGTGTTTATTGTCCCTGTGCTGTGACATCACTGTGTTTATTGTCCCTGTGCTGTGACATCACTGTGTTTATTGTCCCTGTGCTGTGACATCACTGTGTTTAATATCCCTGTGCTGTGACATCACTGTATTTATTGTCCCTGTGCTGTGACATCACTGTGTATATTGTCCCTGTGCTGTGACATCACTGTATTTATTGTCCCTGTGCTGTGACATCACTGTGTTTATTGTCCCTGTGCTGTGACATCACTGTGTTTATTATCCCTGTGCTGTGACATCACTGTGTTTATTATCCCTGTGCTGTGACATCACTGTATTTATTGTCCCTGTGCTGTGACATGACATCGCTGTGTTTATTACCCCTGTTCTGTGACATCACTGTATTTATTATCCCTGTGCTGTGACATCACTGTATTTATTGTCCCTGTGCTGTGACATCACTGTATTTATTACCCCTGTGCTGTGACATCACTGTGTTTATTGTCCCTGTGCTGTGACATCACTGTATTTATTACCCCTGTGCTGTGACATCGCTGTGTATATTGTCCCTGTGCTGTGACATCACTGTGTATGATGTCCCTGTGCTGTGACATCACTGTATTTATTGTCCCTGTGCTGTGACATCACTGTATTTATTGTCCCTGTGCTGTGACATCACTGTGTTTATTGTCCCTGTGCTGTGACATCACTGTGTATATTGTCCCTGTGCTGTGACATCACTGTGTATGATGTCCCTGTGCTGTGACATCACTGTATTTATTGTCCCTGTGCTGTGACATCACTGTATTTATTGTCCCTGTGCTGTGACATCACTGTGTTTATTGTCCCTGTGCTGTGACATCACTGTGTTTATTACCCCTGTGCTGTGGCATCACTGTGTTTATTGTCCCTGTACTGTGACATCACTGTGTTTATTGTCCCTGTGCTGTGACATCACTGTGTTTATTGTCCCTGTGCTGTGACATCACTGTGTTTATTGTCCCTGTGCTGTGACATCACTGTGTTTAATATCCCTGTGCTGTGACATCACTGTATTTATTGTCCCTGTGCTGTGACATCACTGTGTTTATTGTCCCTGTGCTGTGACATCACTGTATTTATTGTCCCTGTGCTGTGACATCACTGTGTTTATTGTCCCTGTGCTGTGACATCACTGTGTTTATTATCCCTGTGCTGTGACATCACTGTGTTTATTGTCCCTGTGCTGTGACATCACTGTATTTATTGTCCCTGTGCTGTGACATCACTGTGTATATTGTCCCTGTGCTGTGACATCACTGTGTATGATGTCCCTGTGCTGTGACATCACTGTATTTATTGTCCCTGTGCTGTGACATCACTGTATTTATTGTCCCTGTGCTGTGACATCACTGTATTTATTGTCCCTGTGCTGTGACATCACTGTGTATATTGTCCCTGTGCTGTGACATCACTGTGTATGATGTCCCTGTGCTGTGACATCACTGTATTTATTGTCCCTGTACTGTGACATCACTGTATTTATTACCCCTGTGCTGTGACATCGCTGTGTTTATTACCCCTGTGCTGTGACATCGCTGTATTTATTGTCCCTGTGCTGTGACATCACTGTGTATATTGTCCCTGTACTGTGACATCACTGTATTTATTACCCCTGTGCTGTGACATCGCTGTGTTTATTACCCCTGTGCTGTGACATCACTGTATTTATTGTCCCTGTGCTGTGACATCACTGTATTTATTACCCCTGTGCTGTGACATCACTGTGTTTATTGTCCCTGTGCTGTGACATCACTGTATTTATTACCCCTGTGCTGTGACATCGCTGTGTTTATTACCCCTGTTCTGTGACATCGCTGTGTTTATTACCCCTGTGCTGTGACATCGCTGTGTTTATTACCCCTGTGCTGTGACATCACTGTATTTATTGTCCCTGTGCTGTGACATCACTGTATTTATTACCCCTGTGCTGTGACATCACTGTGTATATTGTCCCTGTGCTGTGACATCACTGTGTATGATGTCCCTGTGCTGTGACATCACTGTATTTATTGTCCCTGTACTGTGACATCACTGTATTTATTACCCCTGTGCTGTGACATCGCTGTGTTTATTACCCCTGTGCTGTGACATCGCTGTATTTATTGTCCCTGTGCTGTGACATCACTGTGTATATTGTCCCTGTACTGTGACATCACTGTATTTATTACCCCTGTGCTGTGACATCGCTGTGTTTATTACCCCTGTGCTGTGACATCACTGTATTTATTGTCCCTGTGCTGTGACATCACTGTATTTATTACCCCTGTGCTGTGACATCACTGTGTTTATTGTCCCTGTGCTGTGACATCACTGTATTTATTACCCCTGTGCTGTGACATCACTGTATTTATTGTCCCTGTGCTGTGACATCACTGTATTTATTACCCCTGTGCTGTGACATCACTGTGTTTATTGTCCCTGTGCTGTGACATCACTGTATTTATTACCCCTGTGCTGTGACATCACTGTGTTTATTGTCCCTGTGCTGTGACATCACTGTATTTATTACCCCTGTGCTGTGACATCACTGTGTTTATTGTCCCTGTGCTGTGACATCACTGTGTTTATTGTCCCTGTGCTGTGACATCACTGTGTTTATTGTCCCTGTGCTGTGACATCACTGTGTTTAATATCCCTGTGCTGTGACATCACTGTATTTATTGTCCCTGTGCTGTGACATCACTGTGTATATTGTCCCTGTGCTGTGACATCACTGTATTTATTGTCCCTGTGCTGTGACATCACTGTGTTTATTGTCCCTGTGCTGTGACATCACTGTGTTTATTATCCCTGTGCTGTGACATCACTGTGTTTATTATCCCTGTGCTGTGACATCACTGTATTTATTGTCCCTGTGCTGTGACATGACATCGCTGTGTTTATTACCCCTGTTCTGTGACATCACTGTATTTATTATCCCTGTGCTGTGACATCACTGTATTTATTGTCCCTGTGCTGTGACATCACTGTATTTATTACCCCTGTGCTGTGACATCACTGTGTTTATTGTCCCTGTGCTGTGACATCACTGTATTTATTACCCCTGTGCTGTGACATCGCTGTGTATATTGTCCCTGTGCTGTGACATCACTGTGTATGATGTCCCTGTGCTGTGACATCACTGTATTTATTGTCCCTGTGCTGTGACATCACTGTATTTATTGTCCCTGTGCTGTGACATCACTGTATTTATTGTCCCTGTGCTGTGACATCACTGTGTATATTGTCCCTGTGCTGTGACATCACTGTGTATGATGTCCCTGTGCTGTGACATCACTGTATTTATTGTCCCTGTGCTGTGACATCACTGTATTTATTGTCCCTGTGCTGTGACATCACTGTATTTATTGTCCCTGTGCTGTGACATCACTGTGTTTATTACCCCTGTACTGTGGCATCACTGTGTTTATTGTCCCTGTACTGTGACATCACTGTGTTTATTGTCCCTGTGCTGTGACATCACTGTGTTTATTGTCCCTGTGCTGTGACATCACTGTGTTTATTGTCCCTGTGCTGTGACATCACTGTGTTTATTGTCCCTGTGCTGTGACATCACTGTATTTATTGTCCCTGTGCTGTGACATCACTGTGTATATTGTCCCTGTGCTGTGACATCACTGTATTTATTGTCCCTGTGCTGTGACATCACTGTGTTTATTGTCCCTGTGCTGTGACATCACTGTGTTTATTGTCCCTGTGCTGTGACATCACTGTGTTTATTATCCCTGTGCTGTGACATCACTGTATTTATTGTCCCTGTGCTGTGACATCACTGTGTATATTGTCCCTGTGCTGTGACATCACTGTGTATGATGTCCCTGTGCTGTGACATCACTGTATTTATTGTCCCTGTGCTGTGACATCACTGTATTTATTGTCCCTGTGCTGTGACATCACTGTATTTATTGTCCCTGTGCTGTGACATCACTGTGTATATTGTCCCTGTGCTGTGACATCACTGTGTATGATGTCCCTGTGCTGTGACATCACTGTATTTATTGTCCCTGTACTGTGACATCACTGTATTTATTACCCCTGTGCTGTGACATCGCTGTGTTTATTACCCCTGTGCTGTGACATCGCTGTATTTATTGTCCCTGTGCTGTGACATCACTGTGTATATTGTCCCTGTACTGTGACATCACTGTATTTATTACCCCTGTGCTGTGACATCGCTGTGTTTATTACCCCTGTGCTGTGACATCACTGTATTTATTGTCCCTGTGCTGTGACATCACTGTATTTATTACCCCTGTGCTGTGACATCACTGTGTTTATTGTCCCTGTGCTGTGACATCACTGTATTTATTACCCCTGTGCTGTGACATCGCTGTGTTTATTACCCCTGTTCTGTGACATCGCTGTGTTTATTACCCCTGTGCTGTGACATCGCTGTGTTTATTACCCCTGTGCTGTGACATCACTGTATTTATTGTCCCTGTGCTGTGACATCACTGTATTTATTACCCCTGTGCTGTGACATCACTGTGTATATTGTCCCTGTGCTGTGACATCACTGTGTATGATGTCCCTGTGCTGTGACATCACTGTATTTATTGTCCCTGTACTGTGACATCACTGTATTTATTACCCCTGTGCTGTGACATCGCTGTGTTTATTACCCCTGTGCTGTGACATCGCTGTATTTATTGTCCCTGTGCTGTGACATCACTGTGTATATTGTCCCTGTACTGTGACATCACTGTATTTATTACCCCTGTGCTGTGACATCGCTGTGTTTATTACCCCTGTGCTGTGACATCACTGTATTTATTGTCCCTGTGCTGTGACATCACTGTATTTATTACCCCTGTGCTGTGACATCACTGTGTTTATTGTCCCTGTGCTGTGACATCACTGTATTTATTACCCCTGTGCTGTGACATCACTGTATTTATTGTCCCTGTGCTGTGACATCACTGTATTTATTACCCCTGTGCTGTGACATCACTGTGTTTATTGTCCCTGTGCTGTGACATCACTGTATTTATTACCCCTGTGCTGTGACATCGCTGTGTTTATTACCCCTGTTCTGTGACATCGCTGTGTTTATTACCCCTGTGCTGTGACATCGCTGTGTTTATTACCCCTGTGCTGTGACATCACTGTATTTATTGTCCCTGTGCTGTGACATCACTGTATTTATTACCCCTGTGCTGTGACATCACTGTGTTTATTGTCCCTGTGCTGTGACATCACTGTATTTATTACCCCTGTGCTGTGACATCGCTGTGTTTATTACCCCTGTTCTGTGACATCGCTGGTCCCTGTGCTGAGACATCACTGTGTATATTGTCCCTGTGCTTTTGGGAGAGCCCCTCTATAGATCACAGCAGGTTTTGCTTTGGGGCCCCCGCCCTTAGAGCACAGTGCTGGAGGGAGCAGGGTGTGACGCCGACTCCCGACTGACATCAGTTTCAGCCATTCCCGACATACCGGATGGGCGGGACTTTCTTCTGGCGCCTTAAACTAAATAAAAAAACCTTTCTCCAGCCAATTGGCGACTGCAGCTGTATGATTGGCAGCGGAATGGACCAACCACAACTCTAGCTCAGTTATAAGGGTTGCCTCTAAGGCCGGGCGCTCAATCTCTCCTTAAGATGGCGGCGGTGTCCTCGGCGGCTACATTGCGTGGGACCGACTATGAAAACGGGCTTCGTGGTGGGCCTGGCTCAGCTGGTGGCGGCGAAGATGTTGGCGATGACGAACCCATGGGGAGAGGAGGGCTAGATCTCGACCTGGAGTTGTTGGGCCCGGGCAGAAGAATCCGGCGGATAGGGGGCAGAATAGCGACAGGGAGGAGATCCGGCGGACGGGGGAGCACGGAGAGCGGAGGCGCCGGCGTCCTGGAGGAGATGGAGGAAGAGGAGATGGAGGAGGAAGAGCCCGGAGAGCTCGGCCCGGACCCCGCTATCGAGGACCCGGTAAGCGCTGCGGGCAGCCCGGACTCCCAGGCCTGATACGGGGGAGGGGCAGAGCAGCATGCTCCAGGCATCCATTGTGAGGCGGAGTGACGTCAGAGATGAGCATGGCTCTGGGTGTGATGACATCACTGCTCCTCCAATCTCTGCCTAATATTGTACACCCCTATAACCAGTAATGATTTATGCATGCAGATATAAGGGGGGTTCACATCACGTCTTATGCCTCAGTTTAAACTATACATTACAAAAACGTAGCCCACCACGTTCTTGTACCCTGTAGAGTCCAGTAAAATACGTACACTTGTGTCCTTTTTTAATGGAACTCTATGGCTCAGTCTGAGGCAATTGTTTAACGTATCCGTTTTTTGTATACGTTAACCAGATTAGAAAAACGTGATGTGAACCCACCCTAACCGACCCTGTGCTGTACCCCAGCTTTGGAGTAGGCCCACGGCTGCTCCAGTGTCTGCAATGCACATCAAGTCGTGTCCACCGCCATCTTGTGTCTTTTGGATGCAGGACATTCAAAGCTGTGGTGTACCCACTGGGTACAGTAGAAGATAGATTGTGCATGTGTACACCACTGCTTATGGGGGCCTCGGTTTTAGCTAACCCTTTTAAGGGTCCTATGTCCTGCTTCCATACTGACTGAACGCTAGCAGATGGGTTCCTAGGAATCTGAGCCCGGCTATTTAACCGCTTGCGTTCCATGGATTTGAGGGCCTGGGCGACTTGAATGCCATCAGCCCTGGGGACCAAAAAATGAGCTCATGGGTGTGTTCCCTAACAGCAGCCTGTGCCCTAGAGACTGAGGATAGTTCATTCATTCTAGGCTGAAAACAGTGCTAAACAGAAAACCCTTCGAGGGGTTGTCCAGGATTTTGATGGGGTGCTCAGGATAGGCCGATATCAGATCAGTGTGTCCCTGCCAGCCCCTGGGGTTATAGTAATGTCTCCACACATGATTTTCTATTATGTGACCCATGTTTGGGTTTACAGGCTTTCTAAATGACTATATGTACTTTATCACCTCTCTTTCAGGAGCTGGAGGCGATCAAAGCCCGTGTCCGAGAAATGGAAGAGGAGGCTGTCAAGCTAAAAGAGCTGCAGAATGAGGTGGAGAAACAGATGAACATGAGCCCACCGCCTGGCAATGGTAAGACCTGCACCCCACGCCTTGGACTTTGATAAATGGTGGTCAAGACTGAACGTTTATTCCTGGGGTGGGAGGTAATCACTGGCCACACTCCACCATGGCTGGAGAACTTTATAACAGGTGGAATAACGTCTTCCAGGTTGTCTGGTTTTCTGATGTAGATGACCTATCCTCAGGAGAGGCCATCAGTGTTAGATGGGTGGAGAGGACACTGTTCCTACGAGTGCTGTTCTCTTCACTGTTCACCGTCCACATTGCGTCCCATTCAGTAATCGATATCTGATCAGCGGAGGTCTGACAGCCCACATCCCCAACAATCAGCGGTTACCTTATAGTTCAGCTACTGGAATTGATTGGAGAAGGGGCTTCACGTACGCGCTGCTACTTGTCCATGGAAGTTATGGAAAGAGGCAGAGTGGAATACCCCCTTTAACCCGGTTTTAGATCTCATTGACATGTGATTCTAAGGAGTCCACTTTTCAGCGGCTTCTACCAATACTGACCGTTTCCTATAAAATGTCCATTTGACGGCCATTGGAGTATCAGATTAATTTAGCACATTTCCTGCGTGCTGCCTGCAGAATGGCTATGCTTACTCTGATTTATAACCGTAAAAGGCGCCAAAGCTAGAGCACCTGCAGATCCAGCTCTGCTGGGAGACTTCCAGTGATTCTGGCTTGTTTCCCACACTGATTGTCATGGAAGGACTAGTAGTATCTGGTAACATCCATGTTTCTTGTCTCACTGCAGCTGGTCCAGTTATCATGTCCATAGAAGAGAAGATGGAAGCTGACGCTCGATCGATTTACGTAGGGAATGTAAGTGCTCTATATGTATGGGATGCTAACGTGGTTTGGAGACACATAGGCCTTCATGTACACTGGTTTCTGCACGGCAGCCAGCGTTCACCTTTCATTTTCCTTCATTTTGGACCTGAAACGTGTGCTCTGATGTCCGGACAGTTTAGGCTATGTTCACAGTCGTTGTGATGTCCATTCAGTGTGTACACCGCGTGAGCTCCTAATGTACATGCTAGACGTGTCCATTTGGTAGACCAAGGCGAAGTGTTCATTTGGCCTCGTCTTAATTGAGTATACCACACAAACCAGTGTATCTGCAGTGAAGGCCAAGAAGCAGCTTGGAACATATGTATTTAGCCTTATTTTTTCTTCATCGGGTTTCCCACTAATACCTACCAACTATTCACAGGATGGGGGATAAGTATCTTACTGCTGGTGGTCTGACTGCTCCATTCCCTACTTTGAGACTGCTGAAGATGGCGAGTGCCGTACTCAGCAGAAGTGAAGGGAGCGGTGGTCCACCACTGACTGCTCCACCCTCATGCACTTCTGGACCTCCGTTCTTGTAATTGTTTGAGGTTCCAGTGGTCTGACCTCCAGCAATCAGATTCTTGTCTCTCTGTTGGTAAGAGGATAAGTATTGTAAGCTCCTTCAAAAGTGTTGACCAACCTTTCTAAGTGATGGCCTATTTGCCGGATAGGACCTCAGTAACTGGTCAGCAGGCGTCTGGTGCTCCTCACCTCTGCCGATCTGCTGTTCTGTGTAGTTCCATTGCTAGAACTGCACTGTCAACATTGTAGAGGACAGTGCTTCTCACTGCAGCACTGCTCCCATTTAATTGAACTCTGTAGCTCTGACGATGGAACTACACAACAGCTGATCGGTGGGGTGTCGGGGCCCCTGCTGATCAGCTAGTGATGTCCTATCCTGGGGATAGGCCATCATTTAAAGGCTGGACAACCCCTCAGATTTTTTGCTCCATATAATCAATAATTCAGGTAGTTAGACTTCTAAAAAATTTTTTTTTAAATCTGCAGGTTGATTATGGGGCAACAGCCGAGGAACTCGAAGCACACTTCCATGGTTGTGGCTCTGTGAACAGGGTAACCATTCTTTGTGACAAGTTCACTGGTCACCCTAAAGGGTAAGTCCTTAGTTAACCAAAAATCTTACATTGCCAAAGTAATGTTGGCGCTGCTGTTTTTTGGGGGATTGTGACTGCTATATTTCAGCAGGTGTACGAGTCATAAACATGCCGGTATACGGTTATGAGAACCTGACCCTGGACACTTTAGAGATGCAGTCCTGGAGACTTATTCCATGTGATGGACATTTGTGTATGCTCATATTGTGCACTACAGGTTCTGCCCAAACTACAGTAATTCCAGGGGGGGGGAATTGCTAAACCTTTAGTTATTTATTTGTTATATAGTGCTGACCTATGCCACCGAGCTGTACACTCAGTCCCATGTTCCCATCTCTTGGCTTGGTGATTAAGTTGGTAAAGTTCTGTGCACACTGTAAGTTGGGAATATGCATAAGTGACCGCTTGTCAGCCATTGTGGCCTACTAAATCTGGAGCCGTTCATGAAATGATCGTTGAGCTCTGGTTGGTACAGGTTATGATGTTGATAATTGAGGCCAGTTATGTTAACCCCTTAAGATTAGTCTGTTTTGGACCTTAATTTGTCCTCTCCACAATCAGTTTAAAGTTAGCCATACTGCCATGTTAGATGGGTGCCCTGAATCATAACCATGCCTTTCTTGTGAAAACCCAGTCCACTGATCCTGAGAAATGTTTTATTTTTTTATTTTTATGACAAGTTTTTGGTATACCGTGGGCTGGGTCTGTTTAGTGCACATGACTTTACCCACGTCATCACTACTGACTCTAAAATCTCACGGACTGTCAATCAAATAAGACGGAGACACTGGTTAGGGTTGTAGTTGGAGCAGTGGTGCATCAAATGGAGCCTTTTTTTTTTTTTGTTCCCATTTGTTATGGTAATGCATTAACACCTCACAATCACATTGTGGAGGTAGGTCTGAGGATTAGAGAGAGGAAACACTCCCAACTCCCTATGAAGCTAGAGAGATTCCGTATTTGCTATTGACTGCAGCATCTAAGGAGATAAATGGCTGAAATCAGAGGTTTCTCTGATCCTTGCTGTTGATCGAATGGGCACAGCCCGTGTCAATGAACATGACTTACCTGTACGTCTTGGTTCATTAAGGGGTTAAATGCCATATA
The DNA here is from genome assembly GCF_905171765.1 of Bufo bufo. Classification (NCBI taxonomy): domain Eukaryota; kingdom Metazoa; phylum Chordata; class Amphibia; order Anura; family Bufonidae; genus Bufo; species Bufo bufo. The sequence goes on along the minus strand of NC_053390.1, from coordinate 308,009,220 downwards.
CTCCCTCAGTAGCACCCTATGCTTTTTTGCATGTTTTATTTACATAATGGGAAGATAGTTAAATTTTGGTTGCTTTTGGCACCAAGATGTTATGAGTTCATGTGCAGATCTGTGCCAATGTATCAAACACTTCACTGCATGTAGGACTTTTAAAGGGTTTCTTAAATCACCAATTGTTGTAGCGCTCTAATCATGAAAAACATTTTTAGGATTTTTTTCCACCTAAAATCCATAATTGTTTTATCGGTTTTATTTATTTTTTTAGATTTTATTAACTTTGTTAGAGATGCTGTAGAAAGAAAGTAATGGTCTGCCGTGCTAAAAGTCCAAACAAAGGTGGACGTAAACCCATTAATGCAAAATGAGCAGCCAAGACATCTACGCTGATCGGAGCCACTGTGGCCAAATTGTGCACTCTGATCCATTGCTTATGACTGCCTAGTCCCTTGTAAAGGCTCCCAGGCCTGTCATAGTAACCTGCCTGCAAAGCTGTGCCACATGCAGGCTTCATAGGCAGCCATTGAAAATCCTGTAGACTGCAGTAGTATTCTGTTGGTCTGTGGTGCAGGAGATTGTGTTTGGAAGCCTCCTAAGAGACTAAAAATAACATGTTTATAATTTTTTTTAAGTAGTAAAAAATAACATAAATTTGGTTTCGTATAGTCACTGCAATTTAGGACAAGTCCCAAACTAGGGGACTACACCTGACTTGTGCTATGAGAAATCAGGCGTCCTCAGATTCAGAGACGCAGACCGCTTACTGTGTAATGGATTCTAGTGAAGCATTTATTAGTGACCAAGTCCGGGACCCCCGCCGATCAGCTGTTTGAGAAGGCAGCGGCGGCTCCAGCAGCTACGGTTTACCGCAGGCCCAGTGACGTCACGACTAGTATGAACTGGCCTGGACGCGGCTAAGCTCTGTTCACTTGAACGGTGCTTAGCCCCGCCCAGGCCATTGATACCAGTCGTGACGTCACTGGGCTAGCGGTAAACAGCAAGAAGCTCCTGGAGCGCCTCTGCCTTCTCAAACAGCTGATTGGCGGGGATCCCGGGTGTCGGACCTCCGCCGATCAGATGCTGATGACCTATCCAGAGGATAGATAATCAGTTTAAACAAACTGCAGAACCCCTTTAAACATGGAGAATACTTAGAGTCCAATGAGCACAATTCATTAACCACTTAATTTCTTTCACAGTGATCATACTGAGCTGCAGAATGAGCTTGATTTCGTTTTTTTAGTTTCACGCCACAATTTTTTTCCCCAGTTCAAGATATGGTAAATTGAGTGGTGCCCTTGAAAATGCTAATTAATGAAAAATTTAAAACGTTATGGCTGTTGGAAAGTCAGGGGAGGAGAAAAACTGAAGCAAAAATTCTGCTCCTTAAGGGCTAAACACCCTCCTGCTTTTATTTTTTAAAAAAATAAAAAAATCCAGAATAGTTACATAGGTGGTTAATGTTTGATGGCCGTGTTCTGTACCTTGTAATGGCAGAGCTATTACATTGGAGCAGAGGGAAGCTCTAGATCAGCAGCATGATTGGCTCCTTTACAAAGTAATATGTGAAGTAGAGGGGTTAATTGCAGTCATAAACCTAATTACAATGCGCTGCTTGAAGGCTCGGGAAGGAGGTGGAGGGATCCCCGGAGGTGCTGTGTAATAGGGACGCCACATCAGTGTAAACAATGGGGATATGGTGTCATTGTAAAAGGCACGGCTAGTCGCCGGGATACAGTGAGGGGGCAGATTCTGAGTAAAGATTTGGCTAAACGTGTAAGATTTTTCTCATGAAAATCTCAGCTCTTTCTGAGCTCAGCAGCCAAGTTGGCCACCTTATCAGTGGTGATCAGCCTTCCCTGTATACATAGCTGTCAATCTCTGATCAGACCACCCACTTGGAGTTTAAAGAGCAGGATTTCATGACCATAGTACAAGATTTGTTTAAACTTTTCCCACAAAGCTATAGATCTGCTCTGCTCCTCCTGGTCTATAACCTACTGCCTGTAGATTACGCTGCATTTTCATGGTCACAGGTTCCCATTACATGCAGTGAAGGCACAAGAAATGGTTTGCATGGATTTGCGTTAAAAAAGGAGATTAAGAAACCACCTGTTTTTGTAAAAACTTGAAACTTTGACTGGTGTCCTTTTTTTAATTTTCATCAATCCATAGGATTTGTAGTCCATATCAGATTGGCGAACATCTGTCTTCTGGCACCCCCGATAGTAGCTGCTGTGTGCTGAAACAGGCACAGGACGGCACTGCTCCATGCTCCAGGTTGTCACTACACAGAGCTGTGCTGTTCGGCACACAGCGCCCCCTGCAACCAGCTGATTGGCGGGGGTGCTGGGAGTCGGACCCCTGCTGATATCATATTGAATCAGTCTCAGTCCTATTTTGAGTGGCTACAGTGCTGCCTTCATTAAATGTGTAGCATGTATACTCTATACAAGTCCCATATCATACCCGGAATACACTTCTCATTGTTTTCAGTAGGAAAATATGACTGCATATACAGAAGGTTTTTTACCTTTGATGTAGAATTTATGGTTCAATATCTTTTTATTGAAATACAAAGTACATATTAGCACAAATAGAGAGAATGCTTACATGAGGGTGATGGCTACATAAGGTATGAAGAATAAAGCCCCCAAAGTAACCCAAATTGATATTGAATTGTCAGAACAGTGTAAACTGCAGACCACAGCGGAGGATTTCTTCTGCAGGTTCCATGGCAAAAGTACATGTTGCATTTATCCAACTTGTATTTCTGCCATGTTGACATGCCTGATGAAGACGGCTCATTTATTCATGGCTGATCACTGCAATGGAGGCTATATGGGTGTTATAATAACATTCTAAGCTTGGGGGTTGTCAGTGTAAAAAGGTTAGCAAATGTTATAAATTACCAATACTTACTAGTGTTTTCTGGCCTTTAAGTGATGACTTGGGATAGGCTATCACTAGCTGACACCTGCATCCCCATCCATCAGCTGTTCAGATGCAGCTCAGTTGCCAGAAGTCTGCTTTGGAACCACACGGCAGTGTCGGCAGTGTAGCGGACAGAGCTCCACTCCATAGCAGGGACTTCAGTGTGAGCAGCACTGTTGGGACCAGCTTCCTGCACTACACCCCCCATGGCATGACGACCCAGTTGATGTGCAGAAGCATCCAGTCACTGGCCTCAGTGGTCATAAACTTACTGACGTCACTGCTGAAGCCTTTTTATCCTTTAAAGTGACTCAATTTATGGATTTCCAATGCTCCAAAATGACTTCCAGTTTCTGCTGTTCAGGAGGGATTCCCATATGAAGAGTGTACTGCACAAAATGTGACCATTCCTGAAATGACTTAGTGATCTGTTCCTGCAGGTTTGCCTACATTGAATTCTCCGATAAAGAATCAGTCCGGACATCCATGGCATTAGACGAGTCCTTGTTCAGAGGTCGACAGATAAAAGTAAGTGGATTCCAGTTTTAACAACATTGGATGCTTGATGGTGTAAGTACTAGCCAGTGTATGCTAAATGAGTTGTCTATCCCATTCCAGGGGCCAATGTGCCAGTGGCTCTGATGCTTATTGCACATTTTGGCAATTAGGTTATGGCAGGCTTCTTGGAGAAGTCTTGTTTGAGTGTCATACCCTTTTAGGGCTGCAACGATTAATCGACTTTATCGATAATATTCGATAACCGGATTCGTTGTCGATGAATCCAGTTATCGAATAATCGCCGATTTGTTGCTATGCAGGTGGGCGGTTTACTTTAAATCACTGCATCTTTATTTTACCTTACAATGAAGCTCCAGTAACAGGCAGAGCGGACAGCAGTGTAACGTCACTTACGTGACACGCCTGCTCCGTCTCCTTCATTCATAAAGTGGGCGGGGCAGGTGCGTCACGTGAGTGACGTTACACTGCTGTCCGCTCTGCCTGTTACCTGAGCTTCATTGTAAGGTAATAAAGATGCGCCGACGCTGAGTAAAAGTTACTGCCGCAATAGTCTCCTGTGAGCAGCGGGGCCGGGGCTGTTATGGGGAGGGGGATCTGTGTATGGCACTGTTATGGGGAGGGGGATCTGTGTATGGCACTGTTATGGGGAGGAGGATCTGTGTATGGCGCTGTTATGGGGAGGGGGATCTGTGTATGGCGCTGTTATGGGGAGGGGGATCTGTGTATGGCACTGTTATGGGGAGGGGGATCTGTGTATGGCACTGTTATGGGGAGGGGGATCTGTGTATGGCACTGTTATGGGGAGGGGGATCTGTGTATGGCACTGTTATGGGGAGGGGGATCTGTGTATGGCACTGTTATGGGGAGGGGGATCTGTCTGTGTATGGCACTGTTATGGGCAGGGGGATCTGTCTGTATGGCACTGTTATGGGGAAGGGGATCTGTGCACGGTTATGGGTAGGGTTGTCCCGATACCACTTTTTTAGGACCGAGTACAAGTACCGATACTTTTTTTCAAGTAGTCACCGATACCGAATACCGATACTTTTTTTAAATGTCATGTGACCGTTTTGGGGGATCTGTGGATGACGCACTGTCATGTGGGGGATCTGTGGATGGCACTGTTATGGGGGACCTGTGGATGGCACTGTTATGGGGGATCTGTGGATGGCACTGTTATGGGGGATCTGTGGATGGCACTGTTATGGGGGATCTGTGGATGGCACTGTTATGGGGGATCTGTGGATGGCACTGTTATGGGGGATCTGTGGATGGCACTGTTATGGGGGATCTGTGGATGGCACTGTTATGGGGGATCTGTGGATGGCACTGTTATGGGGATCTGTGGATGGCACTGTTATGGGGGCTCTGTGGATGGCACTGTTATGGGGGCTCTGTGGATGGCACTGTTATGGGGGCTCTGTGGATGGCACTGTTATGGGGGCTCTGTGGATGGCACTGTTATGGGGGACCTGTGGATGGCACTGTTATGGGGGATCTGTGGATGGCACTGTTATGGGGGATCTGTGGATGGCACTGTTATGGGGGATCTGTGGATGGCACTGTTATGGGGGATCTGTGGATGGCACTGTTATGGGGGATCTGTGGATGGCACTGTTATGGGGGATCTGTGGATGGCACTGTTATGGGGGATCTGTGGATGGCACTGTTATGGGGGATCTGTGGATGGCACTGTTATGGGGATCTGTGAATGGCACTGTTATGGGGGATCTGTGGATGGCACTGTTATGGGGTGGGATATCTGTGGATGGCATTGTTATGGGGTGGGGGGATCTGAGGATGGCATTGTTATTTGGTGGGGGATCTGTGGATGGTGCTGTTATAGGGGATCTGGGAGGGGAACTGTTATGGGAAGGATCTGTGGATGACACTGCTATGTCATCCACAGATCCCCCTCATAACAGTGTCCCCCAATACACCGGGCCCCGCCGCTCACCGAAGTATTTATAAACGTGAATCCTTATCCTGTTATTAAGTTGAACTAACGCTGCCCTCTCCCATGTTCCCCTGTATCCCCCTGTATCCCCACAGCACTTACTTAAGCTTCCATAGCAGGCAGAGCAGACGGCACCAGTAACGTCACTCACTGACGTCGCGCGTCTGCTCCGCCTGCTTCACTCATAAAGTGGGCGGAGCAGGCGCTCTACGTCAGTGAGTGACGTTACTGGTGCCGTCCGCTCTGCCTGCTATTGAAGCTTAAGTAAGTGCTGTGGGGATACAGGGGAACATGGGAGAGGGCAGCGTTAGTTCAACTTAATAACAGGATAAGGATTCACGTTTATAAATACTTTGGTGAGCGGCGGGGCCCGGTGTAAGAGTACAGTGACTGCACCGGGCCCCGCCCATAGTTACGCCCATAGTATTCTATTTATGTATCGGGGCGGGGTATCGGCGGCTGAGTACCGCCGAGAAAACTCGGAATCGGTCCCGATACCGATACTAGTATCGGTATCGGGACAACCCTAGTTATGGGGAAGGGGATCTGTGCACGGTTATTGGGAAGGGGATCTGTGCACGGTTATTGGGAAGGGGATCTGTGCACGGTTATTGGGAAGGGGATCTGTGCACGGTTATTGGGAAGGGGATCTGTGCACGGTTATTGGGAAGGGGATCTGTGCACGGTTATTGGGAAGGGGATCTGTGCACGGTTATTGGGAAGGGGATCTGTGCACGGTTATTGGGAAGGGGATCTGTGCACGGGTATTGGGAAGGGGATCTGTGCACGGTTATTGGGAAGGGGATCTGTGCACGGTTATTGGGAAGGGGATCTGTGCACGGTTATTGGGAAGGGGATCTGTGCACGGGTATTGGGAAGGGGATCTGTGCACGGTTATTGGGAAGGGGATCTGTGCACGGGTATTGGGAAGGGGATCTGTGCACGGGTATTGGGAAGGGGATCTGTGCACGGGTATTGGGAAGGGGATCTGTGCACGGGTATTGGGAAGGGGATCTGTGCACGGGTATTGGGAAGGGGATCTGTGCACGGGTATTGGGAAGGGGATCTGTGCACGGGTATTGGGAAGGGGATCTGTGCACGGGTATTGGGAAGGGGATCTGTGCACGGGTATTGGGAAGGGGATCTGTGCACGGGTATTGGGAAGGGGATCTGTGCACGACACATATAGCATAAGATGCTATATAGGGTCACCCACAGATCACCCTCCCCATAACGGCGCCACCCACAGATCTTCTCCCCCCCCCATAACGGCGCCATCCACAGATCTCTCTCTCCCCCCCCCCCCCCCCCCCCCATAACCGCGCCATCCACAATTTGTTTTAATATGGCCTTTGAACATAATTTTTCAAGTAAAATCATATAAACTTCTTTGTTTTGTAATTTTGGTGTTTTTTCCCGATCGGTTAAATTATCGACAACTAATCGATTTATTCAAATAATAGTTAGCTGCAGCCCTATTACCCTTTACCACCGTCTGTTGGTCACATCCTTCTGTTGTAAACTGGTCATGTATTTTCTGTTGGCAAGAGATTGTCCTTCTGCAGTTTGTAGCATTATGAGCCTTTTACTTTGATATAGGAGGATCACTGAGTAACTTTTATTGGAGGATTTTGTTTGAAGACCTATTTTATTGGGCGTTTAAATTCACTGGTCAGTCTGTCTTTGGGGACCTCAAGATTTAATCAGTTTGTTTGTGTGCTCCGTTTAACTTCGGGAGAGGTCAAAGGATGCAGACAAAGCATTCAGTTTGACAGATTTAGCACAGGATGCATTCTGCAGCTTGCTATGTACCAGGATACATGCAAGCTACTGGCTTCCAACAAAGCACTTTTTTTTTTATTTTTTTTTAACCCAACTAGAATTTTTTTTTCATGCAGTTCAGTATCAACATTAATGCAGATGTGGCCATTGCCTTTAATGGTCACATAGATTTGAAATGCAAATGCACTTTGGTGTCTTTGATGTGCTGTCAGTTAGGGGTGGGCGATATAGGCGATATAAATTTGTGCCACGATATAGATTTTGTGCATATCACCTATATCATTTTGTGCATATCACCTATATCGCCGGACCGCGATATGATCGCGCTTTTGGCGCGCACCATGTTCTCCTGAGCCGGTACAGTGGAGGAGGGAGTCCCTCCCTCCCCACTGTGCGCGGCTGCCGCTGACCACCAATGAGAACAGAGTAGGAGGAGGAGGGGAGGGACTGTGGCCACTGCGCCACCAATGAATGCCTGAATACCAACTTTATGGGCCGGCCCCTATGACTGCACGCTGCGATCCGCCGCAATTAACCCCTCAGTTGAGGGGTTAATCGCGCGGATCACAGCGTCCTGTCAGAGGTTGGGTGCCAGGAATGTTCTTCAGTCTCTGCATTAGTGGCAGTGGGCAGTACCGATCAGTAGCGTCCTGGCTGCCATGGTAACCGAATTCCTGGCTGCCATGGTATGTTGGTGAGCAGCATTATACTCGCGTGCGCCGTGGCCGCCGGTCGCTCCTTCTGTCTGTGCGGTGCATTGCTAATGCTTATAGCATTAGCAATGCATCGCACAGACCTATGAGAAGGAGCATCTGGCGGCCACGGCGCACGTGAGTATAATGCTGCTCACTAACATACCATGGCAGCCAGGACTTCAGTAGCGTCCTGGCTGCCATGGTAACCGATCGGAGCCCCTGCATTACACTGCTGGGACTCCGATCGGAACTGCCCACTGCCACCTATGATGGGGGGGGGGGGGGACGACCCTGTGGCCACTGCCACCAATGATTAATACTGGGAAGGGAGGGGTGGGTTGGTTTGAGTTACCAGAGGGGGCTGATAAGAGGGAGAGGCTGGGGGGCGGATCAGGGGCTGGGGGGCAGTTGAGAGGCTGGCTGCCATGGTCAGCTCCCTGCTGTTGTGTGCACAAAGCACAGGGCAGCAGGGAGAGTGTAAAGTCCTATTCACCCTAATAGAGCTCTATTAGGGTGAGTATGACAAGGGTTCTAGCCCTTAAGGAGGCTAATAGTTATTAAATAAAAAGTAAAATAAAATAAAAGTTTAAACACCCCCCACCCAAATATAGAAAACAATATATCGCGATATATATTGCACATGCTTAAAATTATATCGCAATATAGATTTTAGGCCATATCGCCCACCCCTACTGTCAGTAGTTTCTGACTTTTCACAAAGTAAGGGACTAAATCGACAGATCTTCTGGGCACCATTATTTTTTTTATTTTTTTTTATTGCCATTATAGGGATTTTGTATTTGTTTTCCCAAGACAAAAAGCCTCATGCACACGGACCGTGAGATACCGGCCTGGATTCCTGCTGAGTGCAGGAGAGCACGGCGTCATTGGTTGCTATGACGCAGTGCGCCCGCTGCTGTGCAGTAATACACAAGTATAGATAATACATTACTGTACAGCAGCGGGCGCACGGCGTCATAGCAACCAATGACGCCGTGCTCTCCTGCACTCAGCAGGAATCCAGGCCGGTATCTCACGGTCCGTGTTCCACGGATGTGTGCATGAGGCTTAAAGGCTACAGGATTCTAGAGGATGTCAATGACAGATTTTAGAATTAGATTTTTTTTTTTGCCAAGTTGATTTATCTGCAGCCATGTCCTTGTATAGGGTTAGAAATGTTTATTGGGATTTTTGCTCCGTCTTGGGGTGTGGATTGCATGTATGTACCGGTAAGACAGGTGTATTGCTCTGTGATTTAGCCTTTTAGGCGAAGGTGATAAAAATCTCCCATGGTATTAGGGTTTGAAAAGGCAGTTGACAATAATGTTCATGATTCCACAAACATCCGTTCCAACTTACCAGTGGGAAAAATGTTTCTGGTCTTTCTATCCCTGTCATTTTGTATTCAACCGATGTGCTACAGATCATCTTGTTCAGATTATCCTGGTAAGCAAGTCTTACAAGGAATTCAGTGCTTGGGGATCTGCAAGCAGATAAGTTCTCAGCTGTAGTTCTATCAAATAATTTACCATACAAGGTGAACGGAATCTGTGAGGCCTTCTGAAGCGCTCTGCCTCGAGGCCCTGGAACGTCCTGTAGTTACCTAAGTGTCAAACTCGTGTCACACCTAGTAATTTGCTGTACAGTGTAAACTTTCATGCATATTTTAAATGTTCTCTTTCTACAGGTGGTTCCCAAAAGGACTAACAGACCTGGTATAAGCACAACGGACAGAGGCTATCCACGGGCAAGATTCAGGGCTAGAGCGGCATCCTATAGTTCTCGTTCCAGGTTCTACAGTGGCTACACAGCAAGGCCCAGAGGACGCGTGTACAGGTCTGGGCTGGAGTAGTGGAGATCATCTGAGTTGGGATTGGGGTATATATTCTGGCGTTTCTTACACTAGGCTTATTTCTTTCAGGGGACGAGCTCGAGTGACGTCATGGTATTCTCCTTACTAAAAATATATCTTTAGGAAGACCTGAGAGGCAAAAACACAAAAAAAAAAAAGAAAAAAAGAAGACTGGAATGATTTCTTAAGAGAATTAATAACATGAGGTCCCCTGTGGACCATCCTTTTCTCATTTGCTCCCATGCCCCATGTAGAGGCTACAAACACAAAAGATGGGTTTGGTAGGCCAGGTTCCTGAAGCTTGATGTATTTTAGAGAATGTAGGTGATCACAGTCCTTATTCTCAGTGTATGACTTGTCCCTGGGTTACACAGGGGGTCTGATTGTTCCATGTTGGGGGAGTTAACGGGCTATAACAAATGTACAAGTGGAATGGTTCCCAGTGTAATGTTAGCTATGGGGAGGGAGGGTGATGTCTGCTTAAACATCCTGCTGTTTTCTTTTTTTTTGCGTGTTTTTATCTTTGCAGGTTTCTTTCTGTGGGAGAAGCTTGTTTCCCGGAGAGACTCAGCTGCCCCCTCACACCAGCCTTTTCTTTAGTTTTATTCTAGCTCAGATTCCTGCAAACTGTTGAAGAAACAAGCTGGGCGTCTTTTGTGTTTTAGAATGGTCTTTCTTTCTTTTTATTTCTTTATTTTTTTATTTTTTTTTTGAGATTTTTTTTATATTTAGTGGCAGGCAGGGAAAGGAGAAAAATAAAAAAAGATGGTAAAATGGATATTGTCTTCTGATCTGTGAAATGGTAAGGCGAATATACATATTGCAGGCTTCTAGGGGGCCAAAGTTTATTGGCAGCTTTGGTCAGAAAGCATCAGCCAGACAATGGTTAACATTCTCACTAAAACGCTTAATTTTGTGGTCAGTAGAGGTTTATTATGAATTCTGCAAAATGCCACAGGAAAATGATACCCCTGTCTGCTCCTGCGTTCAGTCTAGGTACAGCTAAGGCTACTTTCACACTAGCGTTCGGGTGTCCGCTCGTGCGCACCGTTTGAAGGGGCTCACGAGCGGCCCCGAATGCATCCGTCTGGCCCCAATGCATTCTCAGTGGAGGCGGATCCACTGAGAATGCATCCGCCTGCCAGCGTTCAGCCTCCGCTCCGCTCAGTGAGCGGACACCTGAACGCTGCTTGCAGCATTCGGGTGTCCGCCTGGCCGTGCGGAGGCGAGTGGATCCGTCCACACTTACAATGTAAGTCAATGGGGGCGGATCCGCTTGAAGATGACACTATATGGCTCAATCTTCAAGCGGATCCGTTCCCCATTGACTTTCAATGTAAAGTCTGAACGGATCCGCTCAGACAACTTTCACACTTAGAAAATTTTCTAAGTTTTAATGCAGACGCATCCGTTCTGAACGGATGCGAACGTCTGCATTATCGGAGCGGATCCGTCTGATGAAACATCAGACGGATCCGCTCCGAACGCTAGTGTGAAAGTAGCCTTAGGCCTTGGTAACATCTGTGTTGTGGCCTCCAGAAAGCCGAGCTGGATCTGCCGTGTAACAGATACGCCATTAATAATTGGGTCTGCGGTGGTCTAACAAGGTTTCCATCATTTTGATGGAAGAAAAATGCAGTGCCATTTTTCCCGTTGGCAATGAGCAGCCAATTTGAACACAGCCCATTGCTGTATCATGTGGGCACATTTGGACAGGTTTAGTAAAGACTGGCTTTTCATACGCCAGTCTTTAAAGGGGTTTTGCTATCACATACAATGGGGGCATATCACTAGGATATGCCCCCATTGTCTGATAAGTGCAGGTCCGTCCTCTGGGACCCTCACCTACAACGAGAACGAAGCACTTGTATGGGAGCAGTGCTTGGTGGTGGATGAACCTGGGGGTACTCCAGCCACTGCTCTCCCGGCTCCGTTCTCCTTGTAGGCGCGGGTCCCAGAGGTGGGATCTGCCAGTAACAGACAATTGGGGGCATATCCTAGCGATATGCCCCCATTGTATATGATGGGAATACCCCTTTAAGGTGGATTCACGTGTCGATTATCGAGAACAAATGTTCCTGCGAGCGCTTGTTCCTAATCTGCCCGTGTAAAGGTGCAGCAGATCACCCAATGAATAAGAAATGAGCAAAACACTTGTTCATTGAGTGATCCTGCTGTTGATGCAGGCACCTAGAATCATGCAGTCTAAATGGCTATCTTCTGGCCAGAAATTACGATCCCTTGTCCTCATACTGTGGAGGTGATTGCTAAATGCAGCGGTCTCCTTCACTGAATAAGCAGCCAATTGTTGGGAAGGAACGCTTCTGTCCCTTGACCTCTGTAGGGGCAGGCACACAGAGTTTAAAAGGCCACCACAGGGCTCCAGATGGCAACCAAAATGGTCGCCAATGCGACTTAGAATTCACAAATGGCGACAAGACTTTGTAGTCTTGTCGCCATTTGCGACTAGACCCGCCGCCGCAGCTCTGCTCAATACAGTGGCGGGCACGGGAGCTGATAGTTCTCTGCCGCCGATGTTCTTCTCAGCAGCGCAGTGGAGGAGTCTCTCCCTCCCCCCTGTGCTGCCGCCGCCAATAAGTAGAGAGACAGGAGGAGGGTCTGTGGCCACTGCGCCACCAATGAAGATAACTGAGCTGTTAATACAAATACAGGAGGCGGGTGCCGGAATCAAATAGCCGGCACCCGACCTCTATGACCGGGAGCGGTACCTGAGGGGTTTACTGCATAGGATCGCAGCTCCCTGTCATAGAGGTCGGGTGTCGGCTATTTGATTCCGGCACCCGCCTCCTGTATTTGTATTAACAGCTCAGTTATCTTCATTGGTGGCGCAGTGCGGCCCCCCGAACCCCCCCCCCAGTATAATAAACATTGGTGGCGCTGTGGGCAGTGCCAATGAGGGTTAAAAAAATAAAATATGAACTCACCACCTCCAATTGATCGCGTAGCTGCCGGTCCCCTGTTCTTTCTTCAGGACCTGTGGTGACGTCACTGAGCTCATCACATGGTCCATTACCATGGTGATGGATCATGTGATGAGCACAGTGATGTCACCACAGGCCCTTTGACAGGTCCTGAAGAAAGAACAGGAGACCGGCCGCTACACGATCAATTGGAGGAGGTAAGTTAATTTTTTTTTTTTTTTTTTTTTTTTTAACCCTCATTGGCACTGCCCACTGTGCCACCAATTTTATTATACTGGGGGGGGGGGGGGTGCACTGTGCCACCAATGTTTTATACCTGGGTGTTGGGGGGGCACACTGCGCCACCAATGTTTATTATACTGGGGGGGCGCACTGTGCCACCAATGTTTATTATACTGGGGGGGTGCACTGTGCCACCAATGTTTTATACTGGGGTGTTGGGGGGACACACTGCGCCACCAATGTGTTATACGGGGGGGGCGCACTGTGCCACCAATGTTTTATACTGGGGTGTTGGGGGGGCGCACTGTGCCACCAATGTGTTATACGGGGGGGGCGCACTGTGCCACCAATGTTTATTATACTGGTGGCACACTGCGCCACCAATGTTTTATTCTGGGGGGGGCGCACTGTGCCACCAATGTTTATTATACTGGGGGGGTGCACTGTGCCACCAATGTTTATTATACTGGGGGGGTGCACTGTGCCACCAATGTTTATTATACTGGGGGGGGTGCACTGTGCCACCAATGTTTATTATACTGGGGGGTGCACTGTGCCACCAATGTTTATTATACTGGGGGGGGGGGTGCACTGTGCCACCAATGTTTATACTGGGGGGGGTGCACTGTGCCACCAATGTTTATTATACTGGGGGGGGCGCACTGTGCCACCAATGTTTATTGGGGGGGGGGCACACTGCGCCACCAATGTTTATTATACTGGGGGGGGCACACTGCACCACCAATGTTTATTATATTGGGGGGGGGGGCCACACTGCGCCACCAATGTTTATTATACTTGGGGGGGTGCACTGTGCCACCAATGTTTATTATACTGGGGGGGCGCACTGTGCCACCAATGTTTATTATACTGGGGGGGTGCACTGTGCCACCAATGTTTTATACTGGGGTGTTGGGGGGGACACACTGCGCCACCAATGTTTATTATACTGGGGGGGGGGGGGGTTCACTGTGCCACCAATGTTTTATACTGGGGTGTTGGGGGGGCGCACTGTGCCACCAATGTGTTATACGCGGGGGGCGCACTGTGCCACCAATGTTTATTATACTGGGGTGTGGGGGGGGGGGCACACTGCGCCACCAATGTTTTATACTGGGGGGCGCACTGTGCCACCAATGTTTATTATACTGGGGGGGCGCACTGTGCCACCAATGTTTATTATACTGGGGGGGTGCACTGTGCCACCAATGTTTATTATACTGGGGGGGGGGTGCACTGTGCCACCAATGTTTATTATACTGGGGGGGGGTGCACTGTGCCACCAATGTTTATTATACTGGGGGGGGCGCACTGTGCCACCAATGTTTATTGGGGGGGGGGGCACACTGCGCCACCAATGTTTATTATACTGGAGGGGGGGGCGCACTGCGCCACCAATGTTTATTATACTGGGGGGGGCACACTGCACCACCAATGTTTATTATATTGGGGGGGGGGGGGCCACACTGCGCCACCAATGTTTATTATACTTGGGGGGGTGCACTGTGCCACCAATGTTTATTATACTGGGGGGGGGGGCGCACTGTGCCACCAATGTTTATTATACTGGGCTGTATATGTTTATTATATTGACCTTCTACTTAGCATTCTGTATTAAAGAATGCTATTATTTTCCCTTATCATATTATAAGGGAAAATAATACAGTGAATAGACTTTCATCCTAGCAACAGTGCGTGAAAATCGCACCGCATCCGCACTTGCTTGCGGATGCTTGCGATTTTCACGCAACCCCATTCACTTCTATGGTGCCTGCGTTGTGTGAAAAATGCACAATATAGAGCTTGCTGCGATTTTCACGCGACACACAAGTGATGCGTGAAAATCACCGCTCATGTGCACAGCCCCATAGAAGTGAATGGGTCCAGATTCAGTTCGGGTGCGATCCGGCATTTAGGCAAATCTTCAGTTTTTTTTCGCCGGAGATAAAACCGTAGCATGCTGCGGTTTTATCTTTTCCCTGATCAGTCAAAATGACTGAACTGAAGACATCCTGAACGGATTGCTCTCCATTCTGAATGCATGGGGATATGCCTGATCAGTTCTTTTCCGGTATAGAGCCCCTGTGACGGAACTCTATGCCGGAAATGAAAAACGCTAGTGTGGAAGTACCCTAAAATATTAAGTTTAAATCCCCCTTACCTATTTTACATATAAAATATATAAACAATAAATAAACATATTACATAGGGCTGCGTCCGAAAAGTCCAAACTATTAAATTATTAAAAAATATCTCCTATGCGGTGAGCATTCGCCATTTTTTAGTCACCCCAAAAAATAGGATAGGACTGTTCTATTATGGGCCGAACGTTTCATAAAATGCGAAATGCACGCAGCTTTTTTTGGTGTTTTTTTATTTTTTTGGCGCAGTATTTATGGTGACGAAAGCGAATCAAAATTTTGGTATCGAAACAACCCTATGCTGATCTGATCGATGTAGTGTTGTCACGATACCAAAATTTTTATTTGATTTGGCGACTAAAAATTTGATTTGGCTCCTAAATTTTTCAGTTCCGGAGCCAATGGCTACTAGGTATTTTTTTTGTCTGGAGCACTGCCACCACCCACTCTTACCCTTAGTGTTTCCTGTCCCTACGGGGGCAACTCACAGAGAGCCCTCCTGATGGAGGTGAAGAACTGTTTGTTTTAAAAAATACCTGGGGATTTGTGTCCTATTCCTCTGCCCTCCTGCGGTCGATTCCAAAGTTGGGCAGAGGATACATGTGGAGCTGATCTCGTTCCTGTCTGCAGGAGCCTGCATCTCTCCCACAGCGTCGGTCCCCCTTCCCTGCATTGAGGAAGCTGACCGCGCGTAGCAGAGCACGCAGCACGCCGACTCCTGGATGAAGCCTCAGCGCTACACCCTGCTCTGGGCTGGCAGGAGGTGGAAGGGGCGGAGCTTGGACCGGGGCGCACCGCAATGTCAGACGCCGCGCTGACTATTAGAAGCGGCAGATTTGAATAGCAGTGGCATACACACCGGTCTTCCTCCTGGAGCAGACACACCAACAGATGTCTGTCCCTGATGCCCCTGCAGTCCAGATGGAATCTGAAGCCCTGGGCTACTCCAACTGTGAGTTCCCCTGTGGGGAGAGAGAAAATGTATCATTTTGACTTGTTTGATTATCATGTCTATTGATACCTGGTTGCTCCTCTCTTATCGGGAGTTAAAGAGCCCAGAACAAAAACTAAAGTTCATAGATGTGCGACTTGTAGCAAGAGACTTCCTGAGAATCATAAAAAGAAACTGCCGAGTTTGCATAAATGATCTTGTAATTGAGGAGCAACCATCCATTTTGTCGGGGGTCAAATCACTAATTCAGAATGAAATTAAGTCTTCCCTGGCCTCTCTCAGATCAATCCCTCCTACACCTCCGGCGAAAAAACCTAGAATGTCGGTCCCATCCTCCTCTGATTTAGAGGATATGGACGAGGAGGCCTCCACCTCTAGACAGAATGTTGATATCGACGCTCTATCAGAGGCTGAAAGTATGGAAGATAGTAAAAAAAAAAAATTCTCTTCCGAGGACATGGAGGAGCTATTGGGCGCTGTCAGAGCAACCATGGGGATTGAGGAGGTGAAAAGTATTTCCAATGAATGAGAACCTAAAAGATATCATACTGGATGAATGGACGGACCCTGAGAGAAGACTGGGGGTATCCAAAGAATTAAGAAATAGGCTATTATTCGATCAGGCGGATGTCAAACTATTTAATGAAACCCCAAAAATTGACATCCAGGTAGCCAAAGTAGTTAAGAAGACCTCCCATTCGAGGACTCGTCACAACTACAGGACCCAATGGAAAGGAAGGCCGACTCTTCTAAAAAAAAATCCTGGGAGGCATCTATGTTTGGAGTTAAAACCAACATAGCTGCGATGTCAGTTGCTAGGTCTATGTGTTTCTGGCTTAATAAGTTGGAAGAACATATCAAAAACAAAACCCCCTAAAGAGGAAATATTAAACTCTATCCTACTCCTCAGATCTGCCACTGCCTTTTTGGCGGATGCCTCGGCGGAGTCGGTGAGGTTCGCCGCCAAGCATTCAGCCCTCACCAATTCAGCTAGAAGGACATTGTGGATGAAAGCCTGGGGAGGGGATAGAGTATCAAAAGCCAAGCTATGTTCTATAGCTTTTTCTGGGGAATACGTCTTTGGACCCATATTAGACTCCATTCTTGAAAAGGCTGCCGATAAAAAGAAGGGGTTTCCGGAAGAAACTAAAAAGAAGCCCTTTCGTTCCTTCAATTCCCAGACTAGACCCTATAGGGGCAAAGGAAGGCAGGTAGGTGGAGTTACCAGAAGGGGGGGGGGGGAGGCAGAGGTTTCCTTCTCAACCGCCAAAATAAACAGTCAGATAAACAATGACGCCAGGGGAAGACTGAGGAATTTTCTGTCCCGGTGGGAATCCATCACCAAAAATCCGTGGGCCTTAGACATCATACGAGATGGCTACTGGATAGAATCTTCCTCAGCCCCTCCAAAAAAGTTCAGAATAACATGACACAGCCCAAAAACTCTAGAAAAAATCTGGAGTGCTAACAGAAGTCCCCAGTGTGGAAAGAGGAAGCGGTTACTATTCCAGTTTATTTCTGGTGCAGAAACCAGACAGTACCTTCTGCACTATTATAAATTTAAAGGGACTAAACAAAGCTGTCACATACAGAAAGTTCAGGATGGAATCCATAACATCCATCATTCCCTTGATCAAAGCCGGAGACTTCATGACGTCCATAGACTTAAAGGACGCTTACTATAACGTCCCCATAAACAAGACATCTCAAAAATACCTCCGATTCGCCCTAGTGGACAGTTTGGGAGAAATAAAACACTTCCAGTTCACCGTGTTACCCTTTGGAATCTCCTCTGCCCCAAGGGTATTAACGAAGCTTGTAGTGGAAATGATATCCCCCGAGAGCAGAAGGAATAAAAATATTTCCATACTTGGACGATTTTCTAGTTCTAGGATCCTCTGAACTGGAAACAACCAGCCTTATCAACGACCTGATACGCAGATTTTCAGACCAAAAATTATGCATAATCCCATCAACCAGAATGAAGTTTTTAGGAGTGATCCTGGATTCAGTTTCCCAGGTTACATCCCTCCCTCAGGAGAAAATAAAATCCTTTGTGGACAAAACAAAAAAGTTCCAGAGTCAGTCTCAGTGCTCCATTCGCAGCGCCATGAGCCTCTTGAGTATGATGACTTCCTGTATAACGGCAGTATCTTGGTCTCAGGCTCATACCAGGATTGCCCAGTCGTGGATTCTGAGAAATTGGGACAAGAGGCAGTGCTCTCTAGAAAAAAGAATCCCCATTCCAAACCATGTAAGATCAGATTTAAACTGGTGGACGAAAAACATAAACTTGCTAAGAGGGGTACCCTGGATAAAAAAAATCCAGAGATGCAAATATATACAGATGCAAGCGGCACAGGAAGGGAAGCAAAAATAGGCTCGCTAAGCTACCAGGGCATTTGGTCGGACATCATAAGAAAAAAGTCATCAAACCACAGAGAACTGAGGGCGATCTGGGAGGTGCTGAAGGCGTCACAAGACAAGGTCTCCGGAAAACACCTGAAAATCCTTTCAGATAATGTAACGGCAGTCGCATATCTGAAACATCAAGGGGGCACAAGATCACCAAGCTTAAAAAATCTGGCGGAAAAAATATTCTTCTGGGCAGAAAGGAATGTTCTCTCCGTCACAGCTATCCATTTAAAGGGTACAGAAAATATACAGGCGGACTTCCTCAGCGGGATGACCATAGATCCAGGAGAATGGGCCCTAGACTCAGAGGTATTCCATCAGATCACCAGGAGATGGGGGACCCCCCAGATAGACCTGTTTGCGTCAAGAAAAAACGCAAAAGTCCATCCTGTCTGCTCTCTAAACCCAAGGGACAATCCTTGGGCAGCCGATGCATTCTCAATCAGGTGGACTTGGGATCTAGCCTATGCCTTTCCCCCTTGGCCGCTAATACCCAGAGTGCTACAAAAAAGGTCGGACCCAGTAACAGTAATACTGGTTGTCCCATACCGGACAAAAAGAAATTGGTTCCCAGTACTAAGGGAACTAGCTCTGGAAGAACCCTGGAGAATCCCCCCACAGGAGAACATTATTTCTCAGGGACCAATTCTTCACCAGAATCGAGGTCTGTTCAAATTATCAGCCTGGATCCTGAACACGAGATCCTAAAAAGCAGGGGGCTATCTGAGAAGGTTATAAATACCCTTAAATCCAGCAGGAAAGAAGTCACCTCTGCGATCTATCTAAAAATATGGGAGAAATACTGTAGCTGGCTAGGCCAGAACCCTCCGTTAAACTCTTCTCCAAATATTGAGAAAGTACTGGATTTTCTCCAACAGGGTTTAGATCTGGGCCTGAGACCAAGTACTCTTAAAGTACAGGTCTCGGCCTTGGGGGCTTGCTATGATATGGACCTAGCCAGCCGCCTCCAGATTAAGGCCATCCCTAACCCCTAGGACTCCTCAATGGGACTTGAACTTGGTCCTGAGAAGTCTTACAAGATCACCATTTTCTCCTATTCAGAATATCTCCCTCAAACACCTATCATTAAAAGCGGCTTTCCTAGTGGCCATAACTTCAGCCAGACGACTGGGCGAAATCCAGGCACTGTCCTGCCGGGAACCATACCTCACTATCTTTCCAGACAGAATAGTTTTACGTCTGGATCCTTTCAGCTCCTGGATGTTCGGGATACTATCATACAGTACCTAGATTCTACAAAGGAATTTAGAAAGGATGATAATCTTCTTGTTCAATATGCAGGTCCAAACAAGGTAAAAAAGGCATCCAAAGCCACCATTGGACGATTGATCAGGTCTATTATCTGTTCCTATCAAAAATCGGGTCTAAACAGCCCCACAAATATAAAAGCCCACTCTACAAGAGCTATGGCTTCTTCGTGGGCAGAAAAAGGGGGTTTCTCCTTAGACAAAATTTGTAGAGCGGCCACCTGGTCGAGCATAAATACTTTTATCAAACATTACCGCATTAATGTTTCGGCTTCTGCGGACTTGGCCTTCGGTCAGAAGGTTCTGCAAGCAGTTGCCCACCCTATTTAGTAATCTAGTAGCTCTCATAGTAGAGCCGTCATGGTGGACGAAATGGAAAAAACCGTAATTAGACTTACCGGTAATTGTTTCCTTGAGTCCACCATGACGGCCCAGATATTCCCCCCCCCCCCCCCCCCCCGAGATTTAAGGAGGGGTTAAGTATGAATTAATACTCAAAAAAATAATATATATACTGTATATACTCGAGTATAAGCCGAGGCCCCTAATTTTACCCCCAAAAAATGGGAAAAATTATTGACTCGAGTATAAGACTAGGGTGGGAAATGCAGCTATAATGCAGAGTGTATGTGTATATAATGCACACACTCTACATTATATACACACATCTGCAAGAGGGTGACTCAGATTGATGGGAGTCTGACTCGCTGTATTTAATGCAGAGTGTGTGCATTATATACACACACACTCTGCATTAAATACAGGGAGCCATCCACAGATCCCCCGTAAACAGTGCCATCCACAGATCCCCCCCCCTCCCCTAAACAGTGCCATGATGGCACTGTTTAGGGGAGGGGGGATCTGTGGATGGCAGTGCCATCCACAGATCCCCCTACAGTGCCATCCACAGATCCCCCTCCCCGACGCTCACAGCAGTATATTTATAAACTACCGTAATCAGTAACTACCGTACTTTAACTTTAATCATCGCTCATTGCTGAGCTCTACTCTGATTATTTGGATATCTTACCGGTACTTTGTCTTAGCTCCGGTAATAGCAGGCAGTGCGGGGGGCGGCGCTCACTTACTGACGTCACGCGCCTGCTCCCACTAGGTGGCGCAGGCGTGTGACGTGAGTGAGCGCCGCCCCCCGCACTGCCTGCTATTACCGGAGCTAGACTAGACTCGAGTATAAGACGAGGGGGCTTTTTTAGCACAAAAATATGTGCCAAAAAACTCGTCTTATACTCGAGTATATACGGTGTGTGTGTGTGTGTAAATATATATATATATATATATATATATATATATATATATATATATATATATATATATATATATATATTCATAAATTAAGGCTGCACCCACTTGGTAATTTGGAAAGCACTGAGGGTGAGAGTGGGCGGTGGCCTTTTAAACTCTGTTTCTGCCCCTACAGAGGTCAAGGGTCAATCTCATAGTAGAGCCGTCATGGTGGACTCAAGGAAACAGAACTACCGGTAAGGCCTCATGCACACAACAGTATTTTTTCACGGTCTGCAAAACGCGGTTCCGTTATCCGTTTTTGTTTCCGTATCTTCCTTGATTTTTGGAGGATCACCAGACATGAAAAGTGAAAAAAAAATCTAAGTCAAGTTTGCCTTGAAAATGATAAGAAAAAAACCTTAACCCCCGCCTAACATAAAAATACATCTGTAGTCAGGTATTTAAAGATGGTGTGCCATAGCCAGCAGGACCGCCTAACGCAGGATCGTGTTCCGGAGGCGGCAGCCCTGCGCACAGTCACGCATATATGCGTCATCTCGTGAGACACGAGATTTCCTGTGAACGCGCGCTCACAGGATCGGAAGGTAAGCGAGTGGATCTCCAGCCTGCCAGCGGCGATCGTTCGCTGGCAGGCTGGAGATGCGATGTTTTTAACCCCTAACAGGTATATTAGACGCTGTTTTGATAACCGCGTCTAATATACCTGCTACCTGGTCCTCTGGTGGTCCCTTTTGTTTGGATCGACCACCAGAGGACACAGGCAGCTCAGCAATATGTAGCACCAAACACCACTACACTCCCCCTGTCACTTATTAACCCCTGATCACCCCATATAGACTCCCTGATCACCCCCCTGTAAGGCTCCATTCAGACGTCTGTGTTTTGCGGATCCGATCCATGGATCCGTAAAAAACATACGGACGTCTGAATGGAGCCTTACAGGGGGGTGATCAATGACGGGGGTGATCACCCCATATAGACTCCCTGATCACTCCCCCTGTCATTGATCACCCCCCTGTAAGGCTTCATTCAGACGTCCGTATGTTTTTTACGGATACATGGATCGGATCCGCAAAACACACATACAGACGTCTGAATGGAGCCTTACAGGGGGGTGATCACCCCATATAGACTCCCTGATCACCCCCCTGTAAGGCTGCATTCAGATGTCCGTATGTTTTTTACGGATACATGGATCGGATCCGCAAAACACATGGACATCTGAATGGAGCCTTATAGGGAGGTGATCAATGACAGGGGGGTGATCACCCCATATAGACTCCCTGATCACCCCCCTGTCATTGATCACCCCCCTGTAAGGCTCCATTCAGACATTTTTTGGGCCCAAGTTAGCGGAAATTTATTTATTTTTACTTACAAAGTCTCATATTCCACTAACTTGTGTCAAAAAATAAAATCTCACATGAACTCACCATACCCCTCACGGAATCCAAATGCGTAAAATTTTTTAGACATTTATATTCCAGACTTCTCACGCTTTAGGGCCCCTAGAATGCCAGGGCAATATAAATACCCCACATGTGACCCCATTTCGGAAAGTAGACACCCCAAGGTATTCCATGAGGGGCATATTGAGTCCATGAAAGATTGAAATTTTTGTGCCAAGTTAGCGGAAAGGGAGACTTTGTGAGAAAAAAAATCAATTTCCGCTAACTTGTGCCAAAAAAAAAAAAAATTCGATGAACTCACCATGCCCCTCATTGAATACCTTGGGGTGTCTTCTTTCCAAAATGGGGTCACATGTGGGGTATTTATACTGCCCTGGCATTTTAGGGGCCCTAAAGCGTGAGAAGAAGTCTGGGATCCAAATGTCTAAAAATGCCCTCATAAAAGGAATGTGGGCCCCTTTGCCCACCTAGGCTGCAAAAAAGTGTCACACATCTGGTATCACCGTACTCAGGAGAAGTTGGGCAATGTGTTTTGGGGTGTCTTTTTACATATACCCATGCTGGGTGAGAGAAATATCTTGGCAAAAGACAACTTTTCCCATTTTTTTTTTTATACAAAGTTGGCATTTGACCGAGATATTTCTCACCCAGCATGGGTATATGTAAAATGACACCCCAAAACACATTGCCCAACTTCCCCTGAATACGGCAATACCAGATGTGTGACACTTTTTTGCAGCCTAGGTGGGCAAAGGGGCCCACATTCCAAAGAGCACCTTTCGGATTTCACCGGACATTTTTTACAGATTTTGATTTCAAACTACTTCTCACGCATTCGGGCCCCTAAAATGCCAGGGCAGTATAACTACCCCACAAGTGACCCCATTTAGGAAAGAGGACACCCCCAGGTATTTCGTGATGGGCATAGTGAGTTCATGGAAGTTTTTATTTTTTGTCACAAGTTAGTGGAATATGAGACTTTGTGAGAAAAAAATCATAATTTTCCGCTAACTTGTGACAAAAAATAAAAAATTCTAGGAACTCGCCTTGCCCCTCACGGAATACCTTGGGTTGTCTTCTTTCCAAAAAGGGGTCACTTGTGGGGTAGTTATATTGCCCTGGCATTCTAAGGGCCCTAATGTGTGGTAAGTAGTTTGAAATCAGAATCTGTAAAAAAATGGCCGGTGAAATCCTAAAGGTGCTCTTTGGAATGATGGCCCCTTTGCCCACCTAGGCTGCAAAAAAGTGTCACACATGTGGTATTGCCGTACTCAGGAGAAGTTGGGCAATGTGTTTTGGGGTGTCATTTTACATATACCCATGCTGGGTGAGAAATATCTTGGCAAAAGACAACTTTTCCCATTTTTTTATACAAAGTTGGCATTTGACCAAGATATTTATCTCACCCAGCATGGGTATATGTAAAATGATACCCCAAAACACATTGCCTAACTTCTCCTGAATACGGAGATACCACATGTGTGACACTTTTTTGCAGCCTAGGTGGGCAAAGGGGCCCAGATTCCAAAGAGCACCTTTCGGATTTCACCGGCCATTTTTTACAGATTTTGATTTCAAACTACTTCGCACGCATTTGGGCCCCTAAAATGCCAGGGCAGTATAACTACCCCACAAGTGACCCCATTTTGGAAAGAAGACACCCCAAGGTATTTCGTGATGGGCATAGTGAGTTCATGGAAGTTTTTGTCACAAGTTAGTGGAATATGAGACTTTGTAAGAAAATTTATTTATTTTTTTAAAAAATCATTTTCCGCTAACTTGTGACAAAAAATAAAAAGTTCTATGAACTCACTATGCCCATCAGCGAATACCTTAGGGTGTCTACTTTCCGAAATAAGGTCATTTGTGGGGTGTTTGTACTGTCTGGCCATTGTAGAACCTCAGGAAACATGACAGGTGCTCAGAAAGTCAGAGCTGCTTCAAAAAGCGGAAATTCACATTTTTGTACCATAGTTTGTAAACGCTATAACTTTTACCCAAACCATTTTTTTTTACCCAAACATTTTTTTTTTTTATCAAAGACCTGTAGAACAATAAATTTTGAGAAAAATTTATATATGGATGTTGTTTTTTTTGCAAAATTTTACAACTGAAAGTGAAAAATGTCATTTTTTTGCAAAAAAAATCGTTAAATTTCGATTAATAACAAAAAAGTAAAAATGTCAGCAGCAATGAAATACCACCAAATGAAAGCTCTATTAGTGAGAAGAAAAGGAGGTAAAATTCATTTGGGTGGTAAGTTGCATGACCGAGCAATAAACGGTGAAAGTAGCGTAGGTCAGAAGTGTAAAAAGTGGCCTGGTCATTAAGGGTGTTTAAGCTAGGGGGGCTGAGGTGGTTAAATACCAGACACCCAGGGCTAATGTATGTGACCAAAAACATCAATCTCACACATTTAACCCCTTAGATGTGGTCAAATGTGACCGACATCTGAGAACACACGCTCCCAGCCATGCACTGGCTTCTCATAGCAAGGATCGGGCGAGCCCGATGGTGTGTGCGGCAGCCTCTGTCCTCCTGAATGATCTGAGGCTGCCGCACATAGGGGCTATGAAGCCTTGCCACAGGCAGGCTCTCAACAGGAACCTAAGTCAAATTCACATAGACTCTAAGGTAGGATGCTCAACCTGTGGCCCTCCAGCTGTTGCAAAACTACAACTCCCACCATGCCGTTCTGTAGGCTGTCTGGGAATGATGGGAGTTGTAGTTTTACAACAGCTGGAGGGCTGCAGGTTGAGCATGCCTGCTCTAAGGATCCATGCACACAAATGTATATTCTTTCTGTCTCAGTTCAGTTTTTTTTTTGCGCAGCGTATACGGAGCCATTAATTTCTATGGTTCTCAAAAAAAAGGAAGTTACTCTGTGTGCATTCTGTTTCCGTATGTCTGTATTTCCGTTCTGCAAAATAGAACATGTCCTATTATCTGCATTACGGACAAGGATAGTACCTTTCTGTTAGGGGCCAGCTGTTCTGTTCCGCAAAATATGGAATGCACGTGGATGTCATCAGTGTTTTTGCGGACCTCAAAATACAAACGGTCGTGTGCATGAGGCCTAAGGCTAATGCGCTCCAATGGTGATGCATGTTTGAGAGAAGCAATCTAATGATTCCTTGTTCAAGTTCTCTAGGGGCACTGTTAAAGTAAAAAAAATATTAAAATTAACCCCCCCCCCCTTCCCCTAAAATTAAAATAATTAAAAGGGGTTAACTCAGACATAGCCATATTTTCACCCAGGCAGCCCTCTGATAGCTGACCCCTATAAAAAATATTTATCCCGTATGGCAAAATGGAAGTCAAAATGTCTGATTTGCTGTTTTTTGGTTTCTTCACCCTCCACAGATTTTTTTTTTTTTATAAAGTGATCAAAAACTCACATACTTCAAAACTATCAATAGAAATAGCTTAGTACAGTTATGGGGGGTCTTAGGATGGCGATGCTAAAAAATTAAGGGGTTTCCTGGTAATAATTGCCAGCAGTTTGTTGCTCCCGGAAGATGGAGACGGTGGAGGAGCAGAGTGGTGTGGAGCAGGCAAGTAGGAATCTTCTTTTTACAGGAGGCATGACCTAAAATAAATGACCGGAAAACCCCCTCCAAAGGGCATTTGTCAGCAGATTTGTACCTAAGAAACTGGCTGACCTGTTACATGTGCACTTGGCAGCTGAAGGCATCTGTGTTGGTCCCATGTTCCTTTTTCTGAGTAATGCAGGCAGATGTGAAGTTTTAATGGATGCCTCTAGGAGCAATGGGGGCATTGCAGTTACATCTTGAGGTTCTGCTGTCTGGAAAATGTGCCCTCTCCACTTTGACTGACTTTAGGTGGTCAGGACCAGTTGTGATGTTTTCACTGACTGGTCCTGACAAAGTGCAGTAGTTGCAGAGAGAGCAATGGCTACGCCCCCGTTGCTCCTAGAGGCTCGTTTGCATATATTAAAGCTTAATTTTTCACAGCAATGTGGGCACATATGAACATGGGACAAACACAGATGCCTTCAGCTGCCAAGTGCACATGGAACAGGTCAGCCAGTTTCATAGCTACAAATCTGCTGACAGATGCCCTTTAACACTGGTGTACAACATTTGTAAATGTACCCATTGCATGTGTTACTGGAGAATGACGTTCTGAAGAGTCCCATTTCCTGTGTATAGAGATGCTGAGAAAATCTGTCTCGCAAAAACAAATTGGCTGAACTAAGAATACTTACCTTTACCTAATGACCCTGATCACAGAGGGATTCAAAATCCTACAGGATTCAGTGGGCCGATCTCCCACCTTTCTCTGTTTTACCATCCGCTGGGCATTTTATTCAGCAAATTTTCACCATGCTATTAGAGTGTCTACAGGCAAGCATGTTTGGAGACTATCAAAGACTTGGGCCTCATGCACACAGCCTTTGTTCGGCCGTTCTGTGCATTGGGGACCGCAGTTTGCTGCCGCAACAGATCAACTCGAATGGGTCTGTAATCTGTCCGTACCGCAAAAAAAAAAAAAAACACAAGTTCTATTTTTAGTTTTTTTGTGCTGCCGAGGCATGGAGAGAAACCTCACATCTGCGAAACAGCCGTGTGCATGATGCTTAGGGTGCATTTACACCAACAGATGTTCAGACCAATCATTGGTCAGATGCCGATGACACACACCAACTATTGGTCAGATAATCTGTTGGTGTGAATGCACCCTCACTGCTGCACTTTGAAAGGCCGATGGATGTTAAGAAATAGATTCAAAGTGCATTCCCAGGTACAAAGCCAAAATCAAGATCAATAAAGCAATGAGCAACCTATTCAACTAAGGCTACTTTCACACTCTCGTTTGGTGCAGATCTGTTCAGAACGGATTCGTTTGTATTATCTTTAACATAGCCATGACGAACACCATTGAAAGTCAATGGAGGACGGATCCGTTTTCTATTGTGCCATAGAAAACGGATCCATCCCCATTGACTTACATAGTGTGCCAGGACAGGTCTGTTTGGCTCAGTTTTGTCAGATGGACACCAACGATGCAAGCAGCGTTTTGATGTCCGCCTCCAGAGCGGAACGGAAGCTGATCAGAGGCAAACTGATGGATTCTGAGCGGATCTTTTCCCATTCAGAATGCATTAGGGCAAAACTGATCAGTTTTGGACCACTTGTGAGAGCCCATGACTGATCTCGCAAACGGAAAGCCAAAACGCCAGTGTGAAAGTAGCCTAAACCAGCTTGATGTCTTCTACTCCCTCTTCAGACTGTTGAGATTTATACTAAGGCTCTATTCACACGTCCGTATAATGGGTCCGCATCCATTCTGCAAATTGCAGAACGGGTGTGGACCCATTCATTCTCTATGGGGACGGAATGGATGCGGAGAGCATTATGTGCTCTCCACATCCGTAATTCCAGAGCACGCCCCCGATCTTCTGGTCTGCGGCTCTGGAAAAAAAATAGAACATGTCCTATTCTTGTCAGCAATTGCCGGCTGGGTGTATTGCGGATTTTCAATGCATTACGGACGTTTGAATGGGACCCTAAGGGAATTGTGCCTGTAGTCTCGCAAGGCATATCTTCTACTGAACTTGGCAGCTCAACCATTCAGAAAACAGGGCTGAGGAAACACTAGTGCTAGACGCTCAATTTATTATACGAGGACCTGCATATAGTACAGTAATGGCTGCCTGCTCTCTGAGTGCAGTGGGGAGGAGGCTAGAAACCTTCTCCAGTATCTCTGTGCTGACACAGATCAGTCCTATGTCCCTGCAGACTAGTTTCTGAGGCAGCTTGAGAACCAAATAATGGAGGTACAGAAAACATCACACGTCTGGCTCTCCGGTCCCTGCTGTGTCCTGTAGTGCCGCTGCTGATCGGCAGGGGTCCTGGGTGTTGGATCCCCACTGATCAGATACTGCTGACCTGTCCAGAGGCTAGTTCATCAGTGAAATATTCCTAGAAATCCCTTCTTAAATGTATAAATTACAAGTTTTACCAAATCTTTCCCACAAGACTATATATCAATCTGCTCAGCTCCTCCTGCCTGCAGACGGCATGGCTTTCTGTGGCGACAGGTCCTCTTCAAGCCTAATTGATAAAGCATCTAGCAGCACCAGAACAAGGTGCAGAACTACTGGCTGCAGAGTTGCTCTGCTCCCACAAAGCAGGAAATTGCAAGATGTATATACGGTATATATTTTGCTGTGATTAGTGGGGTAATTAAGAGCACTTTAGAAACATTTTCTATGACTGCTGCTGCCCTGTGTTGACAGTGTAAGCTGTGGCATCCATGCATGTGCTCCACACATGGGGCAAGTTTGAGGGTGACATTCATTACATCAGTTCCTTGGTCGTACTCCACATGTAGCCCTGATGAATTTACCATGTTGTACAGAACAGAGTAAAGTATAACCGATGACAGTGTACCCTCTGTGTTGCCCATTGTACAAAATGGCTCAGCCATGGAAACAAGAAGATTTGTGTGATGTATTTCAGTAATACACTAGAGACAGTTTGTCTTATTACAAAATAAATATTTAAAAATGGGGGGGGGGAATAAACCACAAAATATCCATTGCCTCTAAAGCGTTCTAGATAGTATTACTCCAGTTCTTAACCCATAACGTTTTGTAGCAAAATCCAAGGGGCTGTGCCTCAACTTGCCATCTTCTGTAGGAGGTCAGTGAAGCTACGGGCACAGGTGCATAGTACAGAGACGCTAACTGCCATAGCCTTGAGTGCAGCAGGAGATGGGTACAGGGCAGCAGCCTCCTTTGTTGCTAGAACCACTTCCTTCAGTGCTTGGCAGAGGGCACCTCCTTCACCGGCAAGCTTAGCTTGAAGTTGGTTGCAACTAAGCAGTCGACCAAGTGTGTCCCCAATGAACACAAGCTTGTGTGCCGCGATCACCAACTGCTTTCCATGTCCTACAAAGACTCGTGGGGGTTGAGAGGTTGCGCTGCCAAGAAAGGTATTCACACAAGATTGAAGGGTCTGTAGATGTCCATGGCTTTGAGATGCATAAAAGCGAAGCAGATGCAGATCTTCTTCAGCTGGTTCTGGGCATGTGTCAACCTTGGAAAGAATTGAAGAAATATGCCAATGAATGTGAGAACATAGGTATCCACAGGCTATGCCATAGACATCTGCTAGATGCAGGACCCATTACGGTGATGGCTGCATATATGCTCGGTTCTCTATTCCTTTCTGTGGGAGCTACGCAAACAGCTAAACACTAGTAGGAATGCTATACCCTATAGAAAAGAACAGAGCCACTTTAATGGGGTTGTCCGTGTCCAGAGCTGAACCCGGACATATCATAATTTTCAGCCCTCCTGCCATGAGCATTTTTGCTTATGTTTTTACACCGCTAGGTGGAGCCTTCTGCCGAGCAGTGTTCCTGGTGACGTCACCAGCGCTGATGGGCAGGCTTTAGCGCTGCCCTCGCTGTTTTACAGGCTACAGCAGCGCTAAAAACCGCCCATTAGTGCTGGTGACATCACTGGGTTCACTGCTAGGCGGAAGGCTCCGCCTAGTTTTCACCATAGAGAGCCCGATACGTCACCGGATGTGATCTCCAATAAATGCCTTTTTCCTGCGCAATTTAACACAGGCAAAGGAGAGCATCAGAGCATGAAACGCTCTTGTCAGGGGGGCCGAAGATTGAGATACAGTGGATATAAAAAGTCTACACACCCCTGTCAGGTTTCTGTGCTGTAAAAAAAAAAAAAAATGGGACAAAAATCAGAATTTCAGAACTTTTTCCACCTTTAATGTGACCTATAATCTGTACCACTCAATTGAAAAACAAACTGAAATCTTTTAGGTGGAAGGAGGGAAGAAAACAAAAAAACTAAAATAATGTGGTTGCATAAGTGTGCACACCCTCTTATAACTGGGGATGTAGCTGTGTTCAGAATTAAGCAATCACATTCTTAGGGTCCATTCACACAGGCACAGGCAGCTCAGTAAAGTAGCACCAAACTACACTACACCCCCCCCTGTCACTTATTAACCCCTTATGAACCACTGATCACCCCATATAGACTCCCTGATCACCCCCCTGTCATTGATCACTCCCCTGTAAGGCTGCATTCAGATGTCCGTATGTTTTTTACGGATCCACAGATACATGGATCTGATCCGCAAAACACATACGGACATCTGAATGGAGCCTTATAGGGGGGTGATCAATGACAGGGGGGTGATCACCCCATATAGACTCCCTGATCACCCCCCTGTAAGGCTCCATTCAGACATTTTTTTGGCCCAAGTTAGCGGAAATATTTTTTTTTATTATTACAAAGTCTCATATTCCACGAACTTGTGTCAAAAAATAAAATCTCACATGAACTCACCATACCCCTCACGGAATCCAAATGCGTAAAAATTTTTTGACATTTATATTCCAGACTTCTTCTCACGCTTGAGGGCCCCTAGAATGCCAGGGCAGTATAAATACCCCACATGTGACCCCATTTCGGAAAGTAGACACCCCAAGGTATTCCGTGAGGGGCATATTGAGTCCATGAAAGATTTAAATTTTTGTCCCAAGTTAGCGGAAAGGGAGACTTTGTGAGAGAGAAAAAAAAAAAAAAAAAAACTATTTCCGCTAACTTGTGCCAAAAAAAAAAAATTATATGAACTCGCCATGCCCCTCATTGAATACCTTGGGGTGTCTTCTTTCCAAAATGGGGTCACATGTGGGGTATTTATACTGCCCTGGCATTTTAGGGGCCCTAAAGCGTGAGAAGAAGTCTGGGATCCAAATGTCTAAAAATGCCCTCATAAAAGGAATGTGGGCCCCTTTGCGCATCTAGGCTGCAAAAAAGTGTCACACATCAGGTATCGCTGTACTCAGGAGAAGTTGGGCAATGTGTTTTGGGGTGTCATTTTACATAAGCTGGGTGAGATAAATATCTTGGTCAAATGCCAACTTTGTATAAAAAAAATGGGAAAAGTTGTCTTTTGCCGAGATATTTCTCTCACCCAGCATGAGTATATGTAAAAAGACACCCCAAAACACATTGCCCAACTTCTCCTGAATACGGCGATACCACATGTGTGACACTTTTTTGCAGCCTAGGTGGGCAAAGGGGCCCACATTCCAAAGAGCACCTTTAGGATTTCACAGGTCATTTACCTACTTACCACACATTAGGGCCCCTAGAATGCCAGGGCAGTATAACTACCCCACAAGTGACCCCATTTTGGAAAGAAGACACCCCAAGGTATTCCGTGAGGGGCATGGCGAGTTCCTAGAATTTTTTATTTTTTGTCACAAGTTAGCGGAAAATGATGATTTTTATTTGTGAAATCCGAAAGGTGCTCTTTGGAATATGGGCCCCTTTGCCCACCTAGGCTGCAAAAAAGTGTCACACATCTGGTATCTCCGTACTCAGGAGAAGTTGGGGAATGTGTTTTGGGGTGTCATTTTACATATACCCATGCTGGGTGAGAGAAATATCTTGGCAAAAGACAACTTTTCCCATTTTTTTATACAAAGTTGGCATTTGACCAAGATATTTATCTCACCCAGCATGGGTATATGTAAAATGACACCCCAAAACACATTCCCCAACTTCTCCTGAGTACGGCGATACCACATGTGTGGCACTTTTTTGCAGCCTAGGTGGGTAAAGGGGCCCACATTCCAAAGAGCACCTTTCGGATTTCACCGGTCATTTTTTACACATTTTGATTTCAAACTACTTACCACACATTTGGGCCCCTAGAATGCCAGGGCAGTATAACGACCCCATTTTGGAAAGAAGACACCCCAAGGTATTCGCTGATGGGCATAGTGAGTTCATAGAAGTTTTTATTTTTTGTCACAAGTTAGTGGAATATGAGACTTTGTAAGAAAGAAAAAAAAATCATCATTTTCCACTAACTTGTGACAAAAAATAAAAAGTTCTATGAACTCACTATGCCCATCAGCGAATACCTTAGGGTGTCTACTTTCCGAAATGGGGTCATTTGTGGGGTGTTTGTACTGTCTGGCCATTGTAGAACCTCAGGAAACATGACAGGTGCTCAGAAAGTCAGAGCTGCTTCAAAAAGCGGAAATTCACATTTTTGTACCATAGTTTGTAAACGCTATAACTTTTACCCAAACATTTTTTTTTTATCAAAGACATGTAGAACAATAAATTTAGAGAAAAATTTATATATCGATGTAGTTTTTTTTGCTAAATTTTGCAACTGAAAGTGAAAAATGTCATTTTTTTGCAAAAAAATCTTTAAATTTCGATTAATAACAAAAAAAGTAAAAATGTCAGCAGCAATGAAATACCACCAAATGAAAGCTCTATTAGTGAGAAGAAAAGGAGGTAAAATTCATTTGGGTGGTAAGTTGCATGACCGAGCAATAAACCGCTAAAGTTGTGAAGTGCCGATTTGTAAAAAAGGGCCTGGTCACTAGGGGGGTATAAACCTGTGGTCCTTAAAGAGGAGCTTTCATCTGAATCAAGTAAGTAAACTGAATATACATACATGGAGAGCGGCGCCCAGGGATCCCCCTGCACTTACTATTATCCCCGGGCGCCGCTCCGTTCTCCTGTTATAGGCTCCGGTAAAGTCACAGTTAGGCTCCACCCATTTGAGCCTGCCGCGGTCTCCTTCTCCTATGCTGTAGCGCTGGCCAATCGCAGCGCTCAGCTCTTAGCCATGCTATGAGCTGAGCGCTGCGATTGGCCAGCGCTACAACATAGGAGAAAGACGCCGGCAGACTCAAATGGGTGGAGCCTAACTGTGACTTTACCGGAGCCTATAACCGGAGAACGGAGCGGCGCCCGGGGATAACAGTAAGTGCAGGGGGATCCCTGGGCGCCGCTCTCCATGTATGTATATTCAGTTTACTTACTTGATTCAGATGAAAGGTCCTCTTTAAGTGGTTAAAGGTGGAAAACGTTCTGAAATGATTTATCTTTGTCTCATTTTTTTTTATATCACAGAAACCTGACATTTTAACAGGGGTGTGTAGACTTTTTATATCCACTGTATGTCCAGGTTTAGCTCTGAACCTGGACAACTCCTTTAAGCGGGGGCTGAGCGATAAGCTGACCCTTTCTATGTATTGGATTGTTGGAGAACTGCAGGGCAGGGTCTAAGCTCACTCACTTGAATGGGGCTTAGCCCCACCCACGCCAGTGATACTAGTCGTGACGTTACTGGGCCTGAGGGATATAGAGACGGCCACGGCGCTCCTGTAGTGTCGCTCCTTCTCAAACAGCTGATAGCAGGGGTCCCGGGTGTCAGAAGAAGATTTTGCCATGCACAATAGGCATTAAAATAATTACGTTTTTATGTTAATATGGTTACTTTAGAAACTGTTTAGGAAGCAAAGTGAAAAATAGTTTGCCAATATATTAAAACTTTCAAAACTATTAAGAAATAAGATGGTGAGGTTTTAGATGGGCATGACGGACAAACTACCTCTTAATCATGGAGCAATTAAAGGCACAATGACTCACCATAAATTCCGCATATCTTCCAGCAAGCCCATGCACCTAGAATGAAATCTATGCCAGCTCATAGCCTCATTTACTGGCGGAAATAATTATAAATCTGCCAGGGCCCCTCCCACACCACATCCCCGTTTCAGAATGTGGCGAGGGTGGCAGTAAGTTGCCTTTTTTAAAAAAAATACCAAGTGACAATGATACATCTCCCTCAGAGTGCGCACAGGCTCCAGAAATTTAAAATCAGGTCTGCAATATTTGGGAATTGGACGAATATAACAAAGGTCTGGACCAGATATCAATATGTAGCCAACTATGGTTAGAAGTCATCTGTATACAAATAGACTGATGGATTTGGGGAACGGGGGGGGCGGGAGTCATCATTCCCTGTAGATTTGCGACTTTACAATGCATTTTAAACTTTTCTATTCACAATCTGCATTTTACACAGCCCTCATAAAACCTACGAAAAGAGGGTGTGGTGAGTCCAGAGTCATCAGCCCTGACTGAAATCTACAGCGGCTCCGAGCTGGCATAGATCTCATTCTAGCACACGGAGAGCGGGAGAATGCAGGCGATTTATGCTGTCATACATTAATGGCCGCCTCCGGCAGTGCAGGCCCTATCAAGACAGGCATAGCAAAAGCTGGTCTTGATAAATCAGAGCTTTAATATTTTCACACATCATCGTTTGGATCCTTTTAGATGAAAAATCCTCATCCTGGCCCTGATTTGAACACATAAAGATAAGTCCAGCGCATGAGGAAATCTCTTACCTTTCTCTCCGGTAAAG
This sequence comes from Bufo bufo, assembly GCF_905171765.1. Classification (NCBI taxonomy): domain Eukaryota; kingdom Metazoa; phylum Chordata; class Amphibia; order Anura; family Bufonidae; genus Bufo; species Bufo bufo. Next base: position 307,974,624 of record NC_053390.1, on the reverse strand, counting down.
GTTTCTGTTCCACAGTCTTCTGTTGGTCTTTGGATTTTGATGTGGTTTGCACATTTGTACCCTGGTAGAAATTTAAGATCAAAATGTATTCTGGTGAAAGGGTGTCAGAATATGACTGTTCCAAGCAATATGTATTTGATGCAGTGGGGATAAATGGTGGATGAGCTTTTACTCACCTGTAAATGAACATAGTGATTGTCTCTGCACTGAATTCTCTCGTATTCACTGTCGGCATCCTCCCCAGGATCACTAGGGGTTCGATGAAGGATAGGTGGTGGTGGCAGAGGTCGATCCTGAATGCTACCCTTGCGATGTGATGCAGGGGAAGCAATGGGTATTGCAGGAAGTGGCCGTCGGGAAAGGCTTTCACTAGAAGACAGCCGAGGTCGGGGGAAGAGAAGGGCTGCATTTGCAGTCACCAGTGCCACAATACACCCACTTTGCTCCTGAACTAAGTGAGTCAGTGTTACAAACTCGGCCCCACCGTCCTGTAGTGCCTGCAGTGCATGTTCCAGTTGCTCTAAATATCCAGAAAGTTCTCGATGTAGTGATGGGTCTGAGGCTTGGCAAGAGTGGAGAAGAACAACTTGTGCCAATCCAACAAAGTCTTTAAGGACTTCAACACCCTGAACTGTTTCTTGATTTTCTATGCATCCTCTTCTTGCACCTTCCTGAAGGCCATCTCTCACAAGTATCATTGTCCTTTGTAGCTCCTGATGTTGCACTCTCAATGACTCCACTGTACAGAGCCCATCAGTACGAAGATCTCTAGTCAGAAGGGATGGCAGACCCGACTCTCTACTTCCACCAGAATCTACCGATCGAGTACTGCCAGTGCTGGAAACTGAAAGACGGTGGGTTTGAGGTGGGTCAACAGGTTCTGGTAAGTGGCCACAACTAAGAATATCTTCAGGAGCTTCATACAGATTCTGAAGGCCAGACACCCGTTTTAAGTTAGAGGGCATGGAATAAATCCCCTCATCTTCCTCGTCCTCTAGTGTCACATTTTGAAATGTTGGTGGCACATCATAAATGTCTTCTGGAATCTCCTCAGGTGGTGGGACAGCCTCATCTTTTACTTCTTTTAGGCGCAACACAGGGCTATCATACATTGATTGTGTATCTTTCAGCAATGATGATGGCATATCGTAAACCTGCAAGATATAGGTAGAAAATACCTTACTAAATGGAGCCTGTCACCTCCAGAATCAGTCTCAAAGAAAGCTTACTTCTATGTAGGGCAGGTACCCTGAAAAATAACCATACATTTTGTGTGAAAATGAAGTCCTTTAATCCTGACAGACGCTGCTTTTTTATTTTTATGCAGATAAGGTTTTTGGGGCACAATGGGCAGAGACACTTCATGCGGTGATCTTGGCATCCTGTATGTCATTGTTACTGCCTCTGAAATCGAAGGGACTTGCGACAGCGGTCTTTTCCTGGGAGCGCTGTGCACCTGAGGACCAAATGGTTCTTCCACACAGACTGAGGGAGCTATTTGGTTGCCATCACAGCCTCAAGTCTTCTGAAGGCTCTGAGGTCTGTCATAGCGAAGTTCCTATCACACCCTACCGCAAAAATCAAGCCATCTTATGGCTGCGTGAATGGAAATTAAAAAAATAAAAATTAAAAAAATGGCTTTAGGAAAGCAGGGAGGATCACATTAAGGATGCAGCTTATTTATTTTGATGACCTATCCTCAGGATAGGTGATCAATATCAGATCAGTGGGGGGCCGACTTCCAGCTGATCAGCTGTTTGATGAGAGCAGCCTTCTCTTCATTGTTTACCTGCCTGCTGTCGCAACCGCAGCTGTGTAGTTACACCTAAACCGTCCCATTCACTTTGACGCCTCCTTCCTATTAGGCCTCTTTCACACTACCAAGGTTTTTTTTCAGTTTTGCAGGCTGTTTTTTGCGTTCCGTATATGGAACCATTCATTTCAATGGTTCCGCAAAAAAAAACTGAATGTACTCTGTATGCATTGCGTTTCTGTATTTCCGTTCCGTTGAAAGATAGAACATGTCCTATTATTGCCCGCAAATCACGTTCCGTGGCTCCATTCAAGTCAATGGGTCCACAAAAAAAACACAACACATATGGAAATGCATCCATATGTCTTCCGTATCCGTTCCGTTTTTGCGGAACCATCTATTGAAAATGATATGCACAGCCCAATTTTTTCTATATAATTACTGTATACGCCATAGGGAAAAACGGAACGGAAACGCAACGGAAACAAAAAAACGGAATGGATCCGTGAAAAATGGACTGCAAAACACTGAAATAGCCATACGGTAGAGTGAAAGAGGCCTTAAACTGAATAGGAAGGAGCTGTCCCATAAAGTGAATGGGGTGGCTTAGGTGTAACTACACTGCTCACCACTGCAGTTGCGACGGCGGGCAGGTATCCAATGAAGAAAGAGCAGCGCTCATATGAGCGCTGCCTTCTCTTTAAGCAGCTGATCGGTGGGGGTGCCAGGAGTAGGACCCTTGTCAATCTCATATTGATGACCTTTACTGAGGTTAAGTCATCAATATAAAAAAAAAAGCGGACAACCCCTTTAAGGGGGTTAAAATTCATGTATTTTTGGGAGGCAACATTTATCTTCTGCTGTCTCAGGCTTTTTTTTTCCTATGAAAAACAGCTCCCAAGTGCCCAGCTGGACGGGCTTTCCTTTTCATAACACCCAGGTCCACTGCCCTTCCCCGCTGTGTACTCAACTTCCCCTTTCACCTGACATCGCGGGGAGAAACAGACAGTGGGGAAGGGTGGCAGGCTTGGGCACTTTGAAAAGGAAAGCCTGTCCAGCTGGGCACTTGGGAGCTGTTTTTCCCTGGACTTGGAATAAACACCCAGATGACATAAAGGTATAGTTCTAATACTTTTACCGCGTTCTACTGGCCATTGCTGGTAGTTATATTGGTGACATTTACGTGACAGACTCCCTTTAAGCACTTAATGATAGACACCTCCTGATTTTTGTGGTTTTACAATGAGTGCACCTTTATGTGAAGGCATTTTTTGTTTCACATTTCTGAGTATTATTAAAATGGAAATTTAAATTGGCTGTATTTTTCATTTTGCCATAGTTATTTTAATGGACACTACCCAGTGCTCATCTATGACATTCTCAGAAGCTTTTCAGTGATTATTGAGCATTGTCCAAGAAAGAGGAGCAGCTATTTATTATTATGTCAGGACAGCGATAACGCTAAGGTCCTAACACATACATTTTGGGCTGTAAAAACGGGTTTTGCCACCTGCACTTTTCGCAAACTGTGTTTATCCACTAGTGTTTTCATCATGAATTTTTCCCCCGATAGAGAAAGTGATGTGAAAACGCATGAAATAATCCCAAGAGCTCCAGCATGCTGCGTTTTTGAAAAAATGCCACAAAGACAAAAAACAAAGCTTAAATTAACAAAAATGGCAGTAACAAAAAACGCTTGTCCCTTTTTTTTTTATATTTCCCATACACCTTCAGCTATCATCTTGAAGCTGCCATATTTACCACAAAACGTGCACCAAAAACACCACTATATGCAAAAGTGCATAAAAATGCACGTGAAAGCACCCTAAAAGTTGTTAAATCGTTCTCACCTCTTGTGGACAGAGCTGAGGCATCTCCACCTGACGTGGAGAGTTGTAGATGTCATCTTCAGATGTAGGTGGTGAAATACAAAGGCGTGCAATCGGTGGTACTTGATATACCTTAGAAAAGGAAGAAAATTAGTCTCCAGAACTTTATCTGCCGCAGAACCTATTGAGTTCTTTGTCTAGCTCACCTCTGTGCACGATGGGGCCTGTTCGTCTTTGCAAGTATTTCGTTTGTCTTCAGGCTTTTGTGGATTTGAGGTCACAACAGTAGCTCCTAGAAGCCGAGGTGCTTGGTATTCATTTTCTGGTAATTCTGACTCTGGGAGAAGCCGCAGTCTGTTTCCAGGAGCAATTCCTTGCTTCCCCCTAAGCGAGCAACGCCACCATCCACTGAGGGCTGGAGGGTCTTTTTCGAGAACCAGCATCACGTCACCTCGATGAAAGCTAAGCTCTTCCGGACTCTCAGCAGCATTGTCATACAAGGCCTGTGCCAGCTGTGCCTAAGTGGAAACAAAAGCATATAAGATGGAGATACAGGAGTCAGATAGAGGAACTGTACGGTAAGTGAAGCTAGGTGTACATAAGTGGTGCATTTTCCATTTTTTCTGTTCTATAAGAACAGAAGAAAAAAAATAATAATTATTGGAAGCACCTGACCCAGGATATGGCACCTGACTGATCCCATTGACCTGGATTGGTCCATCAGGTTTCCACCATTCTGCCGGACAAAATACTGCTACATGTAACGGTATTGTGTCCTGTATTTTTTGCCAGAATCTGCGTTGGCACATATGTGAACTGATCCCAACTTTACAAGCTCCCTGGAGCACGGTGCACATCTGTTGGGGAATACCAGGCATGCTACTGAAGCTCACTAACGTGCACCTCTATCCCAGTCACAATAAAACCAGAGAAGAAATACATAAAACAGCTGGGGCCTTCATGCATTCAGTCTGAAAACTACCATTTCTACCCGTACTGCCTTCATAATATACAGGATAAAAGTCACACAAATTACATGCTGCTATTTTGGTGTAAGAAAATAAATAAATAAATAAAATACTTCCTGCATTAACGATCACACAAAGCGAAGGTCACTGAACAAAAAGTAATCCAATTGCAAACCAAAGTGCAACCCTCAGTGGCGTGCATATTAACCCCGCAGAGATATGAAGGAAGACGCTGCTTGTCAATTAAAACCAGATCAGATACAGACACACCCAATCGCTGAGTAATTGCAATAAACTAGAAATCTGAAGTGCACACAATTCTGATAGTCAAACATCAGACCAGAGACGCCAACTCCACAATGCCCAGCATTCTTCATGGAAGATCTCAGACCAGAACCTACTAAGCTGGCCCAGGGGAGGCTCACCGCTACCCTCTCGATACACAAGGTCATCGCTGGTGCTCGCTTCTGAAGGTTAAGGCGTCCGGTATTGCTTAAGAATCTCCCTGCTCACCCTGCCATGTCTTTCGCCCATCATGCAGAAGGATCCTGTCTCTTTAAGAGAACAGAACATGTGGCGGTGACATCATCCTTGATACAGAATAAAGAGAAAGGGAGCACGGTGTCCAAGTCAATGCCCAGTATAAACCGGATCTAGCATCTCTCGTGCAATCTGAAAAGGAGATGGACAAGGCATCTCATTTGGTGATCCTCGTACGACCCAGTTGCGAGTTTGCAGCTTGCGACCTTCAGCCAGCTAGTCGTGTCCTAACAACGACAGCTCCTGCAACATAACGCGTAATCTCCCCGACATCCTGATGGAAAACGTGCGTGCACAGGCTCTCCCATCACCCCATCCTCCAGTTGCTCACAGGAGAAGACAGCTGGCCGCCTTTACAATGGGAATGTATAGCTCTGTGGCCAAGGGGAGGAAGCTTCTTTCAGGAGGACTTGGCCATGTAACATTGTGGATAGTCTTGGATCGTGTTCTCTTACATTACCCCATTAACTATATAGCAGAGAAAAACCACAATTACTAGGATAATGCAGCGTCTTCCCAGAATAACCCGGGTGGAAGCACTTAAGGGAGTGCAGTTCATGCCAAGCTCCAGCCAACAGTAAAAACTGCTGAAGTCTGTAACATAGGGCATGGTGGTCTCCTGCCATGATATATTCTGCCAGCCACACTCACTAGGTACTGCTAGCTATGCTGCGGCACAGGTGCATCATTGCACGCTAGGCATGTGGGAAAGCTGGGTGACCGCTCATTGCAACAGCCCTTTCCATCAAAGTTAGAAAAAAAACGTTTAACTTGCTCCAGTAATTTTTTCAACTATTCCTTCCATTAGGGCTTTCTACAATGGTCAAGTCACCTTCAATCAGACCATTAACAAGGACCCGTCACCTCTCCCGACATATCTATATATTTGTATCTTCTCCTAACACTCTGCATTGTGCTCTGTTATTCCTCTTAGGTGTCTATGAACTGACAACTGGGTGTTTACTAGTTGGGGAAGAGGCACCCTGCACACTGACACTATTCAGTCAGTGCTCCATATGTAGGACACCCCTGTGAGAGTTTTCTTCATGCATTTCCAGGAGGAATAACAGAGGAATGCCACAATGCAGCATTTTAGGAAAAGATGATCCAGAACAGTTAATACAAGTTTACTTAGAGGAGACAGGCCACACAGGGCAGCGGCACTGCATATGGAAAATCCACAGTGTAAGGGCTCATGCACATGGTATTTTGCTTCATCCAAAGTCGCTTCGTTCAAAACTTCGGAAGACTGTTGTACGGAGATTCGTCCTTGTACAGTATTAGAATACACGTATGGGCTCCGGACTAGTACCTCGGAACCAAAGCCGAGTTCGGTTTCAAGTCTTAAAGGGGTTTTCCACTTTAAAAATCAACTACCGAAGTTATTCAATGAAGTCACACGCGACTTTGTGAATAACTAACTTCGGCTGATCGGAGCCCGTACATTCTAATACTGTATGGAGACGGATCTCCGTACAGCATTATTCCGAAGTTTTGAACGAAGCCATTTCAGATGAAGCATCGCTCAACTCTAATGATGACCTATCCTCAGGATCGGAGGGGGTCCACCGCTTACCAAGCACACTGCCGTCCACTGCAGCTCAGCCCCATTCACTTCACACCGTGCCGTGTTCTCTTCAACAGCCGATTGGTGAGAGTACCAGGAGTCGGCCCCCCGCCGACCTATCTGGAAGTTAAATCATGAATATCAGAATCTTGGACAACCCCATGAAGAAATAAGAAATCTCATCCACAAATCTGCACAGAACCTCACCGCAATGAGGATTTTAAATCCAGCGCAAGTCGATTTATGTTGCAAGTTTCTAGCCTTTGCAGAGGGTAAAACCTGCGGCAGATCCACACAATTTACACCATGATCTCTGTACTAGAAGTGCATGTGTCCTAAAGGGGCTGTATAGCAGTTTATTCACAGTACCAAACATGGCCTACTGGACAAGCCCTTTAAATCTACTATATACACATCAGTGAATGGAATACAGCAGGACAATGCGATCAGGAGGTTACATGACGTGAGGTCACATGGGCAGAAAAGCCCTCTTATTAATCTTACTTTATGGAAACCCACAGAATTTCCGCAGCCTGGGGGGGGGTCACTGCTTGGCCCTGTCAATCAAAGCAGCAAGGGAGGGGCTGGTTACGGAAAGGAGTGGAGCTTGGGTGCAACAAGAGCAATGGTGACGCCCTCATTGCACTAAAGGTCTAATTTGCATATTAGGAAAACGGATCATAACTCAGGAACTGAAGGCTACTTTTACACTTGCAGCAGCAGGCTCAACACTAGCCCACCGTGCCGCCAGAGGTCCAGCCGCAGCACGGCAAACATGCTGAGAGACAGCCGGACAAAAAAAACGCAGCGTGCTGTAGTACTATTCCGGCCTGTCCCCATTACAGTGGGGCCGGAGCAGACTTCCGGCGGCACGGTGGGCTAGTGTTAGCATGGACCGGCAGGCTGTTCCCCCACCGGAACAGCCTCCCGGACCCTGCTGTCCTTCCCCACTGTATAAAGAGAGATCTAGCTGTATACATCTAGGATCTCAGAAGTAGGGATGGATGAAAGATACATGGATCACTTCACTATGAGATCACTGACAGGAGGGAAAGTGCAGAGAAGCTACTGAGCATGTCAGTCCACCTCAGGACAGCAGAGGGCGATACCAGAGAGGAAAACGGGGCGGACTGGGAAGTAAAAGTGGCCCCCTTGTAGGCAGAGCCAAACTGCTAGAAGGTGTCGCCAAGCCAAGAAGGCAGGGTCAGCCAACCATTAGGCATGGTCATGGGGCCAGTGCAAACAATGAGCCTTTTCACTAGGCAGGTCTAATGTACAAGTAGGGGCTCAATCAGACAACTGTAAACATTTTTCCGGTCCGCAAACTGCGGGTACACAAAACGCGGATACCGGCCGTGTGTTATGCATTTTGCGGAGCGGCCAGCCCTATGATAGAAAAGACACGCTCTATCTTTTTTGTGGGGCCATGAAATGGAAGTACGGATGTGGACAACACGCGTGTGCTGTCCGTTCCAATGCGGACTCAAATATACGGTCGTGTGAATAGGCCCCAAGGCTGTGGTGACATTTCAGTTATTTGGTCAGTGAATGTAAGCCAAAACCAGTAGTGAAGTCTACACAGAGAGAACGTAGAAGGAAAGATCTAGACCGGTGTCTGCTGTTTTTGACCTGCACCCAATAACTGATGGAAATAACGGACGTGTGAACGCAGCCTAAGTGAGGCATTACACTGGTAGAACGGGCCAATGCATCTGAAGGGGATGCAAACATGCGTTATGTGGGGGACATATCAGAAAACACAATACAATGTCAATTTCTACATGGTAAATTTTGGGGTTCACTTTGCAGCATAAGGCCTCTTTCACACGACCGTGTGTCCCCCGTGGCCGTATTGCGGCCCACATACGCCAGGTCTAAAATACACGTGTCAACAGCCGCGTGTACTCTGCATCACGGATGCGGACCCATTCACTTGAATGGGTCCGCAAATCCGGAGATGCGGTGCAGAACGGAAACACTACGGAGCGCTTCTGTGGTGTTCCGTTCCGCAAAAAGATAGAACTTGTTCTATCTTTTTGCGGAACGGAGGGATCGCAGAACCCATTCAAGTGAATGGGGTCGCGATCCACATGCGGTTTGCCCACGGTTGGTGCCCGTGTATTGCGGACCGCAATTTGCGGTTCCCAGCACAGCCACAGGGGACACGCGTTTGTGTGAAAGAAGCCTAAGGGACATGATCACTTTATTCTGTGGTCAGTATGATTATAGCGATACCAAATATATATATATTATAGTGTTTAAGTTTTACTACTGCTGCACAAAAAAATAATAATAATAATATATAGAATTATTTTTTATATTTTTCATCGCTGCATCCCAACACCCACAACTTTAATTTTTTTGTTTTCATTGCTATCATTTTGGGGGTCATTGCCCTATTCGTTACATAATAGTCTATATGGGATAACCCTTTTAGAGGGGTATTCTGGCAACCTCAAGTTATCCGTATACAGCGGATGAGGGATCACTAACTGATCAGTGGGGTTCCAACCACTCGGGCCCCCTACCAATCCTGAGACTAGTGGTCCCATACACCCGGCCTGATGGAGTGCAGCCTGCCACTCCATCCATTCTCTATGGGACAGCTAGAAATAGAGTACAGCGCTTGCCTATCTACGGCAGAACTACGGAGAACGAATGGAGCGGCAGAGCGCATACTTGGCCTGCTGCTGCATCCCGATGGGGGTACAGGACCCCAGTTCTCAGGATCGGTGGGCCTCCCCACCAATCAATTATCACAACGTAAAGCTACTCCAAATGTAATGTGGACCTAGCCCAATGCAAGACACAGGCAAGTGGAGAAGAAAGGGAGACGTCTGTAAGCAATGCTTGGGATAGCCAGCATCATGCACACAAACGTATTTTCTTTCTGTGTCCATTCCGTTTTTTTTTGCAGACCGCAAAATACATACGGTCGTGTGCATGAGGCCTTAGGGTTCTCCACATGTCCATTCCTGTGTCCCCAAAATATGGATGTGGTCTGTGTCGTGGCCGTGTTTTTTTTGCAGACCCATTGACTTCCATGGAACCTAGGTCCGCATTTTGCGGCAAAGTGTAGGACATGTTCTATTGATTGCAGAACGGACATATGGATGTGAGCAGCACCCGCACGTCTGTTCTGCAAAGGATAGAACACGTCCGATGCTTTGCTGCAACCACGGAAGTCAACGGGTGGGCAAAAAACACAGACGCAACACGGACAGTATTTGTATTTTGCGGACTGCGAAATACACACGTCCGTGTCAGATAAGAGAATTGCTGCCTCCAAATAATGACACTAGAAACTAAGGGCCATTCATGGCACTTTAAAGGTTAATAAACCTCAGCGTTTAAAGGAAAAATAAAGAAAATTAGATTGAAAACTGGTGAAAAAAAGTTGTCTGGCAAGAGCGCGAGCTGTGTACTGTACAGTACACCCAAATGATGTCACCCTGTGTGACTTTCTCCACACACAAACACGCGTCCCACACCCAAGCGGAGGACAAACAGCCACCAACATGGGGCTAAAGCGAGGATCCGTCCACATCACCACACACACAAGCAGGTCACTTACTGGCATTGCGTCCTCTGTGCCAGGCACTCACATGCCAATGGAGTGTACCTCAGAAAACACAGGTGTCCTCACACCGCCTGGCACCTGCAACAACAAACACAGTGAAAATGGCACCCAGCCTGGAAACATGATCCCAAGGCTGGCACTGGCACCTACCGAGGTAGGGGAGTACAAGGAAGTGAAGGGGAGACTGGGCAGGTAGAGCTCAATGGAAGGATAAGCAGTGGCAGCCATAGTCCAAGAGGCAGAGGGTCCTCCAGGTGAGGAGAAGAAGCAGGAAGAGGGGGGCAAAAGTCTGGGGGGGTCTCACCTCAAAAGTGAGAGTTCATCCTTCCTCACAAGTCCCGGGTCTCGTCCTACAGCACAGTGCGCAGGGGGAGGGAAGGACTCGGCACAAAGGTGGGGGAAGACATGGGAGTGCAGGGACCTGGAGGAGGAGGAGGAGACTGAAATACGAGATGAGCCCCACTGTACGAGACTGGGTGGGCGGGGGGATGGGAAGCTCCTGCCAGCCGTACTTAACACCTTACTCGCCGAAGGCACGGCCCTCGCGAGTTAACCCCTCAGCTGCCTCCGGTCTCTTCCTACAGCGAAGTGGAGGGGCCACAGGCAAGGGCCAGCTGTCTATGAAAAGGCTGCTGTTCAAATGGTTTTCAGTAGAACAGTAGGTTTCTTGTGAGAAGGGCCAGTCAGCACCAGCCTCCAGTCCTCACACACAGGGGTCCTCTGTTCTGGGCTCCATCCCCCATCACCCCCTGCTCCTCTTCTGAGCTGTCAGACCCAGCACCATGGAGGGATAGATATATATATATATATATATATATATATATATATATATACATACACACTCTTTCCATGTGTCAATGCCATGATGATATAAGTGATTACAATATTAGGGCTCATACACGCGGCCGTAGTTTCGGTCCGCATCCGATACACGTTTTTTTACGGATTGGATGCGGACCCATTCATCTCAATGGGACCGCAAAAGATGCGGATAGCACACCCGTGCGCAGTCCGTGTCCGCAGCCCCGCAAAAAAAAATCTTGTCTGTTTTGCTAACAAAGAGAGGACATTTCTGCAGGAGTAAAAAAGAAATAAAGATGGCGGCATGCGCTAGTCCAGTATCCGTGATTTCTGCACACCGTATCACGGAGGCGGACCCATTCGCTTGAGCAATCCGGGAGATACGGTGCAGAAAGGAGGCACGGAACGGACAATTGAAACCAGTAAAGAAGAGTGCTATAGAGAATCACAGGCTCATGCACACAAGCTACATTACATTCAAGTTGTACGGAGCCATGATAGGACCCCGGTACAAGGGTATGAGCTTACTATATGTCACAGAGAAGAGACTAAATAAAATGTAGCATGCTTCGGCTACTTTCACACTCGCGTTTTGTGCGGCTCCGTCATGGTCGGATCCGTTCAGATAATACAACCGTCTGCATCCGTTCAGAACGGATCCGTTTGTATTATCTGTAACATAGCCAAGACGGATCCGTCCTGACACACAATGTAAGTCAATGGGAGACGGATCCATTTTCTATTGTGCCAGATTGTGTCATAGAAAACGGATCCGTCCCTATTGACTTAGGCTTAGATCACATCAGCGTTCAGCTTTTCCGTTCTCCTGCTCCGTTATAGGAGCAGGAGAACGGAAAGGACGGATTCGGCACATAACTGAGCCTACGGACCCCATGGACTATAATGGGGTCCGTTAGGTTTCCGCTCAGAAGATGATTTTGGAGCGGAGACAAAAGTTGTGCGCGCAGGACTTTTGTCTCCGCTCCAAAATAATCTTCTGAGCGGAAACCTAACGGACCCCATTATAGTCTATGGGGTCTGTAGGCTCCGTTTGGCTCAGTTATGAGCCGAATCCATCCTTTCTGTTCTCCTGCTCCTATAACAGAGCAGGAGAATGGAAAGGCTGAACGCTGATGTGAACTCGGCCTTACATTGCGTGTCAGGATGGATCCGTTTGGCTTAGTTTCGTCAGACGGACACCAAAACGCTGCAAGCAGTGTTTTAGTGTCCGCCTCCAAAGCGGAATGGAGACGGAACGGAGGTGAACTGATGCATTCTGAGCGGATCCTTTTCCATTCAGAATGCATTAGAATGCAAACTGATCCCTTTTGGACCGCTTGTGAGAGCCCAGAACGGATCTCACAAACCGAAAGCTAAAACGCGAGTGTGAGCGTTCATGGTATGTAAAGAGTTATTTCCGTACATAGTGTCTGGCCGGACATGGAGGCTATGTGACTGCCACTCCATTCAAACGAGGAACCAAAGGGTCATCATTCTCGTGATTGGCAGGGTCCCCATCCATCCAACACCTGCCGATCAGTTACTTATCCCCATCCTGTGAATAAGTGTTTATAGTGGGACAGCCCAAGCTGGTCATGCAGATCTGATAAATACCGCCTGACCATATAGTGCAGGGATCAGCAACCTCCGGCACTCCAGCTGTTCAGAAACTACAACTCCCAGAATGCTTCATTCACTTCTATGGGAGTTAGAAGAATGGCAGAGCATGTTTGCATGCTGGGAGTTGTAGTTTTACAGCAGCTGGAGTGCCAAAGGTTGCTGATCCCTGATCTAGTGTGTATGGGCGACCACAGATGTCAGGGGTAGTGATGAGCGAAGTGAGCTTCGGATGCTACATACAAAGTCGCTTCACTCAAAACTTCAGATTAATGCATTAAAATGTACAGCCTCCGATGAGACGAAGTTAGTTATTTGCGAAGTCGCGCGAGACTTTGTTGAATAACTTCAGTGCTTGAAACCACTTTAAAACTTGGAACCAAACCTGGCATCGGTTTCCGACTGGTACCTCAGAACCGTTATATGTGGACAGGAAGTCAGTCTTTCTATGTATCCTATGGCACCCTCAATGTCAGCCTCATAGGAATGAATAGAGAGGTCACTGACTTCCTGTCCTGTGTCAGTTAGAGATCAGAGAGTTGGTCACATGACACAGCTGAGGATCAGAAGGGAGGTTATATCTGATAAATACAGTCACTGGTAAGAGGATTGCCTTCACTACAGTTTACATCCTGTACCATTCTAATAGCCTACAGAATACATTTTTTCGTGGGAGTGCTTCTTTAATAAATGCAGTGGTGAAACTTATGAATAGAGAGACTTCTAACAATTCCATGCATTACTTTATAAAAAAAAAACTGGACTTACTGTAGATTTCTTGAAAACGTTTCACTCGTTCTTCCAACGAGCTTTCTCAGTTCTTCCAACGAGCTTTCTCAGAATTGAGAAAGTTCGTTGGAAGAACGAGTGAAACGTTTTCAAAAAATCTACAGTAAGTCCAGTTGCCTTGATTTATTCTTTACAGATAGCTATAGAAGAAGAAAAAAATCCCTTTATTGTCCCTCAGTGGGGAAATTTTGGCATAACAGCAGCAATCACATTCACAACAGGAGCAAAAATAAGAGTAATTTGAAATTAAAGAGTAAAATACAAGAAAAACATAACAGAATTTACTTAAAAAATTCACTACTGGGTTTCTGGGAACAGTGGTGGTTATAAAACCTAACCGCTGCTTGGAGGAAGGACCTCCGATAACGTTCCTTCGTGCACCTAGGATGCAGCAGTCTGTCACTGAAGGAGCTCTCCATCTCCACAACAGCTTCGTGCATGGGCTGGGGGACATTGTCTACCAATGATGTTAATTTTGCTAGAGTTCTTCTATCACCCACCTCCTGCACTGGATCAAGGGGACAACCTTGAACATAGCTGGCCTTCTTAATGAGCTTATCTAATCTCTGTCTCTCAGCCACAGATAAGCTGCTCCCCCAACAAACCACACCATAGAATATGGCTGATGCCACCACTGAGTCAAAGAAGGTCTTCTTTGACTCTGCACTCCAAAGGACCTCAGTCTCCTCCACAGATAGAGTCTGCTCTGACCCTTTTTGAAAAGAGCGTCAGTGTTATGGCTCCAGTCCAGTTTGTTGTTCAGGTGAACACCCAGGTACTTATGAGTCCACCACCTCAACGTCCGTACCCTATATGTTCACCGGAACCAAAGCAGAGGGCCTGTGTCTGCGGAAATCCACCACCAGCTCCTTGGTTTTTCCCGTGTTGATCTGGAGCTGGTTCTCCTGACACCAGTCCACAAAATCCTGTGTCCCCTGTATGTACTCTGAGTATGAGTATTTCCTCACCTGTGATAAGGCCGACTATGGCAGAGTCATCAGAGAACTTCTGTAAGTGACAGCCTGGGGAGTTGATAAGGGTAAAGAGGAACGGTGCCAGCACAGTTACCTGTAGTGCCCCCGTACAGCAGATTAGCTTGTCAGAGACACATATATATAATATAATCGTGGTAAAGGAGATGAGTAATGAGTAATAGTTCTGTGTAAATTCTCACTAAACTATTGGATGAGCAGTGTCGTTTTATAGCTGAAAATGCCAACTTCAATATGTACAGCATGAAAGTTGATCTAAGCATGTGACCCTGTGTCAATGAGCCCTTTATGGTGGCACATGGAGTCTGTACAGGGCAGGGGTGGACTGGAAATTCCCTGGTCGGCCATTGCCCAGGGGGCCGCCCGAGCCCTCCTCACAGCCGACAGCTGGTTACCGTGTGATCTGATCCTCTCATTAATGCCAGGAGTATCAGGTACTCATGCACTTGGCCGGTGGCCGCAGGTGCCCTCCTGAACTCCATCCTCAGGACAGTGATACAGTTGAATTCTTTGGCGGGTGCAGCAGTATTTTGTGCTGCACTAAAGTATTTCTGTTGTCCCCGCCCACTTGTGTTGCCCCGCCTTCTGTCAATTTGGACCCGCCTACAACAGGGAGCCTCCTTTCCCACAAAGCCCCACCTCCTTCCTACTAAGTCTCACCCCTTTTAGGCAAGTCAGAAACAAAGGCGGAAACTATAGTTGCCCCAAATTGTGACAGATTTTCTTCACAGAGACATCAGTAAACCTGGGCCTCCCCTAGAAACAACACTATTCTGTAATACAACGGTGTGCGTTAAGCATCAGAAAACTCCTCAATCCCGGCCCAAAAAATCGGAAAAAAGGGTAAATGTAAGGAAGTATTCACATGGGCCAGTAGTGTGCTGTCAAAAACGTGTTTCACACGTAAAAACCTCACTATGACAAGTGTCTGAACTGATGCCTCATGCATATGACGCACTACTGGCACCTCGTATAGTGGAGATATTGGTGTCCTGTCATACTCTACATGCCAAATAATTTTTTGGGGGAAAACAAGGAAAAAATAACTGTATACACTGCCAGTAGCACAGATGCTGCATGGACATATTCGTCATTTGTAATAAAAGTGCTGCTAACTCATCCACCCCCAACAAATAGCATCCCACCCCCTGTGGAAAACCCCCTGTAATGAGATGCTGTCGGCGCAGCATGATGGAGCTCAGCCATGCTTCTAGTTCTCCCACCGTGCCTTATCAAAGCCACCTCTGTGTTCACTCATTTACCCCATGGTGGCAGCTTACAATGCAAATGAATCACAGATGACTAGAGCTCACCTGCTGAGCCTACACTCCTTTGTTACTCCTTATGTGGGGTAGGTGAGAAGGACAAAAAAATATTCAATTTAACGGAATTTCCTCCACTTATATACACAGCTTCATTGCAAATTCATTCACAGTTCTGGTTAGCTCCACTGCGCTGTCAGATGTGACCTAACAGCTGAGCGCTAAGAATAAGTCCACACATACCAGAAGTAGCTGTCTCATAACTATATATATATATACACACAGTGGGGAAAATAAGTATTTGATACACTGGCAATTTTGCAAGTTTTCCCACCTACAAAGAATGAAGAGGTCTGTAATTTTTATCATAGGTACACTTCAACTGTGAGACAGAATCTAAAATAAAATCCTGAAAATCACATTGTATGAAATTAATTTGCAATTTATTGCACAAAATAAGTATTTGATACAATAGAAAAATAGAAATTAATATTTGGTACAGAAACCTTTGTTTGCAATTACAGAGGTCAGATGTTTCCTGTAGTTCTTGACCAGGTTTGCACACACTGCAGCAGGGATTTTGGCCCACTCCTTTATACAGATCTTCTCCAGATCTTTCAGGTTTCAAGGTTGTCGTTGGGCTACATTGAGTTTCAGCTTCCTCCAAAGATTTTCGTTTGGGTTCAGGTCTGGAAACTGGCTAGGCCACTCCACGACCTTGAAATGCTTCTTACGGAGCCACTCCTTAGTTGCCCTAGCTGTGTGTTTCGGGTAATTTCCATGCTGGAAGACCCAGCCACGACCCATCTTCAATGCTCTTACTGAGGGAAGGAGGCTGTTGGCCAAAATCTCACAATACACGGGCAGCATCCCACATATGCATGTAAAAGGGACACTTTAAACATCTGCCTATTTATGTATTTATTTGCATTGTATGGTATTTCCTATTTATCAGGCTGGCATTGTCATTTCACCCATTCGCCCCTAGGTGGTGATGGCACCACATAATATAGCTTGGGTGTGTCTAGTGGATTGTAGACAGGAAGTGAAGTTAGTTAGTACAGTGTGTATGGAGGAGAGAAACAGGCATAGTCCACCATGTAGTCTGCTATTTCTACCCCTTGGTCATGGCCAGTCTAAGGGAGTACAGCTAACATTTATCTACAGAAGCCAAGCACAAGACCATAAGTCTATGTCTAAATATGAAGCAAGCCTAGTGAGGGTTACAGCTGAGTCTAGCTTATGGACCTCATCAGCACAAGTGCCTGAGAGCAACTTTCCAAGTGCCGGGACACGAATGGATAATTGGTGCTCAGAATTGTCCTTATTCACTAGAATCCTTCCGGGATATAGTGGAAACCTAAAAACCTGATTCCTTCAGGAGAGCATCCTGCAAATAATGAAGCAGAAGACTTATGCCTGCCACGAGGGAGAACACCCTTATTGGATAGCTCAAGATAAGTAGAAAACAGCATATTTAGTACCAGAGTGCTATAGTTGGGACTTACCGTAAAGGAAATATACTCAGTCTTTGCCTGTCAAGTAACAGCATTAGAAAATCCCTCCATTGACAATTGCCTAAACCTGATATAAGGATTACAATTACCATAACATCAGAATCATTACTGGTGCCATATGAATGCACTTTATTGATGGACTGTAACATCTGCCTTGAGACTATTGATTCAAGTAAATGTTCAACTAACTCTTCATTACTACTACTACACTCAACATTTGCACCTTACGGTGCTGGTGTCACAAACACAGGGGCCCAGCCACCAAAGCACCTTAAACACCTATACCATCAAGGGCACCTCTACTTACATCTGGCTGGTGTTCCCTGCAATAGAGAGTGCCCTGGAGGATTTAGTGCTGTCTTCCCATCCACTGCACTGCCGACCCAGGAGTAACCGTGAGTACATGAACTATCGGGCCACCGTGAGCCTCGCGTATTTCCGCTGCGGTCCAGTTCGTCGCACATGGCCCCATCCATCCTCCCTTCAATACAGTGCAGTGGTCCTCTCCCCTTTGCAGAAAAGCACCCCAAAGTATGATGTTTCCACCCCCATGCTTCACGGTTGGGACAGTGTTCTTGGGGTTGTACTCATCCTTCTTTTTCCTCCAAACACGGCAAGTAGAGTTGATACCAAAAAGTAATCTTTTGGTCCCATCTGACCACCTGACCTTCTCCCATGCCTCCGCTGGATGATCCAGATGGTCATTGACGAACTTCAAACAGGGATGGACATGTGCTGGCATCAGGGCCATCTTTAATATTGATTGGACCCTTGGCAAGAATTTACTTGGGCCCCCTGGATCCCGCCTTCCCACACCCTAGCGTGCAATCACGCCCTCCACCACAACACACACACACAAAAAAAATCCACACACCTCGTAGAGTAGTAAACTTTAATAATGTAAACATAAAGAACTGGTTCACAAATAATTCCTTAGCTTGACCTATTTACCACCTGTAGCTCCCTCCCACTTCTCCATCACCCCCCTTCTCCAACCACCCAGCACCCTTACTCACATAAAACAATATACAGTACAGACCAAAAGTTTGGACACACCTTCTCATTCAAAGAGTTTTCTTTATTTTCATGACTATGAAAATTGTAGATTCACACTTAAGGCATCAAAACTATGAATTAACACATGTGGAATTATATACATAACAAACAAGTGTGAAACAACTGAAAATATGTCATATTCTAGGTTCTTCAAAGTAGCCACCTTTTGCTTTGATTACTGCTTTGCACACTCTTGGCATTCTCTTGATGAGCTTTAAGAGGTAGTCCCCTGAAATGGTTTTCACTTCACAGGTGTGCCCTGTCAGGTTTAATAAGTGGGATTTATTGCCTTATAAATGGGGTTGGGACCATCAGTTGCATTGAGGAGAAGTCAGGTGGATACACAGCTGATAGTCCTACTGAATAGACTGTTAGAATTTGTATTATGGCAAGAAAAAAGCAGCTAAGTAAAGAAAAACGAGTGGCCATCATTACTTTAAGAAATGAAGGTCAGTCAGTCAGCCGAAAAATTGGGAAAACTTTGAAAGTAAGGGCTATTTGACCATGAAGGAGAGTGATGGGGTGCTGCGCCAGATGACCTGGCCTCCACGGTCACCGGACCTGAACCCAATCGAGATGGTTTGGGGTGAGCTGGACCGCAGAGTGAAGGCAAAAGGGCCAACAAGTGCTAAGCATCTCTGGGAACTCCTTCAAGACTGTTGGAAGACCATTTCAGGGGACTACCTCTTGAAGCTCATCAAGAGAATGCCAAGAGTGTGCAAAGCAGTAATCAAATCAAAAGGTGGCTACTTTGAAGAACCTAGAATATGACATATTTTCAGTGGTTTCACACTTGTTTGTTATGTATATAATTCCACATGTATTAATTCATAGTTTTGATGCCTTCATAGTCATGAAAATAAAGAAAACTCTTTGAATGAGAAGGTGTGTCCAAACTTTTGGTCTGTACTGTATATATATATATATATATATATATATATATATATATATTATAGCTTACAGTGAATTACTGTAAATACTTACAGTTCTGAAGACTCCAGCAGGCTCAGGGCAGCTGGGCTGAGGGCTGAAAGTGGGCACCGCTCTGCAGGAAGGAGACCGGGGCTCGGCTCACCCTAGCGTTGCAGTGCCTCCACGTGACGTCACGGCGCGCGGTGTACACAAAGGGCAGGAGAGGTCGGGAGGAGGAGCAAGCAAGTACCATATTTTTCACCCCAAGACGCAACTAGGTTTTAGAGGAGGAAAATAAGAAAAAAATATTTTTCATTACACCTCAGGTCAGACCACCAATCAGACCCCCAATATTAATCAGAATTCAGCTCACAGCCCCAATCAGATCCCCAATGTTAATGGACCTCAGATCAGAGCCCAATATAAAGAAGACCCCCAATCTGACCTCAGATGAGACCCTCATATCAGTCCATATATAATCAGCCCCCAGCCATAATTCAGCCCCCAGCCATAATGCAGCGCCCAGCCATAATGCAGCCGCCAGCCATAATTCAACCCCCAGCCCAGCCATATATAATCAGCCCCAGCCATAATTCAGCCCCCAGCCATAATGCAGCAGCCCCCAGCCTAAGATCACAAAAAAATAAAGCACTTACCTCTCCTGCTCTTGGACGCCGCCGCTCCTTACCGCCCGCGATCTTCTTCCTCCCGCTGTCGGCTGTGCTCTGTGAACCAGCGAGCACAGCGTGAGGTCACAGACCGCTCTCACGCTGTGCGCAGCCTTCACAGCCAACAGCGGAGGACCAGGAAGCTGTGAGTACAGAGCTTTCACCGCTTCCTGGTCTTCTGGTACTGATGAGCGCTTCCATAATGGAAGCGCTCATTAGTATTCGCCCCATAAGACGCCGGGGCATTTTGTCCCCACTTTGGGGGGGAAAAAAGTGCATCTTATGGAGCAGTGGCCAGCGGGGCTCAAGAGGCAGCTGGCTTGGGCCCCCCAGGAGCAACTGGGCTCGGGGAAGCTGCCCCTTTTGCTCCACATTAAAGAGGGGGGACCTTGCGTGCCCTGCAAGATTTTAATCCATGACGGTGTAGTGTGTTACTAATGGTAATCTTTGAGACTGTGGTCCCAGCTCTCTTCAGGCCATTGACCAGGTCCTACCGTGTAGTTCTGGGCTGATTCCTGATCTTTGTCAGAATCATCCTTAGCCCACGAGGCGAGATCTTGCATGGAGCCCTAGACCAAGGAAGATTGACAGTCATCTTGTGTTTCTTCATTAATACAGGTAATGAGTGCAGAGTAGGAGGATTTCTTAAATAAAAACTTACAGGTCTGTGAGAGCCAGAATTCTTGCTGGTTGGTAGGTGATCAAATACTTATTTCTTGCAATAAAATGCAAATGAATTTTTTAAATATCATACAATGTGATTTTCAGGATTTTTTCAGGATTTTTTTTTAGATTCTGTCTCTCACAGTTGAAGTGTACTTACGATAAAAATTACAGACCTCTCCATTCATTGTAGGTGGGAAAACTTGCAAAATCACCAGTGTATCAAATACTTATTTTCCCCACTGTATATACTGTATTTGATTCTGCTCTGTCCTTCAAACTGCACATCCAAGCCCTTTCCACTTCATGCTGCTTCCAACTCAAAAATATCTCTCAGATCCCAACATTCCTCAATCCAGAGTGTGCAAAAATGCTTGTACATGCCCCCATCATCTCCCTCCTAGACTACTGTAACATCCTCCTCTTTGGCCTCCTATCTAGCACTCCCCTTCCCCTCGAATATACCCTCAACTCTGTCGCCTGACTAATCCACCTCTCCCTCAGTTACTCCTCTGCCTCTCCCCTCTTCAAATAATGGCACATATGCAGTACCTCGAAAGATGACTGCAAAGGGTTAATTACTGTTACAGGGGTTGTCCGAGATCAGAGCTAAACCCGGACACAACCCAACCTGCGCTTTATTGCTTCACTCATTCATGGTAAATGAGTGCAGATCGGGTTGTGTCTGGGTTCACTTCTGAACCCCTCAACCCCATTAAAGAGTTAATTAAATGTTACCAAGCGAAATGTTGTGATTTTTTTGTTAAAGCAATTGTCTTTCTTTGCACCGTGTATCCCAAACAGCAATGTATGAGCAAAATATAGGGTTAACATTGTCAGACTAGTTAGGTTACCGGGGTGATGGACTAGGTCCACCCCTTGGTTAGTGAGTCTAGTCCGAGCAGAGCTACAGGAAGAAATTGAGTGATAGTTCCTGCAGACCAGGCCCAGGTCCAGTGCACCTCTGTCTGTGTGACTATGGTTGCCAAAGAAGCTACTCTACTACCAGAGTACCCCTGAAAGAAAGGGATCAGATGTCTATAGAAGGTCCAGAATCATCCAGACCATGCTAAATTCCTACAGCAAGGTATTCACTCATTTATGGCCTTGAGACTTTACTGCTGTGGAAAGGATTATTGCCTTTGGCACCTACTACACTTTAAAACTGGCCATCCAGATCTAAAATCTACACCCCTCAACCTGCTGGGAACTGCAGAAAGGGTCCTTAGAAAGCGAGTCAGAGAGTACTATTATTACCATCTTAACAGCTATTGGGAGGATACTATACTGTGATACATTTTGGAACTATGTCTTTTGCTGTACTACTACTCACATCTTCAATTTAGTAAAGAAAGACTTTATTTATTGCCTGGTTATTGACTCCATCATCCATCTGCCAGGCATGTGTCTGTACTTCTGCCTTGCACCCTGCCAATCACCTCCAACTCTTTAGATATGCGGAATGTATGCATTTTTTACTACTTTTATGTTTAGAAAAATGGTGGAAAAAAGAACAGTTCCAACTTGGATAATAGAGACTTCCAAATATCCTTCTTCCTTTCCCACATTCATAGAATTAAAGGGGTTTCAAGCAACTGCAGAGTAGGTCATCAGTATCTGATTAGTGAGCATCTGTCTGAAGTGGTGTGGTGTTTGAATGAGAGCTTCGGGCTCTGCATTGCATAGCACGGACAGCGCTGTACATTGTATAGCAGATGTACATTGGGTAGCTTCTGGGCTTTGTATTGCAGCTCAATCCTATTCACATGTATGGGATGGAGCTGCAGAAAGCCAAGTGATCAATGGAGGGGATGTCACAGGCTGAAGAAGAGGCCACAACGCTTGGCTAAGCCACGTGGGCTCCTTCAATCAGTTAATGGGCAGGGATACCAGGAGTCAGACTCCCACCGATCAGGTATTGACTGTTTGTCCTGAAGATAGGTCATGACCAGTCCTTTAGATCATAAACTTCTGTGTGCCTGTAATTACCACTAGGGAGAGCTTTAGAGTATAACGAAGCTGGTTTTATTGATAAAGATCAGCGCTAATAACGTCTTTCTTTTTCTGCAAGCCCGTAGTTTTGTTGCCTGAGGGTGACAGAGGGCAGGGGTTCTGTGGGGGCCTGTTTAAACGTTTTTCCTAAACATGCGAGATCATACTCCTCTTCAACTAGTAATACTTATCAATAGAATAATGAGCGGGCACTCATACACTTGGCAACCAAATTGACATGTGCAGAAAATATTTATTAAATCCCCATAAAATACAAGTAATAAAATTTATAAGAACAATGTAGCAATAATATACAACATTACAGTCACATATATTGTGGTAGATATAATCTATACTATATTCGATAAAAGTATATTCGACTAAAATATTTGATAAATTGAATGGTAGAAAATTCAATGTTGGAATATTCGATAGAATATTCGATACCACTCAATAATATACAGTACAGACCAAAAGTTTGGACACACCTTCTCATTCAAAGAGTTTTCTTTATTTTCATGACTATGAAAATTGTAGATTCACACTGAAGGCATCAAAACTATGAATTAACACATGTGGAATTATATACATAACAAACAAGTGTGAAACAACTGAAAATATGTCATATTCTAGGTTCTTCAAAGTAGCCACCTTTTGCTTTGATTACTGCTTTGCACACTCTTGGCATTCTCTTGATGAGCTTCAAGAGGTAGTCCCCTGAAATGGTTTTCACTTCACAGGTGTGCCCTGTCAGGTTTAATAAGTGGGATTTCTTGCCTTATAAATGGGGTTGGGACCATCAGTGGCGTTGAGAAGAAGTCAGGTGGATACACAGCTGATAGTCCTACTGAATAGACTGTTAGAATTTGTATTATGGCAAGAAAAAAGCAGCTAAGTAAAGAAAAACGAGTGGCCATCATTACTTTAAGAAATGAAGGTCAGTCAGTCAGCCGAAAAATTGGGAAAACTTTGAAAGTAAGGGCTATTTGACCATGAAGGAGAGTGATGGGGTGCTGCGCCAGATGACCTGGCCTCCACAGTCACCGGACCTGAACCCAATCGAGATGGTTTGGGGTGAGCTGGACCGCAGAGTGAAGGCAAAAGGGCCAACAAGTGCTAAGCATCTCTGGGAACTCCTTCAAGACTGTTGGAAGACCATTTCAGGGGACTACCTCTTGAAGCTCATCAAGAGAATGCCAAGAGTGTGCAAAGCAGTAATCAAAGCAAAAGGTGGCTACTTTGAAGAACCTAGAATATGACATATTTTCAGTTGTTTGACACTTGTTTGTTATGTATATAATTCCACATGTGTTAATTCATAGTTTTGATGCCTTCATAGTCATGAAAATAAAGAAAACTCTATCAATGAGAAGGTGTGTCCAAACTTTTGGTCTGTACTGTATATCACACCAGAAACTTCAAGTATTGTCCAGATCTTATACATGCTGTTATTTGGGAAAGAGAAGGTATTTTCTTCTAGAGCTCTATCCCAATTTGGGAAACTGAATGTCACTGAAAATGTTGTAGGTGTATTCACTGGGAGCGCAATATGTTCATAAAGTGTCCACAGGAATCCTGATAATGTGAAAAGTCTCTTATAGCATATCCTTTTAAGGTCGATATAAGCTTTGAATCGAAGAATAAATCGATATTTGGCTTACCGTCTAGCGTCTGTTGTCTCCCTATTGCTTCAATGGAGCTTTTAAATATTTGCCGGCTTATTCAGTCGCTCCATACAGCAAGCTGGTTTGGATTTCGCGGGAGTTCCAAAGATCGCGGGAGTTGCCACTCTGCTCCGCAATTTCCTTCGGTGTAGCTTTCGACGATAAGAATAATTAATCCTTTACTGTAGAAATTTTCTTCTGTATGGCCATACAGTATTATCGGAGGTTTTTCAATGCAGGTACATCACTTGTTTCACCATACGCGTTACGGGTAGATTCACTCTACCACAATATATGTGATTGTAATGTTGTATATTATTGCTACATTGTTCTTATAAATTTTATTACTTGTATTTTATGGGGATTTAATAAATATTTTCTGCATATGTCAATTTGGTTGCCAAGTGTATGAGTGCCCGCTCATTATTCTATTGTTACATTTGCCTTTTAAAAGAGGGTGGGGTGATTCCCTCTATATGAGCTTGTAGCACCATACCATAACTTCTTGCTAGTGAGCCACCACAACCTACCACCATTTTTTAGTAATACTTATCGTTTTCTTACATCCTCATGGTCTTGGGACTCGGAATCTATAGGACCCAACAAATGGACGGGGGATCTGCCTGAATTTGGATGCTACATTAAAAATCCAAAAACATTATCTGGTTAGTAGCTATACAGATATGGCATTGTTAATCCTCCATAGGGCATATATTACTACTTCTAAACAAAATAAGATGTCTTTAGGAGATTACTTTTTGCTCTAAATGTAGGAAGCCGAATACATTTTCTATCACTTCTGGGGATGCTGTAGAGTTCAGGAATTGTGGAGGGAAGTTGGAGCCTACATGCACTCCACTTATCATATACCGATAGAGCCAGATCCCTATTGAGCTACTTTTATTCTCCTACCAGATTTCCTGGCCTCCTTGCACAGAAGTAGAATGGCCATGTTACATATGAGTATCTTACACCATTGGCTTCACACAGTGGAATCCCCTCTCTCTTTGGGCTCATGCACACAAACCGCAAATAGCGGTCCGCAATGAACGGTCACTGGCTGTGTTCTTGCCGCTTGCAGGTGTGGACCTATTCAAATAGAACATATGCCTCCGCTCCGCATCTTGCGTATTGCGGGCCACAATACAAGCACAGGCCGCATAGACTTTTATTTTAAATGGATTGGATACACACCCTTTGCAGACAAAGAAAAACAAACAAGACTTTTTTTTGCTAAAAAAACCTTATTGCTCACTTGCTGAGGGATACTAAAATACAGCGGAAATCACATTTTGAACATACATGCTGGTACTTATTGGAGGTTCTCCATGGCCATACTCTATACTGGACTTGAATACTTCATGATTGCTTAGGGTACTTTCACACTTGCGGCAGGACGGATCCGACTGGCTGTTCACCCTGTCGGATCCGTCCTTCCGCTATTTCGCCGTGCCACCGCTCCGTCCCCATTGACTATAATGGGGACGTGGGCGGAGCTCCGGCGCAGCACGGCAGTGCACGGCAAAAGGCCGCCGGACTAAAAGTCCTGCATGTCCGACTTTTTAGTCGGCGGCCTCTCACCGCTCACTGCCGTGCTGCGCCAGAGCTCCGCCCCGTCCCCATTATAGTCAATGGGGACGGAGCGGCAGTCCGGCGGCACGCCGAAATAGCGGAAGGACGGATCCGACAGGGTGAACAGCCTGTCGGATCCGTCCTGCCGCAAGTGTGAAAGTACCCTTAGTAGCGTTGTAAGTATTATAGCGCACAAGACTGGGGGGAGGGGAAGGGAGAGTAATTTGTTATGTGATTATTATAACATATTGTGATATATGGATTTGTTCATGAAAATCAATAAAGAGATTTACAAAACAAATTAAGATTAGCGCAAAATCACTTTTAGAAGGATTTTTACACACTGAATGTTTTTGTTTGATCTGTTTTATCTGTTCCTATTAATAATACTGGTTGCGAATTGTAAAAAATAATTATGCATTTTCAGTATTTCATATCTTTTATGGACCTTTTTTTTGTTTAAGGGTACATTAACACTGGACAGAACAATGTGACCATTACTGCGCTGTGAGAAAACTGTCTGTAACCACATGTATTTTGTGCATTGGTTTTACCATATTTGCAATTACAATTTTCCGCCACACCATAATTTGACTCTATACCACTTCTTGTCTTTCAATATGGCCCATGAGCTAGACAAGGCTGGGGACCTCTGGTGTAGACCATCTGCTGCTCATGACTATGTCTCCTCCCACGAAGTCCATTCTGTACCACAACTGTCTCCATTGTCTGTCAGCTGTCTCTACAATTACGTTAAGTTTCTACATGAAACCTGATCTGTCCAAGACTATACTTCTTGTGTTCCTTGCTATGATTATGCTAACCACTAGACCTTTCACTCACTACAATGAATCTCTAGAAGAAAAAAAATCACATCCCTCAGAAATGGATTGCAGATATGGGATTACCCACTTTTTATGAGACTGTGAAGAAATCAAAGGAGTGTTCCAGAGGTTTCATATTGATTACCTATCCTCAGGATAGCTCATCAATATCTCATCTGTGGTCGCCTTCCACCTGATGAGCTGTTTGAAGAGGCCGTGCCACTCCAGTAAGCCCTGTGGCCTCTTCACAGTTTACATAGCACAGCACCGTCTATTGGATAGCAGGTGTACTTGGTATCGCTGCTCAGCACTATTCACTTGAATGGGACTGAGATGTACCTAAAAAATGTGACTGATGAATGTGAAGTCACTGGCCTAGGAAGAGGTCGTGGTGCTCACTGAAGTGTCGTGGCCCCTTCAAACAGCTGATCATGGGGGTTCCAGAAGTCAGACCCCCATCAATCAGATATTAATGACCTATCCTGAGGATAGGTCATCAATATAACAATTCTGGAAAACCCCTTTAATAAGTAAAGGTAAACAGACAGATGATGTCGGGGATGGAAGAATCAGGTGAATTCAATTTTTTCATCCCATTCTTTAGTACTGTCTGAGAGATAAGCCACTGCTAGAGGTGTCTGGCAGCAGTTTTCTCCTTTCTCTCTATTGAAAACACATACATGCTTGCCAAGCCAAGTATATATATGTATGGAGATGTTGGGAGAGATAGCTGTAGGCCAGACCAGTTATTAAAGTATGGGCATCTGAAAGGGTTTCTACCACCAGAAATACTGTTATGTAGCTGACTGACATTAGCGTTGCGCTAATGTCAGCAGTACATAACAGTATGTTTTTGACATTTCTCCCTGCAGCCGTACATACTTTTATAATATGCTAATGAGCCTCTGGGTGCTATGTGGGCGTAGAATCAGCACCTAGAGACTCCGTCTACTCACCCTTTATCCTGCTCAGGTCCTCTGTTCTGCCCGCCCTGCTCCTCTTGATTGAAATCCCGCGCCTGTGCCGTTCACTTCTGCATTCTGCGCAGGTGCAGTGAGTGAAAGATGCGCCCCTGGTGCCGGATTCCTCACTGCACCTGCGCCGACTAGGTCACAGTGAGGAAGCCAGCATCAGGAGAGCGGCCTTCACTCACTGCGCCTGCGTCGAATACAGAAGTGAACGGCGTAGGCGCGGGATTTCATCAGCGATGCTGCGAACCGTGACATCAATCAAGAGGAGCGGGGCAGGCAGAACAGAGGACCTGGGCGGGATAAAGGGTGAGTAGACGGAGCCTCTAGGTGCTGATTCTATGCCCACATAGCACCTAGAGGCTCATTAGCGTATTATAAAAGTGGTTATTTTATCAGAACGGCTGCAGGGAGAAATGTCAAAAACATACTGTTATGTACTGCTGACATTAGCGCAACGCTAATGTCAGTCAGCTACATAACAGTATTTCTGATGGTAGAAACCCTTTAAAGCAGTGGTGCCCAACCATTTTTCGTCTGAGGGCCGCACTAGACTTGGTATAAATTTTGCAGGCCGGTACCAGGTAGCTTTGCCAGAAAGAAATGCAAGCGCTGTGAGGTGGCACGTGTGAGCATTACTACTGTGAAGAGGGCACATATCTGGCATAACTACTGTGAGGGGGCACATATCTGGGCATAACTACTGTGAGGGGGCACATATCAGGGCATAACTACAGTGAGGAGGGCACATATCAGGGCATAACTACTGTGAAGAGGGCACATATCAGGGCATAACTACTGTGAGGAGGGCACATATCTGGGCATAACTACTGTGAGGGGGCACATATCAGGGCATAACTACTGTGAGGAGGGCACATATCAGGGCATAACTACTGTGAAGAGGGCACATATCAGGGCATAACTACTGTGAGGAGGGCACATATCTGGGCATAACTACTGTGAGGGGGCATGTGCGAGCATTACATCTGTGAAGAGGGCACATATCTGGCATTATTACTGTGAGGGGGCACATATCTGGGCATAACTACTGTGAGGGGGCACATATCAGGGTATAACTACTGTGAGGAGGGCACATATCAGGGCATAACTACTGTGAAGAGGGCACATATCCAAAGATATCCCCCCTCAGTGTCATCCACAGATATCCCCCCCTCAGTGCAATCCACAGATATCCCCCTCTCAGTTTCATCCACAGATATCCCCCCTCAGTGTCATCCACAGATATCCCCCCCGTGTCATCCACAGATATCCCCCCCGTGTCATCCACTGATATCCCCCCTCAGTGTCATCCACAGTTATCCCCCCTCAGTGTCATCCACAGATATCCCCGCTCAGTGTCATCCACAGATATCCCCCCTCAGTGTCATCCACAGATATCCCCCCTCAGTGTCATCCACAGATATCCCCCCTCAGTGTCATCCACAGATATCCCCCCTCAGTGTCATCCACAGATATCCCCCCTCAGTGTCATCCACAGATATCCCCCCTCAGTGTCATCCACAGATATCCCCCCTCAGTGTCATCAACAGATATCCCCCTCAGTGTCATCCACAGATATCCCCCCCTCAGTGTCATCCACAGATATCCCCCCTCAGTGTCATCCACAGATATTCCCCCCTCAGTGTCATCCACAGATACCCCCCCCCCCCGTGTCATCCACAGATATCCGCCCTCAGTGTCATCCACAGATATCCCCCAGTGTCATCCACAGATATCCCCCCTCAGTGTCATCCACAGATATCCCCCCTCAGTGTCATCCACAGATATCCCCCCTCAGTGTCATCCACAGATATCCCCCCTCAGTGTCATCCACAGATATCCCCCCTCAGTCTCATCCACAGATACCCCCCTCAGTCTCATCCACAGATATCCCCCCCTCAGTCTCATCCACAGATATCCCCCCCTCAGTGTCATCCACAGATATCCCCCCTCAGTGTCATCCACAGATATCCCCCCCTCAGTGTCATCCACAGATATCCCCCCTCAGTGTCATCAACAGATATCCCCCCTCAGTGTCATCCACAGATATCCCCCCCTCAGTGTCATCCA
Organism: Bufo bufo; assembly: GCF_905171765.1. NCBI lineage: Eukaryota > Metazoa > Chordata > Amphibia > Anura > Bufonidae > Bufo > Bufo bufo. Next base: position 307,945,020 of record NC_053390.1, on the reverse strand, counting down.
CAGATATCCCCCCTCAGTGTCATCCACAGATATCCCCCCCTCAGTGTCATCCACAGATACCCCCCCGTGTAATCCACAGATATCCCCCTCAGTGTCATCCACAGATATCCCCCAGTGTCATCAACAGATATCCCCCAGTGTCATCAACAGATATCCCCCCTCAGTGTCATCCACAGATATCCCCCTCACTGTCATCCACAGATATCCCCCCTCAGTGTCATCCACAGATATCCCCCCCCCTCAGTGTCATCCATAGATATCCCCCCTCAGTGTCATCCACAGATATCCCCCCTCAGTGTCATCCACAGATATCCCCCCTCGGTGTCATCCACAGATATCCCCCCTCAGTGTCATCCAAAGATATCCCCCCTCAGTGTCATCCACAGATATCCCCCCTCAGTATCCTCCACAGATATCCCCCTCAGTGTCATCCACAGATATCCCCCCTCAATGTCATCCACAGATATCCCCCCTCACTGTCATCCACAGATATCCCCCCCTCAGTGTCATCCACAGATATCCCCCCCTCAGTCTCATCCACAGATATCCCCCCCCTCAGTGTCATCCACAGATATCCCCCCTCAGTGTCATCCACAGATATCCCCCTCAGTGTCATCCACAGATATCCCCCTCAGTATCATCCACAGATATCCCCCCTCAGTGTCATCCACAGATATCCCCCCTCAGTCTCATCCACAGATATCCCCCCTCAGTGTCATCCACAGATATCCCCCATCAGTGTCATCCACAGATATCCCCCTCAGTGTCATCCACAGATATCCCCCTCAGTGTCATCCACAGATATCCCCCCTCAGTGTCATCCACAGATATCCCCCCTCAGTGTCATCCACAGATATCCCCCCTCAGTGTCATCCACAGATATCCCCCCTCAGTGTCATCCACAGATATCCCCCCTCAGTGTCATCCACAGATATCCCCCCTCAGTGTCATCCACAGATACTCCCCCCTCAGTGTCATCCACAGATATCCCCCCACAGTGTCATCCACAGATATCCCCCCTCAGTGTCATCCACAGATACTCCCCCCTCAGTGTCATCCACAGATATCCCCCCTCAGTGTCATCCACAGATATCCCCCTCAGTGTCATCCACAGATATCCCCCCTCAGTGTCATCCACAGATACTCCCCCCTCAGTGTCATCCACAGATATCCCCCCTCAGTGTCATCCACAGATATCCCCCCTCAGTGTTATCCAAAGATATCCCCCCTCAGTGTCATCCACAGATATACCCCCCTCAGTGTCATCCACAGATATCCCCCCCTCAGTGTCATCCACAGATATCCCCCCTCAGTGTCATCCACAGATATCCCCCTCAGTGTCATCCACAGATATCCCCCCTCAGTGTCATCCACAGATATCCCCCCCCCTCAGTGTCATCCACAGATATCCCCCCCTCAGTGTCATCCACAGATATCCCCCCCCCTCAGTGTCATCCACAGATATCCCCCCCTCAGTGTCATCCACAGATATCCCCCCTCAGTGTCATCCACAGATATCCCCCCTCAGTGTCATCAACAGATATCCCCCCTCAGTGTCATCCACAGATATCCCCCCTCAGTGTCATCCACAGATATCGGCCCCTCAGTCTCATCCACAGATATCCCCCCCTCAGTCTCATCCACAGATATCCCCCCCTCAGTGTCATCCACAGATATCCCCCCTCACTGTCATCCACAGATATCCCCCCTCAGTGTCATCCACAGATATCCCCCCCCTCAGTGTCATCCATAGATATCCCCCCTCAGTGTCATCCACAGATATCCCCCCTCAGTGTGATCCACAGATATCCCCCCTCGGTGTCATCCACAGATATCCCCCCTCAGTGTCATCCAAAGATATCCCCCCTCAGTGTCATCCACAGATATCCCCCCCTCAGTGTCCTCCACAGATATCCCCCTCAGTGTCATCCACAGATATCCCCCCTCAATGTCATCCACAGATATCCCCCCTCACTGTCATCCACAGATATCCCCCCCTCAGTGTCATCCACAGATATCCCCCCCTCAGTCTCATCCACAGATATCCCCCCCTCAGTGTCATCCACAGATATCCTCCCTCAGTGTCATCCACAGATATCCCCCTCAGTGTCATCCACAGATATCCTCCTCAGTGTCATCCACAGATATCCCCCCTCAGTGTCATCCACAGATATCTCCCCTCAGTGTCATCCACAGATATCCCCCCTCAGTCTCATCCACAGATATCCCCCCTCAGTGTCATCCACAGATATCCCCCCCCTTAGTGTCATCCACAGATATCCCCCCTCAGTCTCATCCACAGATACCCCCCCCCCCCTCAGTCTCATCCACAGATATCCCCCCCTCAGTGTCATCCACAGATATCCCCCCCTCAGTGTCATCCACAGATATCCCCCCTCAGTGTCATCCACAGATATCCCCCTCAGTGTCATCAACAGATATCCCCCTCAGTGTCATCAACAGATATCCCCCCTCAGTGTCATCCACAGATATCCCCCCCTCAGTGTCATCCACAGATACCCCCCGTGTCATCCACAGATATCCCCCCTCAGTGTCATCCACAGATATCCCCCCTCAGTGTCATCCACAGATATCCCCCTCACTGTCATCCACAGATATCCCCCTCAGTGTCATCCACAGATATCCCCCCCTCAGTGTCATCCACAGATATCCCCCCCTCAGTGTCATCCATAGATATCCCCCCTCAGTGTCACCCACAGATATCCCCCCTCAGTGTCATCCAAAGATATCCCCCCGCATTTGGCCCGCGGGCCGTAGGTTGGGCATCACTGCTTTAAAGGATTCTGTAACCTCTAAAATGTGTTTCAAAGAAACCCTACTGCCATTTAAGTTAGGTGCCCCAAAACATTACCATACCTTTCTTGTGAAAAGCCAGTCTTCTAATGCTTCTTTTTATGTTTATGCAAATAAGGTTTTCAGAGCATATAGGCAAAGTGGCTCTGTTTGGGGCACAATCGTTCTACTATCAGTAAGGCTCCATTCACACGTCCGCAAAGTGTTTTGCGGATCCGCGGATCCGCAAAACACGGACAGCGGCAATATACGTTACGCATTTTGCGGACCGCACATTGCAGGCACTAATAGAATATGCCTGTTCTTGTCCGCAATTGCGGACAAGAATAGGTCATGTTCTATTTTTTTGCAGAACGGAAGTGCGGTCCCGGAAGTGAATGGGTCCGCAAAATGCGGAACGAAATTGCGGACGTGTGAATGGAGCCTAACACCACCCAGCCACCTTCCTTGTTTGATTGAAAGTCTGTGAGATTTCATAGCTGGTAGTGATAACACACCAAATGGAGCAGTCCTGCCCACAGAGCACCTTAAACCTAATTTGCATGAAATAAGCATTTCTCAGGATTAGAGAATCGATTTTTCACAAGAAAGACATGGTTATGTTTTCGGGGCGCTTACCCTACATAGTGTTATACTTACCCTACATGGTGTTATACTTACCCTACATGGTGTTATACTTACTTACCCTACATGGTGTTATACTTACTTACCCTACATGGTGTTATACTTACTTACCCTACATGGTGGTATACTTACTTACCCTACATCGTGTTATACTTACTTACCCTACATGGTGTTATACTTACTTACCCTACATCGTGTTATACTTACTTACCCTACATGGTGGTATCCTTACTTGCCCTACATAGTGTTATACTTACTTACCATACATGGTGTTATACTTACTTACCCTACATGGTGGTATACTTACTTACCCTACATGTCGTTATACTTACTTACCCTACATGGTGATATACTTTCTTACCCTACATGGTGGTATGCTTACTTACCCTACATGGTGGTATACTTACTTACCCTACATGGTGTTATACTTACTTACCCTACATGGTGGTATACTTACTTACCCTACATGGTGGTATGCTTACTTACCCTACATGGCGGTATGCTTTCTTAACCTACATGGTGGAATGCTTACTTATCATACAAGGTGGTATGCTTACTTACGCTTCATGGTGATATGCTTACTTACCCTACATGGTGGTATGCTTACTTACCCTACATGGTGGTATGCTTACTTACGCTTCATGGTGATATGCTTACTTACCCTACATGGTAGTATGCTTACTTACCCTACATGGTGGTATGCTTACTTACCCTACATGGTGGTATGCTTACTTACCCTACATGGTGGTATGCTTACTTACCCTACATGGTAGTATGCTTACTTACCCTACATGGTGGTATGCTTACTTTGAAACTTATTTTGGAGGTAAAAGACTCTGTTGAAGATTTCGTTCACATCTGTGGTGCTATTTCCATGTTCTGCTTTATTATAGGAGAAGACAGGGGCGGACTGGGAACTTAAAGTGGCCCTGGAAAAAATACTAAATGTGGCCCATTTGCTAGCTGGGTCGAAAATTATGGAAGGCAGGGCCGGCCATACCATATTGTGGTACAATATACCACCCGACAGAGCCAAATACCACAGTCCATTTCAAAATACTGCCGCCAGCAGAAAATACATCCCCCAAAACTTCCATTGGCCGACCGTGAGGAGGGCTCAGGTGGCCCCCTCGACATCGGCCCACCGGTAAATTTCCCTGTAAGGTCTGTGGCCAATCCGCCCCTGGGAGCAGAACTGCAAAAATTATTAAAAAATATTTTAGAGCATGTAGTGGATTTTATTTTGAAAGATTTTCCATTGCAAATGGTTAATACCATAGCAAAATCGACATTTGATTCAGATTGTGCTGACATTTTCCGCTGTTAATACTAATACCCTTTTTTCTTTGTCAGTTTTTCATGTGATAACTGTGAAGTTCCCAGCCTCACCACTATGGCCCTTTATAGGTGTGTGAGAGGTGTATTATGCAGGTGCATGAACCCAGCAAAACAAGAGGTATGTCACTGAATTCTTTCTATCTCAGTGTGATGGTTTCTCTCAGTTTCTGTGGTTCTTCTGGATGTTTTGTTCACAAGTGACTAGTGGGGCTAGTAAGACATGTTACCTCTACTTGGCAGGGTGTTTACCACTCAGGATTAGATTGAGATATGTTGTAGGTACTGTCCTCCCACTCTTTTATTATGTTGATATTCCTGTTATTCCTGGTCCCCCTATGTGTAATCCTGTGTAGTATGCTCACACATAGTAAAAAGGAACCCAGATCTGCTGATTTCAGCCATCTCCAACAAGGGAATAAAAGAAACATAAGTACGAATAAATGAAAGTCTTTAGACGGTTGCACAAAGTCTCGGCCACTTCAGTCGTAGAATATAGACTGATAGATTGATCCAGCACTCCAGTAGTAAAATAGAAAGTGACTTTTATTCCAACATGGTTAAAAAGTCATTACACTGTGTCCATGTATTGAAGAACAGCAGAAAAAGAGCACTAAACTGACGCGTTTCCGACCCCTATGATTAAAGGCCCAGAGAAAAGCATCATTGGAGTTATTTTTCTGCAGTTCTTCCGTACATGGACACAGTGTAACAACTTTTTTTTTTTTTTAATCAGATCATTTTTATTGTAATTTGAAGCTCAATAAGTACAATACAATAAAGTACAATTAGTACAACCAGTACAGGTAGTGTCATCGTATGACCACAGTGCACACATACTAGAATGTCTATTACAATCATTGTGAGCAATTGCAAATGTAGTTAAGGCACTTAGTCCTGGCCCCCCATCCCGTATTCCTTCCCCAACCATAAGTATAACCCTCCCTTCCTATATCCCACCCCTTTACCCCCTCCCCACATTCCAGCATTGGCAGACCTGTCGGTAATTATCTAGAAAGACCAACATGCCCCAACCAAAGACTCCATAGCTTATCAAACGTATGAGGCATCCACGCTTCAAGAATACTGCTTTCTCATACATCAGCATAGTATTAGCCCTACTTCGAAATCCCTCCACCCTTGGGGGACACGATTGAATCCTATGAAGAGCAATTAGCTTCCTGGCTACATACAATAACCTCCCTATTGCAATCCTACCTATCTCGTCTGCACCCACCTCAGCCATATATCCCTAAACGCATACTTTAGGCTCACGAGGAACCCGTATTGAGAAGACTCTCTAAATTATTTCCAATAGACTCGTCCAAAACTCATCCATTCTTGGGCATTGCCACAACATATGTAGTAAGTCTGCTGGATCCATATGACATCTTGGGCATTTAGCATCTGCTCTGACACCGATACGTTGTAAAAACATTGGGGTTTTGTTGGGATTTTAAACAGCTGTGATAGTTTCCCGCTTTCGTTTAGGGACGATTTAGTACTGCCTCTAAAATGTCCTCCCATTGTTCCTTCGTTATCTCTCCTACATCTTTCTCCCAGACTCTCATTCTGGATAGTGGGTGTGATTCCAGAAATTTATCTAGAAGCATTTGGTATATTGTGGATATTATACCCTTTTTGTCACCTCCCGAGATTATTAAATGCAAAGTGACATCTCTCGAGACCCTGACACTACCAGTTTTAGACATAGAGTTGTATGCGTGCTTAATTTGCAAGTATTGATAGAACTTCTCTCTTGGGTATAATAGAAGTACGCAATACCAGATACTAGGTGTGATACACAAAATATGGTGGAAAGCCAGGTCTATGGCTAAAATAACTGGATATACAATATATACGCAAATATGGCCAAACTACACTCACCTAAAGAATTATTAGGAACACCATACTAATACGGTGTTGGAACCCCTTTTGCCTTCAGAACTGCCTTAATTCTACGTGGCATTGATTCAACAAGGTGCTGATAGCATTCTTTAGAAATGTTGGCCCATATTGATAGGATAACATCTTGCAGTTGATGGAGATTTGAGGGATGCACATCCAGGGCACGAAGCTCCCGTTCCACCACATCCCAAAGATGCTCTTTTGGGTTGAGATCTGGTGACTGTGGGGGCCATTTTAGTACAGTGAACGCATTGTCATGTTCAAGAAACCAATTTGAAATGATTCGAGCTTTGTGACATGGTGCATTATCCTGCTTGAAGTAGCCATCAGAGGATGGATACATGTTCTCATTCTGTTTACGTCAAATTCGGACTCTACCATTTGAATGTCTCAACAGAAATCGAGACTCATCAGACCAGGCAACATTTTTCCAGTCTTCAACAGTCCAATTTTGGTGAGCTCGTGCAAATTGTAGCCTCTTTTTCCTATTTGTAGTGGAGATGCCACGCTCAAAATTGCTTAAATCACCTTTCTTTCCCATTCTGACATTCAGTTTGGAGTTCAGGAGATTGTCTTGACCAGGACCACACCCCTAAATGCATTGAAGCAACTGCCATGTGATTGGTTGACTAGATAATTGCATTAATGAGAAATAGAACAGGTGTTCCTAATAATTCTTTAGGTGAGTGTATATGTATAAAGAAATAGGCAAAGTATCAGAAATGAAGATGTGGGAGCGGTATGGTCTTAATAGGATGGCTCATTTATTCTCTAATAATACCCTAAAAGAATTTGCACAACTACAACAGGAATTTAATATACCACATAAATCCTTTGATTTATATTTACAGCTCAGACATGCAATATAATCATGAGAAAAACAAGAAAGTATTGTTCAGGCACCAAAACATAGTATTATAGACCTCACCACAACAGGGGAGCACAAATGGGGTGATATCCCTCCACTACAAAACTCTTATGGAAATGCAACATAAAAATAGGCCATTAGGATTGTATTGGAAATGGAAGTCTGACATTGGGGATCTGACTGAGGACTTATGGGATGAAGTAATGGAGAACTTTCAAACAATAGCTGTGAGCGAAGCACAACGGGTATCACAATTTTACTTGATGCACAGGGTATACAGAACCCCAGTTCTGTTAAAAAAGATGGGATACAGAACTGATGACTGCTGCCCAAGATGTAATCAGCATAATGCAGAACTGTCCAAAACTTAGGAGATACTGGATAGAAATTGTGGAATTGATAAATACTGTGTTTCAAACAAATATAGATGTTACACCACTAACATGTGTTTTAGGATGTGTCAAGGTACAGCCAGGAATGGCAAAGAAAAAAACTGCCATTATGCGCATTTTATACCAAGCTAGGAAAAGTATTGCACAGCACTGGATTGACCCACAGCTGCCAACACTGCAAGAGCTAGTAAATAGGGTAAATACTTTAAAGGGATTCTGTCATGAGATTTGAGCCCTATAAGCTAAACATATGGTCAGGTCCGTACTAATAACATGAATCCTAAACTGCCCTTATTAAACCTGCTCGTGGCAGGCCTGATGCGCATGCGCACTTCGCTCAACAAAGCCGCTGCCAGGAGTCCGCGGCGCATCAGGCTGAGCCTAGTGCGCAGGCGCCGGATCTAGCAGAGGGACGGGAGGATTGCGGAGGCAGGGCTGAGGTGAGGAAGGCGGCGCTGGGCACCAGACGGCGAGGGGTGCGGGCGGGCACCCTGGGTTAACGTAAAACCCCTTGGGCACCTTAGGTAGGTGAGTGACAGCTTATAAAAAACAGTTTTTTGGGCTAATAGAGCCACAAGCAGTTTAGGATTCATGTTATTAGTACAGACCTGGCCATATGTTTAGCTTATAGGGCTCAAATCTCATGACAGAATCCCTTTAATAAGGTTAGAAAGATATGTCTATCAGAAGAGAGGATCGATTAAAAAGTTTGAGATAATATGGTTCTCGTGGTTAAGATACTACAACACTATTTAAAAGTATAATGGTAAAAGTGTACCAATACTATTGTAAGCTAAATCAATCACTGCATGCTGGGAGGTATGGATGTTAAAGAGGACCTTTCACCAGAAGAAAGTATGTAAACTGACTATACAGACATGTAGAGCGGCGCCCAGGGATCCCCCTGCACTTACTGTTATCCCCGGGCGCCGCTCCGTTCTCCGGTTATAGCCTCCGGTATGTTCGTAGTTAGGCTCCACCCACTTGAGCCTGCCGCGGTCTCCTTCTCCTATGCTGTAGCGCTGGCTAATCGCAGCGCTCAGCTCATAGCCTGGCTATGTTCCGACGGATGAATGATCCGACGGATGAAGCATCTTGTGGAAAGAACTAATCCAAAGTGAGCCCTTGGAAATTAAAAATAAACACAATTAGAAAATACAAAGATTTAAATAAATAAAAATTATAAAATAATTAATATAAAACAATAAATAAAAAATAATCAAAAATAGCTATAACAAGAAGGAAAGAAACCTAGGTAAAGGGAAAAGGAAAAGAAAAAGGTTACTTTATAAATAATGAACAGTCCAGAACCAGCAGGAAAGGACTATAGGAAATAAGAAGGTCAATCAAAATGAGGAATAGCGATAAGATGATTATATATAAAAAAGTAGATCATGTATCAATAACAAAAAACAACAAAAAATAATTATTAATAGTCAATAAAAAAAATTAAATGAATATCTTTTAAAATAAGTAATCATATAAATGTCATCAATAGGTTAAGTAGCTAATATGTCATAATTCTAACTATAGATATCCCAGTATTGGCAGAATCGCAATTAACATCTAATATATAAATTATGCAACCCATGTACAGTTGCAAGAAAAAGTATGTGAACCCTTTGGAATGATATGGATTTCTGCACAAATTGGTCATAAAGTGTGATCTGATCTTTATCTAAGTCACAACAATAGACAATCACAGTCGGCTTAAACTAATAACACACAAAGGATTAAATGTTACCATGTTTTTATTGAACACACCATGTAAACATTCACAGTGCAGGTGGAAAAAGTATGTGAACCCTTGGATTTAATAACTGGTTGAACCTCCTTTGGCAGCAATAACTTCAACCAAACGTTTCCTGTAGTTGCAGATCAGACGTGCACAACGGTCAGGAGTAATTCTTGACCATTCCTCTTTACAGAACTGTTTCAGTTCAGCAATATTCTTGGGATGTCTGGTGTGAATCGCTTTCTTGAGGTCATGCCACAGCATCTCAATCGGGTTGAGGTCAGAACTCTGACCGGGCCACTCCAGAAGGCGGATTTTCTTCTGTTTTAAGCCATTCTGTTGTTGATTTACTTCTATGCTTTGGGTCGTTGTCCTGTTGCAACACCCATCTTCTGTTGAGCTTCAGCTGGTGGACAGATGGCCTTAAGTTCTCCTGCAAAATGTCTTGATAAACTTGGGAATTCATTTTTCCTTCAATGATCCGTCTAGGCCCTGACGCAGCAAAGCAGCCCCAAACCATGATGCACTCACCACCATACCTCACAGTTGGGATGAGGTTTTGATGTTGGTGTGCTGTGCCTCTTTTTCTCCACACATAGTGTGTCCAAACAACTCCACTTTGGTTTCATCTGTCCACAGAATATTTTGCCAGTACTGCTGTGGAACATCCAGGTGCTCTTGTGCAAACTGTAAACGTGCAGCAATGGTTTTTTGGACAGCAGTGGCTTCCTCTGTGGTATCCTCCCATGAAATCCATTCTTGTTTAGTGTTTTACGTATCGTAGATTCGCTAACAGGGATGTTAGCAAATGCCAGAGACTTTTGTAAGTCTTTAGCTGACACTCTAGGATTCTTCTTCACCTCATTGAGCAGTCTGTGCTGTGCTCTTGCAGTTATCTTTACAGGACGGCCGCTCCTAGGGAGAGTAGCAGCAGTGCTGAACTTTCTCCATTTATACACAATTTGTCTTACCGTGGACTGATGAACAGCAAGGCTTTTGGAGATACTTTTATAACCCTTTCCAGCTTTAGGCAAGTCAACAATTCTTAATTGTAGGTCTTCTGAGAGCTCTTTTGTGCGAGGCATCATTCACATCAGGCAATGCTTCTTGTGAAAAGCAAACCCAGAACTGGTGTGTGTTTTTTATAGGGCAGGGCAGCTGTAACCAACACCTCCAATCTAATCTCATTGATTGGACTCCAGTTGGCTGACACCTCACTCCAATTAGCTCTTGGAGATGTCATTAGTCTATGGGTTCACATACTTTTTCCACCTGCACTGTGAATGTTTACATGGTGTGTTCAATAAAAACATGGTAACATTTAATTCTTTGGGTGTTATTAGTTTAAGCCGACTGTGATTGTCTATTGTTGTGACTTAGATGAAGATCAGATCACATTTTATGACAAATTTGTGCAGAAATCCATATCATTCCAAGGGGTTCACATACTTTTTCTTGCAACTGTATATAGGTAATGACTGGTCAAAGAGATTGGTGACGCCAGCAAGATAATGTGGATTTTAGATACCTAATAAAGGAGACAAGTCCAGGATACCGTATCCAGGGAGAGAATGTCACAGAGGAACGCAGGCGCATAGCCAGTCCGTTCCCCTAGGGTTCAGCGCACAACGAGAGAGCTGATTCTGGGGTTTCGCGGATGCGCAGTAGAGTCCATGACCAGCCGGCGGTACCATAGCAACAGAGGGGCGCAGGCGCACAGGAAGCTCGTCATCCTCGGGTTCAGCGCACAAAGAGAGCGCTGAGTCTAAGTCCTTGTGGATGCGCAGTAGAGGTTACGGTCAGCCGGCGGTACCACAGTAAGCGCATGCGCAAATACAAAAAAGAGACGGAGGAGGCCATTGGACGAAAAAAGGAGGCGGAAATGATGGCAACATAGAAGCCGATCCCTGATAGGCCCAAGTAACATGTGTCAACCTAGAGACAGCCATTGGTCTCACGGATCATTTGTAAAATAAAAATATAATTGTGTCTCAACACGTAGTGAAGGGTCACCCAAAAGTGAAATAGAGTCATATTTTCAAGCTCTGACTCATCTCAGGTTAATTTGCATATGTATCAAATCGGTTTTTATACACAATAAAAGCACACAGAGCTATGGGGACTGGATATTGCGGATGTGCTAGCGGCCATCTAGCAACCCATGTCCTTCGCTCTATACACAAAATCCAGGTGACAGTTTTCCTTTAAATAGTCTAAGTACCCCCTTGTCTAATAAGTTACCTATTCACTGATGTCTGGTTCTATCCATCCCCTGAAATGCTGGCCTTGTGCCGCCAGGTAGTAGATCCACGGGTTAGGCAGAGGCAGACTCCCCGCTGACTTTGCATATTGTAGAGTTTCCAGCCTAATTCTGGCGTGACCCCTCCACCATACCAATTCTCTAAAAATAGTATTTATCTTCTGGAACTTGTCTAATGATATCCATCCCGGGGCATTATGTAATATATATAAGAGTTGGGGCATCATTATCATTTTTAATAGATTAACTCTCCCCACTACGGACAGAAACAGCTTATACCACACCCTGGTCTTTTGTTGGAATTTCCTGAACATTGGCATTAAGTTTAACTCCTCAAAGTCAGAAAGATGGGGTGAATTATTAATCCCTTAATATTTGATGCTGTCCACACATGGTATATTGTTCTCTATAGCAATCACCGAGGAAGTCTGTCCATCCAGAAACATCAATGCTGATTTATGCCAATGTATTGTCAGACCAGACATTAGAGACATGGCTTCCGACAGAGACGCCGACGTGTCCCCTAGAAACAGCAGGGTGTCATCTGCATACATGGCCACTTTGTTGTGTATCTGGCCATACTGGAAGCCTTTTATTATTGATGAGCTACGCACTGCTGCTGCTAGCGGTTCAATCGCTATTGCAAATAGCAAAGGGGACAGTGGCCATCCCTGCCGGGTCCCTCTGGCTAGCCTAAAAGTCGATGATACCCCTCTATTAGCTCTAATACTCGCTCTCGGGTTCGAGTATAGTACTTGAACCCATTTGATAAAATGTTGGCCAAAGCTCATTATACGTAGTGTACACCATAAATACCTCCACTCTACACTATCGAAGGCTTTTGCTGCGTCCAGTGCTAACACAGCTCTATCACCCCTATTATCCGCCTCAAACTGCGGACTGGTAAATACTCTTCATATGTTAATGGGAATAGATTTTTGGGGCATAAAGCCAGTCTGATCTGAATGTATTATGGTAGAAATCACTTTAGACAATCTCATCGCAAGGGCCTTGGCCAATATCTTAACGTCAGCCGTGAGCAGCGAGATAGGTCTATATGAGTCCGGAAGTGTGGGGTCTTTACCAGGGTTCGGTATTACCACAATAAGTGCTTCCTGCATCGATTCATTGAGAGTGCACATCTCTAATGAGTATTGGAAAACCTTCAGTAACTCAGGTAGCAACACCTCTTGGAACCGTTTATAGATCTCCACCGGGAGATCATTTGTACCTGGGGCTTTATCATTGGCCATGGTATTCAATGTTGCCTCCAGTTCGTCTAAACTCAACGGGGCTTCTAGCGAGGCCTTTGCTTCCGATGTTATTTTGGCTAGGTTAATCCCTACCAGAAAATCCACTATCTCTAACTCTGAGCATGAGGTCCTAGATGTACAGTATATAAAGAAGCATAGTACTCCTCCAGGGTATCCAAAATGTCCCCAGTGCCTGTCCTCCTGTTCCCTTGAGAATCTACTAGCTCTGTAATGCAATTCGACCCCTGTTGCGCTTTGAAAATGACTGATAATAAATGTCCCACTCTTTCTCCTTCTCCAAAAAGGCGTTGCTTAAAAAATAATCTTTTCCTGTCCGCCACTTGTAGCAGGTGGCATCTCAGATTTTCTTGGGCAATTTTTAACTGTGTGCTTGCCAGTACCGAGGGAGCTAAAACATATGCTGCTTCTGCTTCCTTATTTTTGTGCATACGAGTATCCGCTTCCTTTGATTTGGATTTTTGCCTACAAATAGATTTAATTAATATCCCCCTTAAAAAGCTTTTCATACCATTCCACGTCATGTGCACAGAGGCCATCCCTGCATTAAAATGAAAATATTCCTGCAGTGCTGCTTCGACGTCTTTCAAGACTTGCAACCAAAAAGTGTTACATCTCCACATCATAGGTCCCAGCCTAGTACCTACAACAGGGAAAGTTCGACCTTCAGGGGAGAATAATCCGATAAAGATCTGGGTAAGTAATCCAACAATTGTATCAATGCATACATACTGTTATTAGCTAGGGCCAGATCAATTCTTGATAGGGAAGAGTAAGTGGAAGAGGTAGATGAGTATTTACGCTCTGCCGGGTGCTGTAACCTCCAAACATCCTGCTTCTGTCATTAAATTATTTAGAGATGAAGGGCCTGCAAGTCTTCCAGATCCGGCGACCCTACATCTATCTAAGTTCTCGTCAGGTACATTATTAAAGTCCCCTACTAAAATCCAGGGAGTCCCTGCATATAGGGCCAAGAATTCCAGTATTAGTCTTAAAGGAATTACTGAAAAAGGAGGGGGAACATAAACCACTACCAAAATCATACGCACACCATCTAGAATACAATACAGACAAATGAATCTCCCTTCAGGGTCAACATGTTCTCTAATACATTCATAACGGACATTCCTATGTATTAAAATGCTTACCCCTCTGGAATGGGAGGAGAACATCAAATGCACCGAGTGACTTCCCCACAGTGTGTAGTGTCTGTTTGGTCAAATGAGTCTCCTGTAGGCAGTAAATAGCAGGGTAAAACCTTGACAAGTATGTAAAAATACTTTGGCGTTTCGTTGCATCGGCCATTCTCCTTACATTCCAGCTAATTATCTTAGTCATGTGAGTCATTATTGAATAGAATACAGTAATTCTGTCTCATAAGCACCGCAAACCATCTGTTAGAAGGTCGTCGTTCGACCCTTGAGAACCTACCAATGCTGGAGTGTACCCAATCCCCCCCCCCCCAACCCTGCATCCCAATATTAAAACTGCAAACAATGTGCCCTGTAATAGACCATATAGTCTACCCAACCTGGGCTGAACCACCCTCCTTTGCCCAACATATTCTGCAACATGGCCCAGCCCTATGCTTAAAACTGCACGGGCTAGAGTCTCTTAATAAAGTCCCACATGTTACTCACGCTCCTGCGCCAAGGCTGCAGTAGGTACCTTTTCAACTTAATATTGAGTCCCTTTTAGGTTAGTACTTCCGGCAACAGTATTGACCCCCCTCCTCCGAACTGGAACATAATAAACTGAAAAGGAAATGAGGGAGGGGCAAGAAGCAAAGCACTTCAAACACCCCTTCAGGGGAAAAAAACAACATATTAGAATATTAGACCAACAAGTCCTCCCGATTTTTCTATACTTCATGTGTCGACATCTTTCGTCTTCAGTTGCTTTTCATGTACCGTAGATCCAACCACTTTAGTGCTTCCTCCGGATCCTTGAAAAATTGTGTGTTGCCCATAGCCTCTACTCTCAGTTTAGCCGTGAATAGCATGGAATAAGATATCTGAAGGATCCGCAAATCTTCGTTTAATGTCCAGAAAGCGTGCCCTTTTCTTCTGGACTTCAGTGGAGAAGTCTGGATAAAGCGACATTTGGACACCATTAATGGATAAATCCGGGTGATTTCCTGCTTGTCTCAGTATAGTGTCCCTGTCCTTGTAATAAAGTATTTTAGCTAAAATTGGACGTGGCGGTCTCCCAGGTGGAAGTGGTCTAGTGGGGACTCTGTGTGCCCGTTCCACAGCATATACAGGTGAAACTCGAAAAATTTGAATATCGTGCAAAAGTCAATTTATTTCAGTAATGCAGATTAAAAGGAGTTGCATTAAAAAAGAGATTGAACCATAAAAGGAGGTGCATTAATGCATCTTAAAATTAGAATTTTGTGAAAAGGTTCAATATTCTAGGCTCAAAGTGTCACACTCTAGTTAGCTAATTAATCCATACCCCCTGAGCAAAGGGTACCTGAGATTGTGACTTTGGGGTTTTCATAAACTATAAACCATAATCATCCAGATTATAACAAATAAAGGGTTGAAATATCTCGCTTTGCATGTAATGAGTCTATCTCATATGTTAGTGTCACCTTTTAAGTTTCATTACTAAAATAAATAAACTTTGCACAATATTCTAATTTTTTGAGTTTCACCTGTAGGGGCAAAAGTCCCTTGTCTTGAAACTTTTGATAAATCCATTTTCTATGTAATCAGTGGCATTGGCACCTTCCACTTTCTCAGGAACATCAACAATTCTGATGTTATTGCGCCTTGACCTATTCTCCAAGTCGTCTGTCTTGGCAAACAAAGCATCTATATCTCGAGCTGTCATCTTGGCCACCATTTTGAGAGGCCCTGTTACATATTCTAGGTCTGACACTCTTTTTTCCACTTTAGTGGTTCTTTCAGCAATTTTATGTAGCTCATTTCTTATAAAGGACAAATCTTCCCTTAAGCTCCCCACTTGCAGGGATAATGATTTAAGAGTAGTATTGCAGTTTGCAACTGCCATCATGACATCTTTCAAGGTAGGTTCCTTGTCAGAGGAGTTATGTTGATCCCCAGCCACCTTTTTTGGTTTACTAGTTGGCAGCCTTGCTGAGGTCTCATCATCATGCCCATCATCATCTGTGGACTTCTCTCCCTCTTTGGACGAGAAATCATGCGCCATATTCTCCCTGTGTCACTCTTTATCTCGCTCCGGTGTGCGGGCATACTTGCTGAGCCGTGCTGCTATGCCGCGGCTCCTACTATCTTGCGGGTCCTCCCCTTCCTCCTCTCCCGCGCCATGTTGGAAGGGAAGCTCTCGTTCAGGTCTAGGCGTTGGTTTACCCTTCCTGGGCATATTTCTGTCTCCTGGAGGATGGTATCTCGAACCCCACCGAATGGTGCGTCCCTTGTGTCGGTCCAGAGTGCGTACAACAGGTACTCAGGGTGTATAGACAGGATTTCAGCAGGAGCGCTCTCACATGCGACTCATGCCAGGCCACACCCCGTGTAACAACTTTTTAACCATGTTGGAATAAAAGTCACTATTATCTTTACTACTGGAGTGCTGGATCAATCTTTCAATCTATATATAAAGAAACATGTAATCTTCACATTCAGTAGGACATGTTTATTCACTTAGCAACTATTTGTTCTCTGCTTTCAGACTGTGTCTTCATTCTTCAGAAAACAACAGAAAAACTGCAAGGAAATGTGCAATATTCCCTTCCCTTGAGTCGTTTTTGTTTTATATATACATACATTCAGGTTTCCTGATGCAGTATTGGAAGCCAAAATCAGGAGCAGAAAATGGGAAATATCCAGCACCAGATTTGGATCTCCATAAAATCTCAAAATTTATTCTAATCTTTAAAATTCAAGTTACAATATATAAAGTGGAGCACAGGAACCGGTTTACGTGTTTCAGACTACAAAGTCCTTATTCATCATTGCCCTTAAAAACTGTGATCTGGTCATATAAACAGGCGCGTACAATCAGTCGAGTTGTATATACGACTAATCCAAGTGTCAATCATTTCTACATATGTTACATATACCAATAAAGCGCATATTCACACACTAGCACAAATAACACTACAAAAATAGTTGTGGGGGTCTAAAAAAAATATATAAGATCCTCCCGGCAATTTAAACTCGTAGGATACCGTGTTTGTAATACAACAATCCGATACAATTTGCATTTCAGTAACTTAGACATATAATCACCTCCCTGCTGGGGCTGAAAAACTCTTTCAACTTCTTTAAAAATTAAAAACTGAATAAATGACCCGCATGTACATCCCTAAAATGTTTACATAACATGGGTACTGTAGATTTATTGGTAGCAGCATAATAAATATGACGTCTGATGGGAACTTTCAAAGGACCCTTTGTTTGTCCTACATACTGAAGACATTCTTTACAAGTGCTCAGATAGATAACATGCACTGTATTAGAATTGATGTAGCTGCATATTTCATATGTCTGCAAAATAACACATGAAAAAAACAATAGAAACAAAAGTGCATGGTATACCGGTATTTTTCTTATGTCCACATAAAAAATGATGTTTTAACCATGTTTTACTAGTGTCTTTCCTACCATTATCTACAACTAGGCTAGGAGAAAGGATATTTCCGAAAGTGAGGGCTCTCCTTGAAACAAAATGTCCACCTTTTTTCAAAATCTGCCTTAGGCCTCATGCACACGACCATTGTTTTGGTCCGCATCCGAGCCGCAGTATTCACTTCAATGGGGCCGCAAAAGATGCAGACAGCAATCCGTTGCTCCGTTCCGTGGCCCCGCAAAAAAAATATAACCTGTCCTATTCTTGTCCGTTTTGCGGACAAGAACAGGCAGTTACATTAATGGCTGTCCGTGGCATTCACGCACACGGACGCCATCCGCGTTTTGCGGACCGCAAAACACACAACGGCCGTGTGCATGTAGCCTTAGTATTTCATCCTGTTCCAAGTCAGGTAAGTATCGTTTTATTATTAGTCTTGCTAAATTGCTGTAAGTGGTTACAAATGTGACATTGTTCCTCTCTTTAGATATTATTTTCTTACTGGTCTTCACCTCCATTAATAAATCACTATGATATTTTTAACTCTCTCCACTGCACCATTCAACGAATCTCAGAGACGGTTACTAGATTTTTTTTATTTCCCTCTCAAAAGCAACATCACCTGTAGAATTATGACGTCTATGAATCAATTCCCCACAACAAATGTTATCTATAACATGTTGCAGCTCGTAAGAATGAGCTGACAAAATCAAATTCCCAGCAGTCGTTTTTCCTATATGGTATACTCTTGACCCAATCGTTCACTCCTACTGAAACTACATCCAAACCCGTGCTATTTCTCTCTTGAAATTCATGTGTAAATCTTAAATTCATATTGTTGTCACTGATATATATGACAAAAAAGTCAAATTCTGATTTAGTGCCACTCCAAACAAATAATGAGTCATCCATGAAGTGGACAGGCCACCTTGTAGATGACAAAACATGATTATCAGGGCTCCTGTCAGTATCTTTACAAGGATGAAGTCATCAGCTGAGATAGAATCTCAGGAGCAGATAGTTTTAGGTTGTAACATTGTTATCTGGTCATTTGACCTCAGGGGTTTCCGGGTGGTAGTTTTCATGTAATTCAGACCTTGGGCAAATTGCTTGAAGTGCTATTCAGTAGAGAATGACCACTTCAGTCTCCAACAGAATTTATAGACATACTTTCTACAGAAGCCATTAGTCCTAATATCCTTTTTCACCTACATCTACCCCTTCCCGCTCAGCGCTGTACTATTATCTTGCTGTAATTAGTGGGTTAAGGCAAAGGCACATAACTGACGCCAAACTGAGTCAAACGGAGCCCTTAGGACCCTGTAGACTATAATGGGGTCCGTTATGTTTCTGCTCAGAAGATGATTTTGAAGCAGAGACAAAAGTTGTGCATGCAGGACTTTTGTCTCCGCTTCAAAATCGGAGTCTAGGGGGCCTAAGGGCTCAGTTTGGCTCAGTTTGGCGTCAGTTATGTGCCTTATCTGTCCTTTCCGTTCTCCTGCTACTAAACGGAGCAGGAGAACGGAAAGGCTGAACGGTGATGTGAACGAAGCCTAAGTGAAATGTCCGAAATAATAAAATACCATGATTTTTATCATTTATGGTAAACACTGTAAAAAAAAAAGAAAAAACTATGGCAGAATTGTCTTTAACCACCTCAGCCCCCAGTGCTTAAACACCCTGAAAGACCAGGCCACTTTTTACACTTTTGACCTACACTACTTTCACCGTTTATTGCTCGGTCATGCAACTTACCACCCAAATGAATTTTACCTCCTTTTCTTCTCACTAATAGAGCTTCCATTTGGTGGTATTTCATTGCTGCTGACATTTTAACTTTTTTTGTTATTAATTGAAATTTAACGATTTTTTTGCAAAAAAATGACATTTTTCACTTTCAGTTGTAAAATTTTGCAAAAAAAACTACATCCATATATAAATTTTGCTCTAAATTTATTGTTCTACATGTCTTTGATAAAAAAAAAATGTTTGGGTAAAAAAAAAATGCTTTGGGTAAAAGTTATAGCGTTTACAAACTATGGTACAAAAATGTGAATTTCCGCTTTTTGAAGCAGCTCTGACTTTCTGAGCACCTGTCATGTTTCCTGAGGTTCTACAATGGCCAGACAGTACAAACACCCCACAAATGACCCCATTTCGGAAAGTACACACCCTAAGGTATTCGCTGATGGGCATAGTGAGTTCATAGAACTTTTTATTTTTTGTCACAAGTTAGCGGAAAATGATGATTTTTTTTTTTTCTTACAAAGTCTCATATTCCACTAACTTGTGACAAAAAATAAAAACTTCTATGAACTCACTATGCCCATCACGAAATACCTTGGGGTCTCTTCTTTCCAAAATGGGGTCACTTGTGGGGTAGTTATACTGCCCTGGCATTCTAGGGGCCCAAATGTGTGGTAAGGAGTTTGAAATCAAATTCTGTAAAAAATGACGAGTGAAATCCGAAAGGTGCTCTTTGGAATATGGGCCCCTTTGCCCACCTAGGCTGCAAAAAAGTGTCACACATCTGGTATCTCTGTATTCAGGAGAAGTTGAGGAATGTGTTTTGGGGTGTCATTTTACATATACCGATGCTGGGTGAGATAAATATCTTGGTCAAATGCCAACTTTGTATAAAAAAATGGGAAAAGTTTTCTTTTGCCAAGATATTTCTCTCACCCAGCATGGGTATATGTAAAATGACACCCCAAAACACATTCCCCAACTTCTCCTGAGTACGGAGATACCAGATGTGTGACACTTTTTTGCAGCCTAGGTTGGCAAAGGGGCCCATATTCCAAAGAGCACCTTTCGGATTTCACAGGTCATTTTTTACAGAATTTGATTTCAAACTCCTTACCACACATTTGGGCCCCTAGAATGCCAGGGCAGTATAACTACCCCACAAGTGACCCCATTTTGGAAAGAAGACACCCCAAGGTATTCCGTGAGGGGCATGGCAAGTTCCTAGAATTTTTTATTTTTTGTCACAAATTAGTGGAAAATGATGATTTTTTTTTTTTTTTTTTCATACAAAGTCTCATATTCCACTAACTTGTGACAAAAAATAAAAACTTCCATGAACTAACTATGCCCATCAGCGAATACCTTGGGGTCTCTTCTTTCCAAAATGGGGTCACTTGTGGGGTAGTTATACTGCCCTGGCATTCTAGGGGCCCAAATGTGTGGTAAGGAGTTTGAAATCAAATTCTGTAAAAAATGACGAGTGAAATCCGAAAGGTGCTCTTTGGAATATGGGCCCCTTTGCCTACCTAGGCTGCAAAAAAGTGTCACACATCTGGTATCTCTGTATTCAGGAGAAGTTGAGGAATGTGTTTTGGGGTGTCATTTTACATATACCGATGCTGGGTGAGATAAATATCTTGGTCAAATGCCAACTTTGTATAAAAAAATGGGAAAAGTTGTCTTTTGCCAAGATATTTCTCTCACCCAGCATGGGTATATGTAAAATGACACCCCAAAACACATTCCCCAACTTCTCCTGAGTACGGAGATACCAGATGTGTGACACTTTTTTGCAGCCTAGGTGGGCAAAGGGGCCCATATTCCAAAGAGCACCTTTCGGATTTCACAGGTCATTTTTTACAGAATTTGATTTCAAACTCCTTACCACACATTTGGGCCCCTAGAATGCCAGGGCAGTATAACTACCCCACAAGTGACCCCATTTTGGAAAGAAGACACCCCAAGGTATTCCGTGAGGGGCATGGCAAGTTCCTAGAATTTTTTATTTTTTGTCACAAATTAGTGGAAATGATGATTTTTTTTTTTTTTTTTTTCATACAAAGTCTCATATTCCACTAACTTGTGACAAAAAATAAAAACTTCCATGAACTAACTATGCCCATCAGCGAATACCTTGGGGTCTCTTCTTTCCAAAATGGGGTCACTTGTGGGGTAGTTATACTGCCCTGGCCTTTTCCAGGGGCCCTAATGTGTGGTAAGTAGGTAAATGACCTGTGAAATCCTAAAGGTGCTCTTTGGAATATGGGCCCCTTTGCCCACCTAGGCTGCAAAAAAGTGTCACACATGTGGTATCGCCGTATTCAGGAGAAGTTGGGGAATGTGTTTTGGGGTGTCATTTTACATATACCTATGCTGGGTGAGAGAAATATCTTGGCAAAAGACAACTTTTCCCATTTTTTTATACAAAGTTGGCATTTGACCAAGATATTTCTCTCACCCAGCATGGGTATATGTAAAATGACACCCCAAAACACATTCCCCAACTTCTCCTGAGTACGGTGATACCAGATGTGTGACACTTTAGATGCGCAAAGGTGCCCAAAGTCCTTTTAGGAGGGCATTTTTAGACATTTGGATACCAGACTTCTTCTCACGCTTTGGGGCCCCTAGAATGCCAGGGCAGTATAAATACCCCACATGTGACCCCATTTTGGAAAGAAGACACCACAAGGTATTCAATGAGGGGCATGGCGAGTTCATAGAAATTTTTTTTTTTTGGCACAAGTTAGCGGAAATTTATATTTTTAATTTTTTTCTCACAAAGTCTCCCGTTCCGCTAACTTGGGACAAAAATTTCAATCTTTCATGGACTCAATATGCCCCTCACGGAATACCTGGGGGTGTCTTCTTTCCGAAATGGGGTCACATGTGGGGTATTTATACTGCCCTGGCATTCTAGGGGCCCTAAAGCGTGAGAAGAAGTCTGGAATATAAATGTCTAAAAAAATTTACGCATTTGGATTCCGTGAGGGGTATGGTGAGTTCATGTGAGATTTTATTTTTTGACACAAGTTAGTGGAATATGAGACTTTGTAAGAAAAAAAAAAAAATTCCGCTAACTTGGGCCAAAAAAATGTCTGAATGGAGCCTTACAGGGGGGTGATCAATGACAGGGGGGGTGATCAATGACAGGGGGGGTGATCAATGACAGGGGGGTGATCAATGACAGGGGTGGTGATCAATGACAGGGGGGTGATCAATGACAGGGGGGGTGATCAATGACAGGGGTGGTGATCAATGACAGGGGGGTGATCAGGGAGTCTATATGGGGTGATCACCACAGTCATTGATCACCCCCCCTGGAAGGCTCCAGGGAGACGCCTGTATGTGTTTTGCAGATCCGATCCATCTATCAGTGGATCCGTAAAAATCATGCGGACATCTGAATGGAGCTTTATAGGGGGTTGATCAATGACAGGGGTGTAATCAATGACAGGGGGGTGATCAGGGAGTCTATATGGGGTGATAACCACAGTCATTGATCACGCCCTTGTAAGGTTTCATTCAGACGTCCGGATGCGTTTTGCGGATCCGATCCATCTATCAGTGCATCCGTAAAAATCATGCGGACATCTGAATGGAGCTTTACAGGGGGGTAATCAATGACAGGGGGGTGATCAGGGAGTCTATATGGGGTGATAACTACAGTCATTGATCATGCCCCTGTAAGGCTTCATTCAGACGTCCGGATGCGTTTTGCGGATCCGATCCATCCATCAGTGGATCCGTAAAAATCATGCGGACGTCTGAATGGAGCTTTACAGGGGGGTAATCAATGACAGGGGTGTAATCAATGACAGGGGGGTGATCAGGGAGTCTATATGGGGTGATAACCACAGTCATTGATCACGCCCCTGTAAGGTTTCATTCAGACGTCCGGATGCGTTTTGCGGATCCGATCCATCTATCAGTGCATCCGTAAAAATCATGCGGACATCTGAATGGAGCTTTACAGGGGGGTAATCAATGACAGGGGGGTGATCAGGGAGTCTATATGGGGTGATAACCACAGTCATTGATCATGCCCCTGTAAGGCTTCATTCAGACGTCCGGATGCGTTTTGCGGATCCGATCCATCTATCAGTGGATCCGTAAAAATCATGCGGACATCTGAATGGAGCTTTACAGGGGGTTGATCAATGACAGGGGTGTAATCAATGACAGGGGGGTGATCAGGGAGTCTATATGGGGTGATAACCACAGTCATTGATCATGCCCCTGTAAGGCTTCATTCAGACGTCCGGATGCGTTTTGCGGATCTGATCCATCTATCAGTGGATCCGTAAAAATCATGCGGACATCTGAATGGAGCTTTACAGGGGGGTAATCAATGACAGGGGGGTGATCAGGGAGTCTATATTGGGTGATCAGGGAGTCTATATGGGGTGATAACCACAGTCATTGATCATGCCCCTGTAAGGCTTCATTCAGACGTCCGGATGCGTTTTGCGGATCCGATCCATCTATCAGTGGATCCGTAAAAATCATGCGGACGTCTTATGGAGCTTTACAGGGGGTTGATCAATGACAGGGGGGTAATCAATGACAGGGGGGTGATCAGGGAGTCTATATGGGGTGATCAGGGGCTAATAAGGGGTTAATAAGTGACGGGGGGGGGGGGGGGTGTAGTGTAGTGTAGTGGTGCTTGGTGGGACTTTACTGAGCTACCTGTGTCCTCTGGTGGTCGATCCAAACAAAGGGGACCACCAGAGGACCAGGTAGCAGGTATATTAGACGCTGTTATCAAAACAGCGTCTAATATACCTGTTAGGGGTTAAAAAAAACACACCTCCAGCCTGCCATCGAACGATCGCCGCTGGCAGGCTGGAGATCCACTCTCTTCCCTTCCGTTCCTGTGAGCGCGCGCGCGTTCACAGGAAATCTCGCGTCTCGCGAGATGACGCATATATGCGTGACTGTGCGCAGGGCTGCCACCTCCGGAACGCGATCCTGCGTTAGGCGGTCCGGAGGTGGTTAAAGGGAACCTGTCACAGGGATTTTGGGTATAGAGCTGAGGACATGGGATGCTAGATGGCAGCTAGCACATCCGCAATACTCAGTCCCCATAGCTCTGTGTGCTTTTATTGTGTAAAAAAAACGATTTGATACATATGCAAATTAACATAAAAGAGTCATATCTATCTTGTGTGACTAGAGAAGAGTCATATTTTCAAGCTCTGACTCATCTAAGGTTAATTTGCATATGTATAAAATCGTTTTTTTACACAATAAAAGCACACAGAGCTATGGGGACTGGGTATTGCGGATGTGCTAGCGGCCATCTAGCAGCCCATGTCCTCAGCTCTATACCCAAAATCCAGGTGACAGGTTCCCTTTTAGTCAAGTGATCAGAAAGTTACATGCAATCCAAAATGCTAGCAATAAAAACTAAAACTATAGCTCTCCCTACAAAAAAAAATCTGCCTTTACACAGCTTCAGGAGAGAAAAATATTCAAGTTCTGGATGTCAGAATAGGATACACAACACAAACTTTTTTTTGTCATTATGTCATTTTTACTGCTCATTGAACACATAAAAGTATAACCCTAAAAACAATGGTGAAATTGGGTTTTCTTACTGTAACCCCTAACATTTTTTAAATGTTATACAATACATTAAAAGTACTCCAGTATGGTGGCATTAAAAAATACAACTCATCCCGCAAAAAAAAAAAAAAGCCCTCTTATGGCTATGTCTAAAGAAAATAAGTTATTGGCTTTTGAAATGCAGAGATATAATAATAATTCTGTCCTTAAGTACTTGTATATTGTACTGCAATATTATAGTCTGGGTGCAAATATCATACAGGATAATGCCTAATCAGTAACACTGCTGGTGCAGTAAGGATACTAGTATTCTGCTGGATCCATAGTACAATGGATGGTAGTGGTGTCTGATGGGCCTGCTCACTTTTAATGGGGTCCATTGTGCTTTACTGAGGTGTCATTGTCATAGAAAACATAGCTGTTAAAGGGAACCTCTCAGCAGTTGACTAATCTTCTTGTCTAAGATGTCGGAGGTGGATGATCATGTAAAACAAAATTAACTAAGGTAATGCTGGCAGTTTATGGCCCACGTTGGTGCTGACAGGTTCACTTTAAATGTTAAATACAGTTGAAAATGACAGAACTACACAAATGAACACGGCCTACTATTATATAAATGGCATAAAAATACTCTCATCTACTCATCATTAGTACGTCAGAACCTACTTTCATCACTTAACACTATTGTTTGCCATTGTTGGCCATATCAGAGTTTGCAGGATGGCTGGAGAGCACCTACTGCCAACATGCATAGTGCAGAGACACACAGGACCAGCAGCGGGTGTCATGGTGTGCGGCACCATTAGCTACTATTGCCATTCCTGTCTGATATTCGTGGAGTTACCATTGATCAGCCTTCGGTATGTCCAGGACATTGTGGAACCAGTCCTACTGCCTTTTGTGACTCAGGAGTTGTTGTGTTCCAACAAGATAGCACCCTCCTACATGCTGCCCATGCTACACAACAGCCCCCCTCCTTTCAGCTTGATCATCACCGGACCTCAACCCCATTAAGAATGTCTGGGACTGGATCGGGGATGGATCTCCCATGCACAGCAGTCACTAACCACCTTGGCTGAACTACGGGTCTAAGATGAAAGATCTTGGAATGTCATACCACAGGAGGATCTCCAGCATCTGTATGACCGTTACCATGCCAGGGTGGCAGCCTGTATCACAGCAAGGGAAGATGCCACCCAATATTAATATGACCCTGCCACAGAACCCAAAATAAAGGGTGCACCACCTTGGTTGTGTGATCATTGACCAAGCACCTAGCAGTTTATACTGTGGTCAGTCTCAACTCAATCTCATGAAGTTTTCCAGGGGTTCATTTTCCATTTTCTGGTACAGTCAGGCTCGGACTGGCCCACAGGGGTACAGGGGAATCCCCCGGTGGGCCCCTGAGCAAGGTGGGCCCCTAGTCTCCCACCCCCTGCACAAGTGGCACATAACACATTAGATTTACTGTGCTACATACATATATTCAATGTACAGCACCTCAACCAGCCTATGTTCATATAAAAAACTTGTTAAATTATTTATTATATTCGAATGTATGGTACGGTGGGCCCCCAAAATAAATTTTACTGGTGGGCCCTAGGTACCCCAGTCTCCGACACTGGGTACAGTAATACTAGTTTATGATGGCACTCAAATGTCCCTCTGTCCCAAGAGGAGCCACCAGTATGTTGAGTGGGAGGTGGGATCCTGTAACAAAGAGGCTTTAAAGTGTGCCTCAGCTTATAGCACCGATATATGGAGTACAAATCACTTACAATCAAATGAGAAACTGCATTTTCTTAAAACCATATTTTAATTTTGCCCTTTTTAGTACTCATTTTTCCCACCATTTTCCGGACATGTTTCATGTCTTCTGCACTGTTTGTGTTTCTAGAAATCTCAACCTTTCACTCCACAAAAAAACCCTGTTTGTGTCGGTCTCTTTCCTTCTTTTTCCTCCTTGAGTCTCTTTCCCTCCCCCTCTTCCTGTAACACAAATCTGGATCATTTGCAACTTCACTTCAGACATCCATGCAAACATCAGGAGATACTCAGGAAGAAGCTTCACTTTCCGCATCTCCGGCCTCTCAGCTTCAGTTTATTAGATTTACTGCATTTTCTAACATCTAACTTTACAATTATTAACCCCTCTAGTCCCAGTATCACATACAACATCTTAATAACCCTGCCTGCTTCTTCCTAACAATCCAAATTCTGTTACTTACTGTGTAGATTTAACATCCTCTTCAGCTTTTCTCCACAACTACCCGCATTACTAAGTGCCCATCCCTTCTCACTCCATCTACCAAGTAAGCTTCTTCTCTACTTCTCTGTGTTTCATTCTCTCCATCACTCTCATCTTTCTACACTTTTGCTGTGGCCCCTGCCTGGGGATGAGTGAACAGGAAGGTGCAGACAGCTCCAGCAGCTTTTCTCTGGATAAAGAATTTCTCAACTCGCTGAAAGGACGTATTCTACTGGCAGAGCTGGTAAGCAAAGGCACTTGGGCGTTGTGAGACACTGCCCATCTATCTACACTATCTATCATTCTATCTATCTATCTATCTATCTACAGTATCTATCTCCTATCTATCTATTATCTATCATTATATCTATCTATCTATCTATCTATCTACAGTATCTATCTCCTATCTATCTATCTATCTATTATCTATCATTATATCTGTCTGTCTATCATTCTTTCTGGAGACTCCATATTATGAATTATATGGTTTTTATGATATTTATGCACTGTTTTAGCTTGAGTACTTGTAATAGTCTTGTTATCATGTGATTATTTAAAGTATGTATCGTGTCCAATTGTTCAATTATTCACTTAATATGCATCATGTGATTCCTTTGAACCTTGGTATTTTGGGTATATATACTCACTTGTGACACTATTGCTTTGCTTGACATTGAGTGGGCTGAAACGTTGCCTGGGAAATAAATTGGGTCATCACCTTTCACCTGAAGTCGGAGTGCTGCCTTGTTTTTTTGGATTTATTATCTATCTATCTATCTATCTATCTATCTATCTATTATCTATCTATCTATCTATCTATCTATCTATCTATCTATCTATCTATCTATCTATCATTCTATCTATCTCTATTATCTATCTATCTATCTGTCTATCTATCTATCTATCTATCTATCTATCTATCTATCTATCTATCATTCTATCAGCACAGTGGCTGACCAAGGGCAACAACTTAACTGGAGTTTGTATGCTCTCCCTATGTTTGAGTGGTTTCCTCCAGAGTTTAGATTGTGAGTCCCTCAGGGGACAATGGGTGATGACAATGTCTAGAAAGTGCTGTGGAATATGACTGTGCTATATAACAAAGAGAAATATCTATCTACAAGTAAGGGTGGGTTCACACTAGCGTTAGGGATTCTGTTATGGCTTTCCGTTATAACATGGATCCGTTCTTCTGCCCATAGACTTGTATTATGACGGAATGCAAAACGGAAGCCTTTAAAAGGCATTCCGTTTGCTTTCCGTCCTAATAGAAGTTTATGGGAAAGCATAACGGATCCATCTGGGTCCCGTTATGCAAGACAGAAAACAAAGTCCTGTCAACAGGACTTTGTTTTCCGTCTTGCATAACGGGAACCAGACGGATCCGTTTTGATTCCCATAAACTTCTATTAGGACGGAGAGCAAACGGAATGCCTTTTAAAGGCTTCCGTTTTGCATTCCGTCATAATACAAGTCTATGGGCAGTGTAACGGATCTATCCTTCCGTCCTATGGATTCCGTTATTTTCCGTTATAACCATGTTAAACGGAATCCCTAACACTAGTGTGAACCCACCCTAATTAGGTTTTTATATATTTCATAAAAAATTTTTTTTTTTATATTTTAGCTCCAAATACACAGTGGAGTAGATTTATCAAAACTAGTGTAAAGGAAAACTGGCTTAGTTGTCCATAGCAACCAATCAGTTTCAGCTTTTCATTTTCCAAAGAGGCTGTGAAAAATGAAAGGTGGCAACTAAGCCAGTTTTCCTTTACATCAGTTTTGATAAATCTCCCCCAATATGTTGATTATTATAAGAATGGTAATAGTCAGGGGCGTAACTTCCATAGCGGCAGACCATGCAACTGCTATGGGGCCCAGGGCAAGAGGGGGCCCAGTTGTAGTTGGGATTATCTTCTCTTCTACTGGAGTTGAAAACTTGGTCAGGACTCTACCTTCTAAAGGAACAACTTTTAGCAAATCAGGCAGTGGAAAAATGGCCCAAGGGTCATTGAAAAGGGTTTAGGCAGAAACATTTCTGTCCTGTGTGGGAGACCTGGTCTGATCCTTTCTGTGGGGCCCTTACTTCTCTATGTACGCTACTGGTAATAGTAGTACCTTACAGTCTGCTTGTACTCATGTATATGCTATAAGTTAATGCATACACCAGTGTCCCTGTTGTATCTCAATGTCAAACCTCTTCAGAGCATATTACTGCTATGCTAGGACCTCACTGAATTATTACCATTAAACATGTCTCTGCATATTCTCCTTGAACCTTTTAACAAGCCAGTTTCTGTTCATAAAAGGGATGATCCAGATAATGTGTAACTTGAGGTTGAGTTTCTTGTTCACCCTAAATCACATAGGGGCAGATTTCCTTTGTACTGTGAGTGTGGGCCCTTTTACCTTGGACAATGATTGGCACAGGTGTTCATAAGAATTCTCATTCTTATTCATCGCCCAGGGTAAAAGGCAGCAATCAGCCGTCAAACAAGCAAACGCTCATTTATCGGTTGATCAAATTCTTTATGCAAGCATTAAAATGCTCGCTGGTTGACAGCACATCACTGCTTCCGATATATGCAAATGGGGCCGAACAAACGTACTAACATTGGCCATGTAAAAGCTTCTTTACATGAGCGTCAATCGTAGCTCATTCCAGGCTGAAGTCAGCCTAGCTGAAAGTACATTAAATGGGTTATCTGATCCCTAAAATGTCCCCCCATATGCTCGTGTCCCTCACACGCAATATACTTATCTTGATCCCAGGCACTCCTGGTCCCCGCACGGCCGCCGCTACGTCACCCGTAACGCTAGGGAGGCTCATCCCCGTCACCGCCTGCCATTAGCTGCTCCTCCTCCGACACCAGATGTTTTTACCCGCGCACGGGGAGATGGAGCGGCGATGTGGTTGCTGGGGAGCAAGGTAAGTATATTGCATGTGAGGGGCCCAGGCATATAGGGGGGACATTTCAGGGGTCAGATAACCCTTTTAATATTGCAACAATTAGGATGGCAATTAGTCCTAGGCAGCTGGTATTAACTTCGCCTGGTAGAACGGGAACAGTGAACCCCTGTTCTCCTAATATATGGGAACCTCAGAGGTGAGACCCCCACTTATGACCAGGGTTGGACTGTCGTTATTTGGCCCACCAGAGGAAATTATTCTAAGGGTCTAAATCCCATATCATCAATAAAACATAATACATTTTGATTAAAGGAAATAGACCCTGGCGGGTGGAAAGTTATTGGCTCCAAATGTTTTTTTTCTCCTGGACCTTTTGGGGCCAACTGTAGTATCAAAGCCTGGGTCCACAGGAGGATCCTCTGGTAATCTGATGGGCCAGTCGGATGCTGCCTATAACATTTATTACAGATGTCTAAAGTGGGAAAACCCCTTCATAGTTCTTCAAAGTCCCTCATATAGTGTTAAGCATTCATTTCCTAGTAATTTAAGCTGAGGATAGCAGGATAACATCCTGTTGTTTGGGGTGGACATAATACACTTTGCTTTGAAGGGCAGCCTGTAATTGTAATCTCTTTATTCATTTACATGCTAATGGTGGTTGGGAAACCAAAGGTGAATCTACATAGATAAGGTAATTTTTCTCACTTCCCTTTGTCAGTAATGTTTAGGTCTGATTCAAGGAATTTTGGAGGAGCCAGCAATATTAGATCTGTGGAGATCCCACACACCCCTGCCAATCAGCTGTTTGAAGGGTCAGCAGTGCACACGTGAATGCTGCAGCCTCATCATTGTTTTCCTCTGCCCGTCTATCTGCATGTCATCTACTTAAGCAGCTGATCATGTCATCTCTTAAGCACCTGATCAGCGGGAGTGTTGAAAGTTAGCCCCCCACTGGCTAATGATAAGATTTGTATTCCCTTCAAAAATCAGGCTTGTCAAAATAAGTAGAGAAGACTAGGATCAAATGAAGTTGATGTTCCCCTGGATTATTTAATTTATTTCAGAGCATTTCTTAATAAAATATAAAACAAACAATAAACTATGTAAATCAATCAATCATTAATTGCTATCACAAAAAAATATTGGCAGGGGTAAAGAAATTTAGTGAAATGGTTGCTAATAATTAATCCAGGTGGGCATCACTGCTGCAGTTTACCACTGCACTTGAGTACTTTCATGTCATGTCGAACGTGATCCTCATTTCCTTCCACCTCTTCTTCTCTCCACAGGTCCTCTGCTTTGTGATATTTATCTGTTTTGCAGCCTCTATATCTTCCTATTTGGCAGCCCCCCTGATTGAGCTTATAATCACTCTCATCTTCCTCATCCTTTTCTCAAGTCACTACCATCTGCGTGTCACTGCTCTCAACTGGCCCTGCGTGGTGTGTATGACATTAGAAAAAGTATTGGGTTTGCATTTATATTATTATATCTCATCATGTAAGGGCCCCTTTACATGGGTTGCACTAAAAATCATTTGTCAGAAACACATTGCCATGTGTACACAGGGTGTTACGCTGGCGACCTGTGTCCGCTGCTGTCCCATCCTCTGTCTGTTGTTGTTCCAGCACTCTGGCAGCAGGACAGGGTATCAATGTCCTGTGTATATTAGGACTTGTATTCTTTGAACCTCAGTCGCAACACTACAAGGATTAATCTTCTCCTGCTCTGTAAGCTGTTTCATGGCTGTGTCCAAATGCTAATACGCTGCTCCTATATACTGTATACTCGATTGATTCCTTCAGTGGTTGCCTAAGCCATAGGTCTGTACAGATCCCGCAAGGTCCTCTCGTCTGCTTGACCTTGTAAAAGAGCTATATCCATTTGCCCGTGTAACGATGTCTGCCCGTCTCCTGGTTTCTCTGCAGCCTGACTTGACCCGTACCTGTTTACCCTGAGCCACCTGCCCTGCTCTCTGGACTATTTTCAAACTTAAAGGGATTCTCCGGGAAATAAGAAAATGAAAATACATAAATATTACTTTTTTATAAATATATTCCCAAATACCGTTCATTATTTATAATGGCTCGTTTTTTCTGGGGAGCAATCAATAGGAGAAATAAAATGGCCGCTGTCCCATTAGTTCTCACAAAACCTGTCCTGATCAAACATGAGGACAAGTTACTTCACAACACTGAGGTAAAGAGCTGCCTCCTCCTCCTCTCTACTTTTCAGGGATTATGATCCTGATTACAGATAAGAACTTTAGCTGAATCTCTGGGCAGTTTTGTTCATGAGGAGACATCAAGTACAGGACAGACTGTGGTAATGCGGGGCTGTGGTAATGGAGACTGTAAACAAGTGCTGCTGCTCATTAGCCACATCCCCACCCTCCTCTCTGTACTTAATGTCTCCTCATCATCTCCATTCCTACAGAGATTCACCTGTATTCAGGATCATGATTTCTGACAAGCAGAGCAGAGAGAAGAATGAGGCAGCACTATGGTTCATTGTGGTGAAGTAACTGGTCCTGCTGTGTGATTAGGACAGGTTTTGAGTGTCCTAATAGGACGG
The DNA here is from genome assembly GCF_905171765.1 of Bufo bufo. Taxonomy (NCBI): domain Eukaryota; kingdom Metazoa; phylum Chordata; class Amphibia; order Anura; family Bufonidae; genus Bufo; species Bufo bufo. The sequence continues at coordinate 307,912,203 of NC_053390.1, read as the reverse complement.
CGGCCATTTTATTTCTCCTAATGATTGTTCTCTAGACAAAACAAGCCATTCTAAGTAATGAAAGGTATTTGTGAATATATTTATTATAAAATAATATTTTCATTTTTTAATTCCTGGAGAACCCCTTTAAACATACTCTGCCTGCCCTGATCACGGCCCGTTTTCTGACTAGGAGTATAGACTGATCCCTTGGTGTTATGCACCTGGTGTCTCTGGCCCCCAGGGTCAGCTGCCAGCTATACCTCAACTATTCCAAGAGGTAGTGACCTGGTGACTCCCCTGCAGTGAAAACCAGATCTGTATAAGGGTTAAAGGGTGAAAACCAGGGTACCCCAAAGGCAATGCCCTCAGGAAAAGCCCAAAGTCAAACCAACAAGCACAGTGGGTCCACATCCATTGTCCATTACAATGTGCTATCAACAATATGAACACTGAATGAGGAACAAATGATCGTAGAAATCGTTCATCGCCCATTCAGTTTGCATTGCGTGTGTGAAAGTCCCTTTGAACGAATGATAATTAATTTATACATACACTTCCTGTCAGGGGCCGAAATTGACCCATGTAAAAAGACCCTAAATGTAATTACATATAATTTAATTGTGAATTTAACAGAAATTGCAAAATACACAACTATGTTTATCCTGCTTTAAAGGGCTTTCCAAGATTTCAACATTAACATGCTTATCCTTAGGATAGGCAATCAATATCTGATTGGCTGGGGTCCAACACCCCACACCTCCACTAAACAGCTGTTTCAGAGTAGCTACGAGGTAACAGCTGATTGCTAGGGGTGTGCAGGATGTCAGACCCCTTCCAATCTGATATTAATGGCCTATCCTGAGAATAGGTCATCATTATCAAAATCCTGCACAACCCATTTAAGTACCAAAATAGGCTGTTCTTCAGTGGGAACAGCTGACACAGGAGCTACTCTGAAACATCTGATCGGTAGGGGTGTGGGATGCCAGATATTGATGGCCTATCCTGAGGACAGGCCATCAACATTGAAATCCTAGACAACCCTTTTAATTTTCTGAAAATGTAAATTATTCTGAAGGCAACATTTTATAGAGAAGGAAGAGCTGACAGATTGATATATAGTTTTATGGGAACTGATTCACTGATAGCTTGTGTTTCATTCATTTATATTCCTGCACATTCTAGGCTTTGAAGTCCAGGAGGCGGTCCTATCAGTGATTGACAGCTATCTCTGTATAACAGTCATAGAGGGAAGGCTGCCAATCACTGATAGGGCCGCCTCTTGGACTTCACAGCACAGAATGTGCAGGAATATAAATGAATAAAACACAAGCTATCAGTGAATCAGTTCCCATAAAACTATATATCAGTCAGCTCCACCTGCACTATCCTTGTATAGCTTTGCTAGCACTATTTCCAGCTGCCTTCTCTATCTTCCCGTAACCCACCTGCTTTATCTCTTTTACTCTTCTAAATCCCTTCCACTACCATCACCTTTGGCGCCTCTGGTCTAACACTACCCTTGGGATACCTTTGACCCAGGTAGCATTTGTTAACCTCCTCCTTTTTTTTCGCGTGTCCTCCTGCAGCTCAAACACCATGTTTAACCTGACAGGTTCCCTTTAATGAAGTTGACAGGCATAATAACACTGCAATGAAATATGGTGCTATTTTGTATTGTATTGGCAATGTTGTTCCCTTCCTGTGTGATAAAACTATGGGAACCATGCCTTATTACTTAGAACTAATTGCTTTTATCTCATTGATAAAATGCACCATGTAAAGTAAATATTATAAACTTTAATATTACATCGCCTGCAAATGAATAATGTAAATGTCTCCATTAGTACTGATACAGCCCTCTGTTGCATTTAGGATTTCATGCGCTGTGTCTCAGCCGCAGTCATTTTTGTGGTGGTCTCAATTGTAGCTGCTGCACGGAGTTCAGGAGATGGAGGAGCAATTACAGCAGCGGTAAGTATTGTGATGCACCTCTGTTACTTTACTTGAGACACAATACTGTTGTGAAGGCCTGTGGTATTTGAGATACGAGTTGATTGTTGAAGGTAGACACTCCCTTTAAGAGCATCAAGAATAAAGTCAACATGGAGTGGGCGCCAAAGCCGCTGGGTGCCTGTTCTCCATTACTGTTTGCCTCCTAACACTACACACCTCTCCTCCGGCCTCCAGTTCCTTCCCGATATTCCACTTAGCTCGGACTATAGACTCACCCACTACACCCACATGCAAGCACAAAACCCACCAATTACACCCCAGAGCTTGTTGACTACATTTCACAAGGATGGTCCTGCAACGACACAAGAGGGTTCCCAAAGTGCATGGGTGCTAAGCAGTTTCCACACATGTGCAGACAGCCCATGTACATAACATCATTGATGACAACATGTACATTGATGGCTGTACCTTCCGAAGGGGGAGACTCACATCTATACAGCACGAGATGTAGAAGCAAACAGGCAGAAGTGCAAAGAGGTCTCGTGGTGCAGGTGTGGAGCAAGGAAAAGGTTTGGAATAAAAAATAAAAAAAACTATTTGAAACTAATTTATTGCAACATGGACCACTACATTATAGGATAAAAATAATTTCTGGATAACCCCTTTAATCACCTTCAAATGAAGGTGGTGATAGGCCTTTCCTACAGAATTTTTAGGATTCATGTATATGACAAAGCCACATGAACAAACCCAGTACAAACGTACTTGGTGGGAGGCTTCTTCATTCCTCCTATGCCTTTTTTAATGCTTAAAAAAGTTGCAAAACCCCAGATTTGTGACTTTTTAACTGACTTTGCTGTTTTTGGTTGTTTTTAGTTGCAACTGGTATTCTTACACCTCCCTCACCAGTTTCTGAAAAGGGGGTGGACAGGGCCATCAGCTCCGGCACCTTCATCAATATTTACGTCACAAACTGACATGATGACTGAAATCTGCGGCCGCTCCGAGCTGCCATAGATTTCAGTCAGGTAGATGGACTGTCGGAGGAGGCATGTCATTTATGACAAGGCCTGCATCTCGTCATACCCTACCAAAACTGTAGTAGTGCACATCAATCTTCATAAATCAGGGCCTTGGAGTCCATATCATCCTCCTGTACGAACTCCATCTGGGGAGAACATATTATGGAACATCACACTTTTTTCCACAGAGATTTTTTTTATGAATCTATGAGAAAAAAAACCCTCTATGTATCTGTGTAAATTCAGAGGTACAGTATGCGCCAATAGCAGTCTATGTGACCAGTAGAACCTTTTCACCTATCGTTATAATATTTAATGGATATCAGTATTGCTAGATATTTGAAGAAATTACTAAAGAACATGTTATAGAAAGGAAGCCATAAAAAAGCAACTTTTATGAATTCCTCCTTTCTTTGGATTTGCAGAACCAGTGAAACCTTTAGCTGGTATTAGTGTTTACCGTTTTGTGAACCTGGACTTATCTCCCGCAGGCACATGACCGTATTTCCTTTTCGTATCTGATGCACATTTTTTGTGGATTGGTTATGGACCCATTCATTTCAATGGGGGCCGCAAGAAATGCAAGCAGCACATAGCATGTCCATCCCCCCCAAAAAAATTCCATTTTGCAGACAAGAATAGGCATTTTTACAATGGGACCTGTGGAAATTGTGAAATAAACAAGGTCGGTATTGGTATTTTGTGGACCGCAAAATACGTATGTTTGGGCATGAGGCCTTACAGATACACTATTACACTTTTACATGATAAGAACGAGAGCCCTTTGTTAATCTAAATATGCTATAGGTTGTATGTTGTAGTGGGCTAGTCAAAATATATTCTTGTACATGCTAATTTGTGTAAATTGATCATTTTAACATTTCCAACCCAGTACATATGAACACAGAGCAATGTCACAATGAGGATTAACGCCCCGTGTTCCTTTGGCCGCACTTCCTTGAAGGGGTGGAGGGAATGTGCTTAACTCAAATCAGTCATTTTAGCATTCAGTCTTTGCTCACATTCCTTAACAATGCACCACCTGTCAAAAATATGAAGCTCGACTACATGGGTGTGAAAGTATGCATTTCTATTATATGCAGGTAGACTGCTTAGTTGTTGATGGTTTTGGATATATAAAACAGCACACTGAAATATAAATGTTGTGCCTCTATGCACATATACAGTGTAAAGTAAGGACGCCTATGCACATAATGATTTTTGTTAATAGCAGACTTTTGATCCTATTATGATGATTGCAAATTATTGCTCAATAAGTGCTTAGATCCAGACATTTTTTCTTATGACTATTAGACTTGTCTGATAGCACAAACTTTTAGCCTGATAGATTCATTTCAATGATACATACAAAAATTATCATTAGAGGTAGTCAATTAATAAGACCGGAAGTGCATTCTTGAGCATAAGTCCAGTGTATGGTCTCATGAATACTGCAATTTGTGTGTCGGTGCTGCCATATGTTGCGCTGTACGACACAGTGTTTTGGAGATATTCACCACCAGTGATGGCCAGTTCGCATTGTTCGCCGCGAACACATGTGGGCTGCCATCTTTTCTCACAAGTCCGGCGAGGCACAGGTCAGCCCTTACCTGTGCCTGTGCGCGAGCCGGTCTGAAATCAAATGCGGTCAGCGGGAGCAGGCAGTTCCGGGAACAGCACGATGAAGGCCCCCGGCGGCTGTTCCCGGAACTGCCTGCTCCCGCTGACCGCATTTGATTTCAGACCAGCTCGCGCACAGGCACAGGTAAGGGCTGACCTGTGCCTCGCCGGACTTGTGAGAAAAGATGGCAGCCCACATGTGTTTGCGGGCGAACAATGCGAACTGGCCATCACTGTTCACCACTAGAATCTATGCAGTGGAGCATGGCAATGTGCAAGAGGCCTCACACATTTTGTTATTAGCTTGTTGTCTTGTTGAATTCTCAATGAAAGGCTTCATAACACATAAACATATAACACTTTCTTTCTTATTGCTGCCTATTGTGTCCATACAGATAGTAGTCATTTGATATTTACTCTTTTCTCCCTGGTGCTAAATAGGACACCCTAATGGTCTCTTAATATAAGGATTTGGTGCTGTTTCACACAAGTTAGCAATTCTAAAAGTTTAGAGAAGTGTCTGCAAGATGAGATTCACGTCCAACAATATAGAATATACTTTTCTAAATTCATATATATATATATATATATATACAGTGGCGGAAATAATTATTTGACCCCTCACTGATTTTGTAAGTTTGTCCAATGACAAAGAAATGAAAAGTCTCAGAACAGTATCATTTCAATGGTAGGTTTATTGTAACAGTGGCAGATAGCACATCAAAAGGAAAATCGAAAAAATAACTTTAAATAAAAGATAGCAACTGATTTGCATTTCATTGAGTGAAATAAGTATTTGAACCCTCTAACAAAAAAAGACTTAATACTTGGTGGAAAAACCCTTGTTTGCAAGCACAGAGGTCAAACGTTTCTTGTAATTGATGACCAAGTTTGCGCTCATTTTAGGAGGAATGTTGGTCCACTCCTCTTTGCAGATCATCTCTAAATCCCTAAGGTTTCGAGGCTGTCTCTGTGCAACTCTGAGCTTGAGCTCCCTCCATAGGTTTTCGATTGGATTAAGGTCCGGAGACTGACTAGGCCACTCCATGACCTTAATGTGCTTCTTCTTGAGCCACTCCTTTGTTGCCTTTGCTGTATGTTTTGGGTCATTGTCGTGCTGGAACACCCATCCACGACCCATTTTCAGTTTCCTGGCAGAGGGAAGGAGGTTGTCGCTCAGGATTTCACGATACATGGCTCCGTCCATTTTCCCGTTTATGCGAATAAGTTGTCCTGTGCCCTTAGCAGAAAAACACCCCCAAAGCAAAATGTTTCCACCCCCATGCTTGACGGTGGGGACGGTGTTTTGGGGGTCATAGGCAGCATTTTTCTTCCTCCAAACACAGCGAGTTGAGTTAATGCCAAAGAGCTCTATTTTGGTCTCATCAGACCACAGCACCTTCTCCCAGTCACTCTCTGAATCATTCAGGTGTTCATTGGCAAACTTCAGACGGGCCTGCACATGTGCCTTCCTGAGCAGGGGGACCTTGCGAGCCCTGCAGGATTTTAATCCATTGCGGTGTAATGTGTTTCCAATGGTTTTCTTGGTGACTGTGGTCCCTGCTAATTTGAGGTCATTAACTAACTCCTCCCGTGTAGTTCTAGGATGCTTTTTCACCTTTCTCAGAACCATTGACACCCCACGAGGTGAGATCTTGCGTGGAGCCCCAGAGCGAGGTCGATTAATGGTCATTTTGTGCTCCTTCCATTTTCGAACACTCGCACCAACAGTTGTCACCTTCTCTCCCAGCTTCTTGCTAATGGTTTTGTAGCCCATTCCAGCCTTGTGCAGGTCTACAATTTTGTCTCTGACATCCTTGGACAGCTCTTTGGTCTTTCCCATGTTGGAGAGTTTGGAGTCTGCTTGATTGATTGATTCTGTGGACAGGTGTCTTTTATACAGGTGACTAGTTAAGACAGGTGTCCTTAATGAGGGTGACTAATTGAGTAGAAGTGTCTAACCACTCTGTGGGAGCCAGAACTCTTAATGGTTGGTAGGGGTTCAAATACTTATTTCACTCAATGAAATGCAAATCAGTTGCTATCTTTTATTTAAAGTTATTTTTTCGATTTTCCTTTTGATGTGCTATGTGCCACTGTTACAATAAACCTACCATTGAAATGATACTGTTCTGAGACTTTTCATTTCTTTGCCATTGGACAAACTTACAAAATCAGTGAGGGGTCAAATAATTATTTCCGCCACTGTATATATATATAAATATATTATAGCACCTAATTGGTGTGATCCAAGACATTCTCCATTAACATCTCTAACACCAATCACCTTGGTTTGGTCCTTTTCCAGCTCTTTGGATTCCTACTGGTAGGAGTATTCTGTTATGATGCTTATATGATTTACAAGATAGAAATAACAGATCGGACAGCTGAGACCGGAGATGGTGAGTACACTTGAATTATGTGAACCCCAATATACATGCTGTTTTTCCTTTGCACGTACATAGAGATGAATACTGACCTTAAAGGGGTTCTCCAGGAATTAAGAAAATAAAATGATTGAAAATAGTTAAAAATTACTTTATTATAAATATATTCCCAAATACCTTTCATTAGTTATAATGGCTCATTTTTTCTAGGGTGTAATCATTAGGAGAAATAAAATGGCCGCCTCCTATTAGTACACACAAAACCTGTCCTAATCACACAGTAGGGCGAGTTACTTCATAACACTGAGGTAAAGAGCTGCCTCATTCTCCTCTCAGCTCTGTTTGTCAGGGATTATGATCCTGAATACAGCTGATAAGAACTTCAGCTGAGTCTCTATAGGAATGAACTTCATGAGGAGACATGAAGTACAGAGAAGCTGAGACAGAGCTCAGCGCTGTGAAGTAACTTGTCTTCCTGTGTGATTAGGACAGGTTTTGTGTGTATTTAATGGGACGGCAGCCATTTTATTTTTCCTAATGATTGCTCCCTTGACAAAATAAGACTTTATAACTAATGAAAGGTATTTGGGAATATATTTATAATAAAGTAATATTTAAGTATTTTCATTTTCTTAATTCCCGGAGAACCCCTTTAAAGGGCATCTGTCAACAGATTTGTACCTATGACACTGGCTGACCTGTTGCATATACGCTTGGTATCTGAAGGCATCTGTGTTGGTCCCATGTTCATGTGTAAATGTCATCACGCCTGCCTGGCCCTGTTAATCAAAGTGCAGAGGACAGGCAGTTGCAGAGAAAGTGTAGTTTCTAGGTGTAACGGCAATGCCCCCATTGCTCCTAGAGGCTAATTTGCATATATTAAAACATTTTTCCCAGCAATGCGGGTACATATGAACATGGGACCAACATAGATGCCTTCAACTAGGCAGTGACACAAGAATATCCATAAATGCAAATATTCTGAAAAATTTCCTTATTGGAATGCTCATTCTTAAAAACCATAGGTACTCCAATATTTTCTATGCAAATTAGCCCTCTTTCCAACAAGAAGAGAAGCTGAGCCTCTAATGCCACGAGATGAAAGGTAGCTATCCTATGAGTCAATGTTCCACGTCTTAAGCAGGTCTTGAGACATCATTTAGGATTATACCTAAGCCAGTCCCTCATCTTCAGACAGCCGTTTTGGGGTGATTGCCATCTGTGAGGGGCAGAGAGAACTGGCTTATCTGGTTGAGAGGCCTTCGCCAGGATCCGGGAGTTACTATTTCTCCTTGTGGGAGACTGCCTGCTAGGTGTAAGGAGTCTTGTAGGCCAGGCAGTGCTCCTCTAGGAGATTGAACATTGATTTGTAGGATAGCTATCTTACATCTGGTGGCATCACCTTTTTTTTTTTAGAAAGAGGGCAAATTTGCATACCCTTTTTTCCAGAGGAGCATTGCATGGCCTGTAAGACTCCTTACTCCTACTAGGTGCCCCCACAAGGAGAAATTCTTTCCTCCATCTCATATTTTGTACAAATGGATCAAGCATAAATAAAAATGCCCATGGAAATATCTTTCCATCACACCTCATGTTAATAGCTAGTTCTATCTAAATTTACTAGTAGTAAGAGTAGAACAAACAACAATATATTTTTCAGTTTATATTAGAAATAACAATACTGATACCATAGATCAGGAGTGGGCATGTCATATGTACCACACCTATACAGTTGCACAAAAGTCCTGTAGGCAACTTCTATGTTAAAAAAAAAAATAGCCTCTGCTACTGTCTCTTATGTGAAGGCTTCTCATTTTTTAAAATTTTCACCAACAAGTATGGGACACCTGCCCAGTGAGACCTGCTTCACAGTGTGAGAAGGTCTGCATTACATCACATGTATGCCCATTTCAGGGGTTTCACAGTTACTGGCACACTTGTGAAAGATTTCCTAGAGAGCCATAAACAATGTGCTCACCTTTGTCATAGCTAATTGTACGTCTGTTTCTGATCGAGGACTATCCACCAGTGGTTACATTGTCTATTTGTGCTGAAAAGCTAATTTATTTTATAAACTATTTAATGGATTTTTGACTGGAAGTTTACAAATGCTGCTCCAGATCCACATGTCATGACTTGGTTATATCTTAGGTGCTGCTAATCCATAATGACCACCCAAGGACTGAAAACTGACACATGGGATTAAAACAGAGACATTCTGACATCATAAGGTTAAAATCCTCATTCTAATCTATTCAATACTCATTTCACCTTCAACTTGTTCTGCATTCTCAGTATTTCTCAACAAACCTGTCCTGAGCCAACACATCAAAGTTCATATAGGAGACATAAATGTGAAGATTGTATTACATCTGTGCCTATTAAATGTGTGTTTAGTCTACGTATAAGACTCAATAATGATTGAATTGTATGAGCATACGCAACTTGTTGTTCTGCCAAAGTGTAGGGTGGGTGGACTATGTGATTATATCAACCCTTTTAACGACCAAAATGACTAATGGTCATGTGACTTTAGACAGGTGTGCTTAAAATTCATGTGATTGCGTATGTTACACAATATTCTGGGCTACAGATAACCTTATTAGACACACTAAATGTAAATGCTTATTAAAGTGTATGATGTTTAGTAAGTTTCTCTATGATGGATATTTTAATTACTCTTTTTTTGTCGTGGGCCAAATAAAAGTTGACTGCAATGACAATTTAATAACTGAGCAGTGCTCTGATGAGCCACCCAGAGGATTAGAAAGGGAAATACTACCTACAAAACTCATCTTTTTGTGGGCATCTTTTTCTACAAAACTATATATCAGTCTGCTCAGCTCCTTCTGCTCTATACCATTCTGTGTGCGGATTGCACTGTATAGACAATGTGAAAAGGTTCCCATGGAGGTGTACAGCCCCAACTGACATTTTGCTTTAGGCCCTCAAATTCATAGTTGATTGATGTTTAACCTATACTTATTTTGAGAATTCAGCAAATATAGATCTTGTAGGCATCACATGGATGGTGAACAGCATCCCTTCATTTTCTGAATAATAAAAGTAACTTTCCATCTTGTTGTATGCATATACAGTATTATGTAGGAGTATGGGCTTCTTGGCTATTCTTTTCATAAGTTTACAATTTATTTCATATAGTGGCAAACAATTGGCCATGTTTACCTAACAACACCATACACACACATGGGCATTATTTATCATGCCTTCACTCCAGAATTCTGTCTTGAAAAAGTCATAAAATGGCTCTTTTTTTCACAAGTCCAAAAGGACCAATTTGCTACTTTTTGAATGCAGACTTCTGGAGTGAAGGCATGATAAATCAGGGCCATAGTGACAAACAATTGGTCATGTTCAGCTGACAACATCATACACACACCATTTCAGAACGAGAACCAAATACAGCATAAGAGATCAACATTTTATCACTTAAGGGGTTATCCCAAGATTAATGTAAATAAAAGAAAATCATATATTATTTAGTACATGGAAACCTCTCTGACAAAGCTAGAACCAGTTCTGTACCTTACATGGATCCGGAACTCTTCCCAGAGTTTTACTGAAGTTCCTTGGGCCTACCAGAAGAAATTATCCTGAGGGCCCACCCTTATGGACTTTAGTGAGCCCCCACACAAGAAAAGTATGTGGGCCCGTATATATAACATCTACTTTGTGGTCAGTGAGGCAATTATCATAGAGCTCCTTTCTAGCAAGTTGTTTAATGATATACCTGCAGATTTAAATGCTGTTTTCTTGATAAGATGATGGTAGACCCCTTTTCCTACTAGGCCCCTCTGCAGCTGCACCGTCTGCACACATGTTATGTCCATCACTGATCTTATTCCAAGATTAGCTCCAGATTAAATTATCTGATCCTAGACTTTAGGGGCTCTATTTTATTAGGGGTTGTTCATTGTGTCAGAGCTTGGGCCTATTGAAGGTTCAACTGGAACTCTGGTGGGCCAGTCCAACCCTGGCTCTCTCCATGCATTGTTCCAATTGCTGTGCTAGATTTATTTCAGGTTAGCAGATCAGGGGGCATGTCCTGTAACTGTCACTAACAGAAGCTATGACTGGTGACAGTTGAAGGATGGAACTGAGCATGTGCGACCACACAGAGAGATGAGGTAAATAATAAACAGCAAGTGGCTCTATACAGATACATTTTATTGAATAACTATGTGGCTATGCTAAATGTTTAATTACATGCAATTACAAATGTATTCAGATCCAGGAGCTAGTTTAAAAAATGTAGAATATTTTTTGTTGGATGACCCTTTTAATATTGTCATACAAACATCATATAGCCATTCTATCTAATTCTATCTGATATGTAATGTTGGCTGCTTTAAGGATTTGTCCAGTTTAGAAAATGCAGTGTCATATACTGTATTAGTGAATTCTGGGTTAATGGAGGAGGGCTCTCTCCAGGAGACACACTGGCACTGACATATTGATGTGAATGGACACTGTGTAATGCTTCATTTTCCCTGTGGTGGCACTGCTAGTAAATTTGTACTTTTGTTCTGTGTAAGGTAGTCTGTTGGGACACATTGTGCCACAAAAATTCATTTTTTGCAACACAATGCACCACAGGGCTTTATACTATTAGAATGTTACACCACTTTTTTTGACCATCTTGTAGCTAGTATATTTTTTCTCTAAAAGATGTGGCAAAAATGGAGGCACAAAGTAGGATTAGCTAAAAATTAGGTGCAAAATTTGTCTTCAAATAAAGCATGTCTAGTGTGTCATAAATGAAACAAAATAGTGGTGCAAGCATGCACCATTATTTTTGGCACACCACAAATTTTACCCCACTATGTTAGCAGATGCCAACACACAAAAACACACACACAGTGCAATAATGAGGCATAGTGTGGCCACAGATTGGTATACAGTCACCAAGTATAATAAAAGCAAAAAACAATGTGAGCTTACGGCTATACTAGCTTGCATGTTCACATTTTTTCAGTTCTGATGAAGTCATTGTATACAAAGCACAATACAAGCGTGAATGTGTACAGAAGACATTCTAGTCAATCAATGAGGGTTGCACTTTGCACTCTTTATTTTAACTTTGTTACATAGTATGTACAGTAGGTAATACAATATCAGGACTAGTTTCTTGGAACAGATCTACTCTTCATCATGGAGTTTTTGCTGTGGAGACAGAATACAAAAAGAAGATATATTAGGTGGTGATAGGACAGTTACATAATTTAATTAAAATAATTCAGAATAATTCCAACATAAGCTATTCTATGACTACTGTGGACTGTTGTCCTAAAATTGAACTTTATGGCATATTAATTAATATTAATTTACTCTTATATTTTATATAATATGTGAATTGTCTGTTGAATGAAGAAAACCATCATTAATTACATACATAAAGAACAGTAAAAACAGGAGAATTGTGAATGTCATACCTATGTAGAAACTACTGACAGAACAGTCCTGTTGTGGAGTTATAGTTCTGATTACTGACTTACTACTATTCTAGGGAGAGTTCTTTAATTAGTATTAAAATGCACCATAGTTATTGAAATTGCCAACACTGACCTTGCCTCCCACATCTCTACTTTTGGCTCTCAACTTATTGACTTGAGACTCTGCAATGTCTGCACGTTCCTCTGATTCATCAAGCTCATGCTGGACTTTACGGAATTTGGCCAAGTTTGTGTTGGCTTGTTCCTCCTATAGGTAAAGCCCAAAGAAATGTGTTGTAATTAAACATAAAATAATCAAAAAGAAGATGGGACCTATTTAGGTAAGGCAATAAGCTTACAGCTTCTTCTGCTTGTCTCTTATAAGCTTTCACTTTAAGTTGCAGCTTATCAACAAGGTCCTGCAGGCGGGCCAAGTTCTTTTTGTCCTCTTCAGTCTACAAAGACAAAGAACAGATATACCGAAGACATTGACACTGTGATATACATTAACATGATACATTTTACATGAATGGCACACAAATTGTATAACTCAACTTTTAATAAACCTTTATATCATACCTGGTAAGTGAGTTCTTTAATGCGTCTCTCATACTTCCTCATGCCCTTTACAGACTCTACACTGCGCTTCTGCTCGGCCTCCAGCTCATTGTCCAGTTCCCGGACTCGAGCCTCCAGCTTCTGCACCTGCTTCTTGCCACCTTTCATGGCAATCTGCTCAGCCTCATCCAGGCGCTGCTGAAGATCTTTGATTGTTTGTTCCATATTTTTCTTCATTCTCTCCAAGTGAGCACTGGTGTCCTGCTCCTTCTTTAGTTCTTCCGCCATCATGGCAGCCTGTAGTGAAAAGAATATGTATAAAGTTCATTATTTCTGCATCAATTCATCATGGCATGCAGGTAGCAAAGAACTGAATACTTTGAACTTTCTGTTTATAAGATACATACATCAGTAATTGCTTTCTTTGCCTTTTCTTCTGCATTGCGACATTCCTGAGCTGCCTCTTCAACCTCTGACTGCAGTTGGGCATTATCAGAGTCCATTTTCTTCTTCTGATTGATTAGACTTGTGTTCTGCATGACACAACGTAATACATTATGACCATCACCAGACAGATAAAAATGCCAAAATGTGGAACTGGAAAAATAAACCTGGCTTTTTAAAACATGTAGGTAGGAAAGGTGGGTTGCATCAACAATTTTGGAGTTATACAAAAGACAGGATACTAACCTGAGAATGCAGAAGTTGGACTCTCTCACTTGTTTCTATCAATTCTTGCTCTGCAAGCTTGCGACCTCTCTCTGTCTGCTCCACCAGAGACCGCAATTCCTCCAATTCAGCCTGGAGCAGCATGTTTCTCCTTTCCACAATTGCTATGTTTTCTTTTAAGTCATCATTGACTCTCAGTGTATCATCCAAATGAATTTGAGTGTCCTATAAATGGTAACATCAACTTATTTAGTATCTTTCAATATATAATTAAATGTGTTTATAAACAAGCATTCATACGTCACAACTGGACAACTTACCTTAAGACTGCCTTGTGCCAACTTCAAGTGTTTGTGGGCCTCAGCTGCAGCACGATTGGCTTGACTAAGCTGAATCTCCATTTCATTAAGGTCTCCTTCCATCTTCTTTTTAATCCTGAGGGCCTCATTACGGCTTCTAGTCTCTGCTTCAAGCGAGGTTTGAAGTGAGTCTACCAAGCGCTGGTGGTTCCTCTTGACTTGTTCCATTTCTTCATCCTTCTCTGACAATTTGCGCTCAATCTCAGACTTTACTTGGTTGAACTCAAGTTGGGCACGTAAAATCTTCCCTTCTTCATGCTCCAAAGAGGCCTGAAAAGAAAAGTTCGACTTTGGTCTGGCTATACAAGAGAACATAGCCATATTTCAATATCTTAAACTTAACTTAATGGGGTTTTCCAGGACTTTAATATTGATGACTGATTTTTAGGATAGGTCATCAATATCAGCTTGGTAGGGATCTGACAGCCAGCAAACACCGATCAGCTTCTAGCAGAAGCCCCAACCCCAAGAACTAACACAGATTATGGAGCCAGAAGCAGATAGCTCTGCACACATTGTAGTAGAAGTTCCTGTTACTACAGCTCAGCTCTCATTCACTAGAATAGGGACTGAGCTGCAGTAAACATCATAGACACTACACAGTGAATGCAGCTGTGCTTCTGGCTCTATTCTCTGTGTTAGTTCCAGTGGCCACAACCGCTGCCAGAATGCTGATCAGTGGGAGTTACGGGTGTCAGACCTCCACTGATTTGATAATGATGGCCTATCCTAAAGATAGGTCATAAATATCAAAGTCCTGGAAAATACCTTTAAAGAGATTTTCCAGGCTCCACATATTGATGACCTATCCTCAGGATAGGTCATCAGTATCAGATCGGTGGCAGTCAGATGCCTGGAACCCCCAACGATCAACAGTTTCCTACAGTCCTCAGCACCAGAATTCGCACTTTGAACAGAACCAGAAGAACAGCTCCGTTCAAAGGTGTGGCTGTGCCAGTGGTGGACTGGAAACCTAAAAGAAGCCCCATGTTGTAGGCAGGTCCAAATTCACAGAAGATGGGGCAACACAAGTAGACAGAGACAACACAAATAGGCAGGTGCAACAGAAGTAGGCGGGGCCAGCAATACTGTAGTGCAGCACAAAATTCCACCCCAGAAGAGCCAAATACCACAATGCAGCACAAAATACTGCCTCCTGCACCCCACTGAGGGTTGCCAAACTGACATTTTTCTTTTTTTATGGACACCTTATCCAAAAATCACGGACAGCCAACATTTTTTACTGACAAATTGGAAAACTATAATGAATGATAAGATTTTAAGTGATACATGTCTAATACTCAATATAGTGATATTACCAGCATTTACTGTGAGCTGTAAAATGATGATAATCACCACCAAAAATAATCTAGTCATGTACCACCAGCCTAAAAAAAATCACAGACACATCTTTTTTTCTTTCACAGACACAGGAAAAAAGTCACCTATTTTACAGACTGTCCAGAAATTTCTGGACGGTTAGCAACTCTGACCCCACTGCAGTATTCAAATGTATGTTGAGGGCACCTGCAGCCACTGGCCAGGCACATAAGTACCTGATGCCCCTAGCATTAATTACTACTGAGAGCATCAGATCATTAAGTACCCAGCTGGCAGCCATGAAGAGGGCTTGGTTGGTCAGCCCACTGGGAAAGGTCCCTATAGAGTCTATGGCCAGTCCACCTTTCAGGCCACAGCCTCTCGGGTGTGCAGGGTTATCGTAGCTCAGAGTAGAACGGTAGCTGAGCAGCAGTAACCAACTATGGCCACTACATTTTGAATGGAGCTGTGCCTCTGGCTATGTTTAAAGTGATATTTCTGATGCAGGAAGCTGCAGGGAACAGCTGATTGTTGGGGGTGTCTAGTGTGTGACCCCCACCAATCTGATGTTGACAAGCTATCCTGAAGGTAGGTGAGCCTGGAAAACCCCTTAAATTTTTGCTCACCTCAGCTTCTTCCAAAGCAGACTGGAGTTCCAGCTTCTCTTGCTCTAGTTGTTTTCTAACTTTTTCCAGTTCATGTATACTTTTTCCACCCTCTCCAAGTTGTTCTGTTAGGTCTGAGATTTCCTCTGTGAAAACAAAATGTTTCTTATAGTAAATCCATACTAATAGTGGATTCATGGTATTTATATGCAAATAATTATAAAAAAATATAAGTTAATTGATGTTTCCAAACCTCTCAAGATAATATGTGACTATACACAGCAGCCATTTGTTTTGGTTCTCAGATTTCTTTTCGAAAGCTTAGAATACCATAGAGTTAAATAGCAGTCACTGCCTTAAAGGGGCTATGTCATGATTGATATAAAACATGAGAAGTCATGACAATCTCTTTCTCACAAAGTTAGAACCAGCCCTGTACCTCACATGGATCAAGAGATCTCCCCATTCATTGCTGCAATTGTTCTGCTAGATTTATTTTAGACTTGCAGCTCAGGAGGCGAGTCTTTTCTCAGGGGCACATCGCCTCTCTTTCCTGTAGCTGTAGCTCTTTCCCTGTAACTGCCACAAATTGGCCACAAATATGGCTCGTGACAGTTGAAGATTTAAACTGAGCATGTGTGACCACCTCAATGAGGTGGACAGAGAAATAATTAAAAGAACTAACAGCAGGTGGCACTATACATATACATTTTATTGAATACTTCAGTGGCCATAGTAAATGTTTAATTATATGCAGTTACAAAAGATGTAGAATAGTTTTTGTGGCACAACCTCTATTAACACATTTAGATCATAATTTATTATTTGATTGTGTGTATTCTGGTCTAAAAAAAATATTGCAATACATTTATTTTAATAATTTCGGACCGTTTGGCTTCTGCAGCCTGCATTTATTCCAGTACATTATAGGCTGCAGGATGCCGTTCACTAGCAAATCTGTTCATCGCTCCAGCCCATCTCTTTTGGGCTGATTTATGACCACATCAAAGTTGAAAAAACTATTTGATATCAAAGTGTCCATAGGCTGTAACTGGAAGTAAGATTTAAAGTTTACTGGTTGTTAGTGAGATCATGATCGCCTGTTTATTAAAACATACCTTGGAGGTTTTTGTTTTCCCTTTTCAAAGTCTCAAGATGCTCCAGGGACTCCTCATAGGCATTTTTTAGCTTAAAAAGCTCTGTGCTAAGTGTACGAGCTTCTTTTTGAGAGGACTCTAACTCAGCCTGCGACTCTTCATATTTCTGTTTCCATTCTGTTAGGATCTGAATAACAAAGAGATTGTTACAGATATAACACAACACATTACCAAAGCTCTCTAATTAGTCGCTTATAATCACCTTATCAAAATTCCTTTGTTTTTTGTCCAATGCAGCAGATGCAGCATTTGACCTCTCCAGGTCTACCATCAGGTCCTCAATTTCATTCTGCAAGCGATGTTTTGTCTTTTCAAGAGATGAACATTTTGCATTGACGGCTTCTACAGCTTCTTCTGCCTCCTGAAGCCTTTGTGCCAATTTCTTCCTACCAGAAAAGGCATATTGAAGTGTGCAGATTTTCAGAATAAAAAAAAAAAACTTGGGTGACTAAACATCACACATGCAAATATATACAGGTATCATGCATTTCACAAATCATTACACCCACCTTGGCTGCCCCGAATGAAGAAGAGCCTTCTAACAAACAAGCTTTATGCTCGTCTTATACAGAAGCATGAAACATAATCCAAGCAAAAAGCTTCTCTGTTGAAAGGAATTTTAAAGCTGGGATGCATTCAGACACTTGCCTATGTTAGAGAAGCAGTGGATTACTAGAGCAATGTAGGGATAGAGCCAAGCAAAATTCAACAAAACAGAATACATCAACCAAACCAAGGGAGTATGTACCATAATCATACACAAGTTTAAATATATAAGTCCTGTTAATTCCATCTGAAAGGTATATTGAGCAATGATGTGCTTATAGCTTAAATGATTTGACTCACTTGGCCTCCTCTAGCTCCTCAGTCCTTTGAATGGCATCAGTTTCATATTTGTTTCTCCACTGGGCCACTTCTGAATTTGCTTTAGACAATGTTCTTTGCAACTCTGCCTTTGCTTCTTGTTCTTCCTCATACTGCTCTCGGAGCAGATCACAATCATGGCGTGCAGACTGTAGAGCATGGGCTAGAGCATTTTTAGCCTTTAGAGAGAAAAAAAATTTTTGACATTGAAATGAAGAAGATGTTCTCACTCACATCTAAAGATACCGTTTACAACAATTCTTGGACTACCTTAGACTCTTCTTCCAGTTGTCTCTTAAGGTCCTCCAACTGTTGCGTGTAAGTTTGTTTTCCTCGTGTCAGCTGAGATACTAATGCTTCCTTTTCATCTAGTCTGCGTGACAGCTCTCCATTTTCTGTTTGCAGCTTTGCCTTCTGGGAGACAAAGTCATTCAGTGATCTTTGAGCCTCTTCATATTTGGTTCGATGCTCGTTCATTTGGTCTTCTAAGGTGCGACACAGCTTTTCTAAGTTCGCCTGTGCAAAGATAATGTCAATGAAATAAATTAATAAGAAAACATATATCTGCATTCTTAAATAAAAAAAAAATCCACATGTAATACATTATGATTAATAATTTAGAGCACTGAGCATATGAAAGTAGTTGATGTCACAAATGGTCTTTGTAATATTCTTAACATACTCTGATGCAATTTAGTTATCTACTTGCATCTGGCATTTACATTTGTAATAGTATTACTGTATTAGTCTTCATAACACCAAGTTTCAAACTCCACCTTGGAGTGCCATGCTTTTGGCAAATACGGATTACACAACTGCAGTACATAAATTAATGTATATACAATAAAGAGCTCTAAAAAGAAGACAGTACATAGAATATTTATTTTTAATCTCCTTTACTCACCTTGGATTTTATCACCTGTTCCATGTTAGATGCTACATCATCTAGCTCCAGCTTGAGTTCACTCTTCTCCTTTTCCAGCTTTTGTTTGACTCTCTGAAGGTTGTCAATCTGCTCACTGAGTTCAGCCACAGAGTCAGCATGCTTCTTTCTTAGAGTAGCAGCGGTGGCCTCTGATTGTAGAGTGGACTCTTCTAGATCTCTCCTGAGTTTCAGGAACTCTGCCTCCCGTTTTTTGTTGAGTTCAAGTTGAACTGAGGTGGCTCCTCCAGCTTCTTCCAAACGCTCACTAATTTCTTCCAACTCTCTGGAAAGGTCAGAGCGAAGCTTTTCTACCTTAGCCCTTGCAGTTCTTTCTGCTTCCAATTCCTCCTCCAGCTCTTCAATACGTGCCTTTAGGTGAGGTGGAAATATATACATCAGTTAACAAAGAAAAATGTAAATCAGTAAGTTTAAAGTAATATACCGGTAAATGCTAGTTAACCATGCCATGATGTATAAGAAAAGGCCCTCATGTAACTTGGTATATTGTATTTGAAACCATATTATGTCAGTTTACAAGCTGAATGTTTTGCTGGTAAAATGCAATGTGTATACCTGGTTCTCTTTCAGTTTCTTTTGTAGTTGCATGCCTAGTAATTGCTCATCTTCTATTTTGCTGTTTTGCTGACTGATCTCAAATTCTTTCCTAAAACAAGAAGATAATTATATATATATTAGATGCACATAATGTAGGGAACACACTGAATTATATAATGTAATGCATTCTGTTATTACTTTTTTAACTTCTCTTCTAGCTGTTGCTTGTCATTCTCAAGATCCATTACATTTTCTTGTGTCAATTTCAGATCACCTTCAAGTTTACGCTTGACTCTTTCTAGATCCATTCGTATTTTCTTCTCCTGCTCCAAGGATCCTTCAAGCTGTGCAGAACAAGTGGTTACCATTAGTGGTGATCACAGTCAACTATTTTACTTTATGCATAGAATGAAATGATTTGTGCCACTTACATCATCAACCTGCTGCTCAAGCTTGGCTTTGGATTTAGTGAGAACATTGACTTTATCTTCTTCTGCTTGAAGGTCATCAAGGGTTTGCTGATGAGCCTCTTGTAGAGCCTTTTTCTCTTTGGTAAGTTTGGCAATAATTTCATCTAAACCTACCATTTCTTCGGTCAGGTTTTTGACCTAGAAGAAACAAATATGTGTATCAGATAAAAAGTAAAAAAAAATAATAACTTGTCATAAAAAAGAAAAAAATTATCACCTTGTTTTCTGTAGCATGCTTCTCCTTTTCCACTTTGGCTAAGGTGAGCTCTAAGTCATCAATATCCTTTTTGAGCTCAGAACACTCATCTTCTAGTTTCCTCTTTTTAGCAGTCAGTTCTGCATTCATCTCCTCCTCATCTTCCAGTCTTTCAGTTTGCTCTTTTAGTTTGGCTTCGAGTTGAATCTTGTTTTTGATTAGCTGGTCACATCTCTCCTCAGAATCATTTAAGTTATCTTGCTCCTAAAATTTAAAGCAGAAATGTAAATGATTCCCTACGAATTCACATCATCTTGTATCCTGGAAACAAAATATTGTACTTTTTTCCTACTTTCATATGTTCCTATTTCATACTTACAGATTGAACTTGTAGCTGCAGATCATTTTTCTCTTGCAGCAAAGAGACCATCTTTTCCTCCAGCTCCTTGCGTCTAGAATCAGATTTCTCCAGAGCATCTTTTAACCTATGGAATTCTTCCTTCATGTTTGCCATTTCCTTTTCTGTCTCTGCACTCTTTAACAGAGGCTTAATTTTAAAGTACAGCTTCATCCAGGGCCAATTCTTGACTCCCATAAAAGCACGGATGTTCCATTGAATTACCAGAAGAGCATCTCTGAGAAGATGCAACACAAAGTATATTAGAAAGATATTAGCATTATAATATGAGCACTTCACATGTCCTACAAGAAAATAAAATTGGAAACTCCTAGGCCTGGATATTGATTTGCTTTATTCACCTGCGCTCCAAAATCTTTTTAAACTCCCTTCTCATCAATAGTCCCCGAGATTGTGCCTGAATTCGTGTAATAATTTTAGAAAGACGTTCATCCCTCATTTCCTCCAGTAGACCCAAAAGTCCAGCTTTGAAGAACACCTGTATGTAAAAATGATATAGTAGTTGATATGTTAATTAAAGAAAAATGTCATGATTTTAGATGAACGAAAAGTTTATTATGTTGTCACCTTTGTATGTCCAAACTTGTACTGAGTGTGATCAATCTCCAAAGATCCTAGAAGTTTTTCTGCCCCCTTTCTGCTGTCTATGAATTGCCCTTCAGGTATAGCTGCAGGATTCAAGATTCGGTAACTATAGAAAATATAATATTTAGTATTGGGGTTTAATTACATTTCAAATAGATTGCCAAAAATGGCTGGAAAGCCAACCTACCGCTGTCTAAAGTCACCATAAAGGATTCGGTTGGGGAATCCTTTTCTACAGATTCTGATACCTTCCAGCACACCATTACAGCGGAGCTGATGCATGACCAAGGGATTGTCCATCTCCCCTGCAAAAAAGCACACCATGAGAACACGGATATTACCTAAAGAAATTTTCCAGCTTACAACATTTGATGGGGGTAAATGTTAGGTTATTGAGATTCCAACCGCAAGGATCCCCATGATCGAGGGACCCCAGCAGCTTATCCCTAGCCATCAATATGTCCAGGCTAGGGATGAGTTGTATGGAGCAGTGACCAAGTATATGGAGTGGACATAACTGTATTTTAAGTGTAGAAACAGCTGTACTGTGTGGAATACAACATTGACACACCCTGGGCCAGTATTGTCATTACTATACTAAAGAAAACCAAATTATATTTCATGTAACATTACCTGGAGCCTTCCGTTCATTTGGGATAATACAGCGCACAAAATGTGGGTGAGTGGTTTTCAGGTTGGTCATTAGTTTGTTAAGATTCTCCTGTTGAAATACATAACAGCTGTTCACAAAAGACACATCCTACAAGACACGTAAACAGCAAGCAAGGACTATACAGCGAGAGAAACATTTAAGATATATTTAACCCCTTAAGGACCGGGCTCATTTTCACCTTAAGGACCAGGCTCATTTTCACCTTAAGGACCAGGCCATTTTTTGCAAATCTGACCAGTGTCACTTTAAGTGCTCATAACTTTAAAACGCTTTGACTTACCCAGGCCGTTCTGAGATTGTTTTTTCGTCACATATTGTACTTCATGACACTGCTAAAATTGGGTCAAAAAAGTTAATTTTTTTGCATAAAAAAATACAATTTTTACCGTAAATTTTGAAAAATTAGCAAATTTCAAATTTTCAGTTTCTCTACCTCTGTAATACATAGTAATACCCCCAAAAATTGTGATGACTTTACATTCCCCATATGTCTACTTCATGCTTGAATTGTTTTGGGAATGATATTTTATTTTTTGGGGATGTTACAAGGCTTAGAAGTTTAGAAGCAAATTTTGAAATTTTCAGAAATCTTCAAAATCCCACTTTTTATGGACCAGTTCAGGTTTGAAGTCATATTGTGAGGCTTAGATAATAGAAACCTCCCAAAAATGACCCCATTCTAGAAACTACACCCCTCAAGGTATTCAAAACTGTTTTTTCAAACTTTGTTAACCCTTTAGGTGTTCCACAAGAGTTAATGGCAGATGGAGAAACAATTTAGAAATTTATATTTTTTGGAAAATTTTCCAATATAATCAATTTTTTCCAGGAGTAAAACAAGGGTTAACTGCCAAACAACACTCAAAATGGGTTGCCCTGATTCTGTAGTTTGCAAAAACACCCCATATGTGGTCGTAAACTACTGTTTGGCCGAACGGTAGCACATAGAAGGAGGGGAACACCATATGGGTTTTGGAAGGCAGATTTGGCAGGACTGGTTTTGTTTATACCATGTCCCATTTGAAGCCCCCTGTTGCACCCCTAGAATAGAAATTTCAAAAAAGTGACTCCATCTAAGAAAGTACACCCCTCAAGGTATTCAAAACTGGGTTTACAAACTTTGTTAACCCTTTAGGTGTTCCACAAGAGTTAATGGCAGATGGAGAAACAATTTTGAAATTTCTATTTTTTGGAAAATTTTCCAATATAATCAATTTTTTCCAGGAGTAAAACAAGGGTTAACTGCCAAACAACACTCAAAATGGGTTGCCCTGATTCTGTAGTTTGCAAAAACACCCCATATGTGGTCGTAAACTACTGTTTGGCCGAACGGTAGCACATAGAAGGAGGGGAACACCATATGGGTTTTGGAAGGCAGATTTGGTAGGACTGGTTTTGTTTATACCATGTCCCATTTGAAGCCCCCTGTTGCACCCCTAGAATAGAAATTTTAAAAAAGTGACTCCATCTAAGAAAGTACACCCCTCAAGGTATTCAAAACTGGGTTTACAAACTTTGTTAACCCTTTAGGTGTTCCACAAGAGTTAATGGCAGATGGAGAAACAATTTTGAAATTTCTATTTTTTGGAAAATTTTCCAATATAATCAATTTTTTCCAGGAGTAAAACAAGGGTTAACTGCCAAACAACACTCAAAATGGGTTGCCCTGATTCTGTAGTTTGCAAAAACACCCCATATGTGGTCGTAAACTACTGTTTGGCCGAACGGTAGCACATAGAAGGAGGGGAACACCATATGGGTTTTGGAAGGCAGATTTGGCAGGACTGGTTTTGTTTATACCATGTCCCATTTGAAGCCCCCTGTTGCACCCCTAGAATAGAAATTTCAAAAAAGTGACTCCATCTAAGAAAGTACACCCCTCAAGGTATTCAAAACTGGGTTTACAAACTTTGTTAACCCTTTAGGTGTTCCACAAGAGTTAATGGCAGATGGAGAAACAATTTTGAAATTTCTATTTTTTGGAAAATTTTCCAATATAATCAATTTTTTCCAGGAGTAAAACAAGGGTTAACTGCCAAACAACACTCAAAATGGGTTGCCCTGATTCTGTAGTTTGCAAAAACACCCCATATGTGGTCGTAAACTACTGTTTGGCCGAACGGTAGCACATAGAAGGAGGGGAACACCATATGGGTTTTGGAAGGCAGATTTGGCAGGACTGGTTTTGTTTATACCATGTCCCATTTGAAGCCCCCTGTTGCACCCCTAGAATAGAAATTTCAAAAAAGTGACTCCATCTAAGAAAGTACACCCCTCAAGGTATTCAAAACTGGGTTTACAAACTTTGTTAACCCTTTAGGTGTTCCACAAGAGTTAATGGCAGATGGAGAAACAATTTTGAAATTTCTATTTTTTGGAAAATTTTCCAATATAATCAATTTTTTCCAGGAGTAAAACAAGGGTTAACTGCCAAACAACACTCAAAATGGGTTGCCCTGATTCTGTAGTTTGCAAAAACACCCCATATGTGGTCGTAAACTACTGTTTGGCCGAACGGTAGCACATAGAAGGAGGGGAACACCATATGGGTTTTGGAAGGCAGATTTGGCAGGACTGGTTTTGTTTATACCATGTCCCATTTGAAGCCCCCTGTTGCACCCCTAGAATAGAAATTTCAAAAAAGTGACTCCATCTAAGAAAGTACACCCCTCAAGGTATTCAAAACTGGGTTTACAAACTTTGTTAACCCTTTAGGTGTTCCACAAGAGTTAATGGCAGATGGAGAAACAATTTTGAAATTTCTATTTTTTGGAAAATTTTCCAATATAATCAATTTTTTCCAGGAGTAAAACAAGGGTTAACTGCCAAACAACACTCAAAATGGGTTGCCCTGATTCTGTAGTTTGCAAAAACACCCCATATGTGGTCGTAAACTACTGTTTGGCCGAACGGTAGCACATAGAAGGAGGGGAACACCATATGGGTTTTGGAAGGCAGATTTGGCAGGACTGGTTTTGTTTATACCATGTCCCATTTGAAGCCCCCTGTTGCACCCCTAGAATAGAAATTTCAAAAAAGTGACTCCATCTAAGAAAGTACACCCCTCAAGGTATTCAAAACTGGGTTTACAAACTTTGTTAACCCTTTAGGTGTTCCACAAGAGTTAATGGCAGATGGAGAAACAATTTTGAAATTTCTATTTTTTGGAAAATTTTCCAATATAATCAATTTTTTCCAGGAGTAAAACAAGGGTTAACTGCCAAACAACACTCAAAATGGGTTGCCCTGATTCTGTAGTTTGCAAAAACACCCCATATGTGGTCGTAAACTACTATTTGGCTAAACGGCAGGACATAGAAGAAGGGGAACGTCATTTTTGGAAGGCAGATTTTGCTGGACTGGTTTATTGACACCATGTACCCTTTCAAGCCCCCTGATGCACCCCTAGAGTAGAAACTCCATAAAAGTGACCCCATCTTGGAAACTACGGGATAAGGTGGTTGTTGTTTTGGGACTATTTTTGGGGTAAATTTGATTTTTGGTTGCTCTATATTAGTCTTTTTTGAGGCAATGTAACAAAAAAATGTAATTCTAAAATTGTTTCTACATTCACTATTTGGTTTTGTGGAACACCTAAAGGGTTAACATAGTTTGTAAAGTAACTTTTGAATACCTTGAGGGGTGTAGTTTCTTAGATGGGGTCACTTTTTTGGAGTTTCTAGTCTAGGCTACATCAGGGGGGGCTTCTAATGGGACATGGTGTCAAAAAAAAAACTGTCCATCAAAATCTGCCTTCCAGAAACCATATGGAGTTCCCTTCGTTCTATGCCCTGCCGTGCGGCTATATAGCCATTTACGACCACATATGGGGTGTTTCTGCAAACTACAGAATCGGGGCAATAAATATTTAGTTTTGTTTGGCTGTTAACCCTTGCTTTATTACCGGCAAAATGGATTCAAATTGAAATTTTGCCCAAAAATTGGTGTTTTGGCACAGTTTTTATTTTATATTTTTAACACCGTTCATCCGAGGCGTTTGGTCAAAAGTTATTTTTATAGCGACGACTTTTACGCACGCGACGATGCCCAATATGTATGGCTCTCAGACTTTGGAGACACTAAGCAGGCATCCTAAAACTGCGGCCCTCCAGATATTGTAAAACTACAATTCCCACCATGCCCTGCTGATGGCTGTAGGTTGTCTGGGCATGCTGGGAGTTATAGTTTTACAACATCTGGAGGGCCGCAGTTTGAGGATGCCTGCTCTAAAACTAATATTTTTTGGGGAAAGAAAAATTGTTTCCGTGTCTCCAAAGTCTGAGAGCCATAGTGTTTTATGTTCTCTAGTGGACTGTTGAGGATTATAAAAATTTAGTACTCCATGGAAGTGTGATACTCCCTGAAGCAATTGATAATGCAGAGGCCCGGATGATCGGGGCAAGTGTCACATTGAGTAGTGGTGTCCTTCCGTATCCCCCTCTTGTGACACACTCTGCACTTTTTTTGGGTTCGTCCCTTCTTTCCAGTATGGGGGACCACACCTGGAAAGTGTTGGCCAGGGACGATCCGGGCGCCTCCAATTCCCGAGGTACTCCGGCCTGCTCTTTCCCGGTCCGAAAAGATCAGGTCTTTGAGGACTGCCTCATAGAACTGGAGGAATGTCCCTGTGCTGCCAGCGCTTCGGGATAGTACAAAAGAGTTGTACATGGCAACCTGTACCAAGTAGACCGCAACTTTTTTGTACCATGCCCGGGTTTTGCGCATGGCGTTATATGGCGTGAGGACTTGATCAGAGAGATCAACTCCTCCCATATACCGATTGTAGTCGACGATACAATCGGGCTTGAGGACCGTTGCCGCGGTACCTCGCACAGGGACAGGGGTGGTGCCGTTACCGTGGATTGTGGACAGCATAAGGACATCCCTCTTGTCCTTATACCTGACCAGCAACAGGTTTCCACTGGTAAGGGCACGGGTCTCACCCCTGGGGATAGGTACCTGGAGGGGGTAGGCAGGGAGGCCGCGTTGATTTTTCCGCACGGTCCCACAAGCGAACGTGGATCTGGCGGCAAGGGACCTGAACAAGGGAATGCTGGTATAAAAGTTATCCACGTACAAGTGGTAACCATTATCCAGCAGTGGGTACATAAGGTCCCACACGAGTTTCCCGCTAACACCCAGAGTGGGGGGACATTCTGGGGGTTCAATACGGGAATCTCGCCCCTCGTACACACGAAATTTGTAAGTGTACCCTGAGGCACTCTCACAAATTTTGTATAGCTTCACGCCATACCTCGCCCGCTTTGTGGGAATGTATTGGCGGAAACTGAGTCTCCCCTTGAACGCAACGAGAGACTCATCAACCGCGACCTCCCTTCCAGGTACGTAGGCCTGCTGAAATGTGGCCCCAAAGTGATCGATGACCGGCCGTATCTTATACAGCCGGTCATAGGCAGGATCACTTCGGGGGGGACATGCTGCATTATCGAAATAATGCAGACATTTCCGGATGGCCTCAAACCGGTCACGTATCATGACCATACTGTACAGTGGGGTCTGGTAGAGTATGTCCCCACTCCAGTATTGCCTGACACTGGGTTTTTGGACTAGACCCATATGCAGCACGAGGCCCCAAAATGTCCTCATTTCGGCTGCACTGACCGGCGTCCAGCCACCGGGTCTAGCCAAAACTGAGCCTGGGTTTTGAGCGACGAACTGTTGGGCGTACAGATTCGTCTGCTCCACCATCAAATTCACCAGTGAGTTACTGAAAAAAAAACTAAAATAGTCTATTTCAGTAAACCCCACTGTGGGAATCTGGATTCCAGGATTGCCAGCAAAATCCGGAATCTCAGGCTCAAAGTCCACTGGGGGACACCAGCTAAGTTCATCGGCAGGGGGCTCCGGTGGACTTATTTGGTGGGCCGGGAAACCAGTACGAACCCCAGGGCGGCTCGTACTAGGGTGGGCCACAGGATCCCTAGCATGTGGGGCCCCTGGCTCCGCCTGGCGGCGTCTCCGCCGCCTTGGTGGCTCATCGTCATCAGATGATGATGAGGAGGATGCGGATGACAAAAGGAATGTGGGGTCATCCTCATCCTCACTGGGGCTCTCAGAGTCGGAGGCAATCTGGGCGTATGCCTCCTCGGCCGAGAACATCCGGTGGGCCATGGGTGTGTGTGCGTGTAGGTGTGCGTGTGTGGCAAACTTTATTATATGTGCGTGTGTGTGGGGGCAACGGGTGTTCGCGTACTAAAAAGTCCAGGCAAAAAAATGGGCAAGTGTTAGAAAAAAAAAAAGTTAAAACTTGCTGATCAGCGGTACAACGCTGATCAGCGGTCGGTGGGGTGGTGGGGCGGGCGATGCGCTAACAGTGGACGGACGCTAAAAAGTGCCGGCCAGTCAGCGCACGCAGAAAAAAAAAAGTGGTGGTGAGTGGGGGGTGGGGGGTGCTGGTGGGGGGTAGGTGGGGGGGGGAGGCAGGTGGGGGGGGGGGGAAGTGGCTGGTGGGGGGTGGGTGGGGGGGGCAAGTGGCAGGAGGGGTCTGGGTTAGGGTTAGATGGAAGTTTGGAAGTTTGGAATAAAAGTACTTTTTTTTTTTTTTTCTAACTTACTTTTCCCTTCTTTCCCTGCCTAACGGTGCCTCTCCCTCACTGACCCTAACCTACCTGGGTGGCGATGGGTGCAGGAGGGTGATGGATGCCGATTAGGGGGACACAGGAGCTCGTTCTGGACGGTGCTGCACGGTCAGGGTGCTGGACAGGAAGAGGAGGGGAGAGAGGAGCGCAGGAAGTTTGAATCTCGCGCCTCTCTCCCCTGCACCAATCAGCACCCTGGACAGCGGCATTCAGCACCAGGGCCAGCACCGCCTCTCCAAATCCTCGGACTGCGATAGGTGGTGTATAATTACGCCACCGATCGCAGTCTTTTTCCGGTTCATCGGGTCACAGGACACCCGAATGGACCGGAAACGCAGAAAACCGCAGGTCTGAATTGACCTGCGGTTTTCTGCGATCGCCGATACGGGGGGGTCAAATGACCCCCCCCTGCATTGTTACGGGATGCCGGCTGAATGATTTCAGCCGAAATCCCGTTCCGATTAACCCCTGCGGCGCCGGAGTTCCGATTTTAAGTCAGGACGTACCGGTACGTCCTCGGTCCTTAAGGACTCGGGAAATAGGGCGTACCGGTACGTCCTAGGTCCTTAAGGACTCGGGAAATAGGGCGTACCGGTACGTCCTAGGTCCTTAAGGGGTTAATTAGTGATAATTATTAAGACTCAAATAATGATTGATATTTAAAACCTGATCCTCACCCGATGCAGAGCAGACACTGTCTGGAAAGAAGAGCCCTTTTTCTTAGCACCTTTTCCTTTGCCCCCATCTGTAAAATAGAAAAAAATATATGGTTGGTCGTCACTTAATGATAATTAAAATGAATAGAAGAATGTACTAAGAAAGATCTTACCTGAATCAGCAGTAGAATAATTGGCAAATAAATGTGACAACATCTTGAGGCATGACTTTTGGTACAGCCCCACTACTGTCTCATTCAAAGGGTCTTTGTTCTTCTCCAGCCAGCCAAGAATGTTATAGTCCACTGTACCAGCATAGTGGACCAGAGCAAAGTGAGCCTCGGGCTTCCCTTTGATGTTTCTTGGTTTCTGGAAGTTGTTGGACTTGCCAAGATGATTATCATACAGTTTTGCTTTAAAGGTCACATCAGAGGCTTTGGGAAACATGCACTCCTCTTCGAGGATGGACATGATACCCATAGGCTGTGGAGAGATGGTTTGTTAGAACATACATCAAGGTAAGAGAACCTTTCACTCAAAGTATGTGCACAAAGAGATACATATTATCTAAAAAGGATGAAGTAAATATATGAAAACTGTATTAATATTTCATGCCAGGTCTTTCTTCAGATCTTTCTTGGGTGTGGCATTATAACTGACATAACTGATGTGAGTACTCAACCTGCAACATCACTGAAATTATACAATGGTCTAGGTAGCTCTTCAAGGTTATGGCAACAGCGTCTCAAAAATTACACACAGTTAAATGCATGTTATATACACAAGAAAAGGTTGGTGTTAGCATTGAACTTCACGACTCCATGATTTCAATACTCTC
Source organism: Bufo bufo (assembly GCF_905171765.1). NCBI lineage: Eukaryota > Metazoa > Chordata > Amphibia > Anura > Bufonidae > Bufo > Bufo bufo. The sequence continues at coordinate 307,882,336 of NC_053390.1, read as the reverse complement.
ACCTTCTCAATGAGATCAATACAGGCTTGAAGGTCCATGCCAAAGTCTATAAACTCCCATTCAATGCCCTCTTTTTTGTACTCCTCCTGCTCAAGCACGAACATGTGGTGGTTGAAGAACTGTTGTAACTTCTCATTAGTGAAGTTAATGCAGAGTTGTTCAAAGCTGTTAAACTAGAGATAGAAACACATGCAAAATAAGTGATGGTCAATGGGAGACACAGATGTTTTTGCTGTTTCTGAACTAGAATAAAGAGGAAATAAACACTTGACACAAACTTTCAGACATTAAAATATCATAGTATTTAAATACACAATAAATAATTACCTCAGCTAACCATACAGATTACATATATATTTGCTAAATCCAGTCCAAAGTGTATGGAGATCTTCTGACTCTCCACTGATGGAAGATTCAGGAGTGATAAGGGTTGGACTTTTGAATTTTAACATGCCCAATCCTTTTGTTCTCGGACAGTTAAGCCATCTCCAGAGGTGTCTGACAGTGGATTTATTTTCTCCCCCATACAGAACACAAACAGCCTTGGCCTTGTGCATGTGTATGGGGAGATTCGATGAGAGAGCTCATTTGCTGAAAAGTCTTATGGCTGACATACATCTTCTGTGTATGGTCAGTCATGCTCACACTGGATGGTGACAAATGAGGCTAATTTATGCCATACTATATGTGTAGCCTCTTTATTCCATTCTTTTGTTCCAAGCACTTATCTGATCTCTCTTAAAGTATACAAGAACATGCTCAAGCTCTTGGATTACAATATAATAGCTAGCCAATAGTAAAATATTCAACATGGGTTTCTTCTCTTCAATGTGATGGTTCTGCTAATTTACAACTGCTAGAAATTTACTTATTTTATTTATTTTTCAGTATTTTTGCCTCTTTAGCCACAAATAGATTGGTTACATTTTACAAAAATCAGTTGAATTAACAGCGGATTAAATCAGTTTAATCCAATCCCAAGTCTGTTGAAACTGGTAGAAATAATATAAATAAATGAGTGTGAAGTTCATTTTGAAAGATACTCTATTGGTGTCTACTGCAGTCTTTGATATAGATGACAGGGTTTGCAGTCTTTACCATATACCAGTTATTACATAACAATTTTCTTGTACAGTATCGCTTTTAACCTAATACTCACATCAAAAATTTCAAACCCTGCAATGTCCAGCACGCCAATGAAGTATTGTCTGGGCTGCTTGGTCTCCAGAGTGGCGTTAATTCTCACCACCATCCACAAGAACATCTTCTCGTACACTGACTTGCCCAGAGCACCGATGGAGTAGTACACCTGAATATGGAGAAATGGTCTGGAATGAAAAGTGCTGTCAAGAAAGAGAAAGAAAGAACATATTCCAATATTAAATAAAAATACTAAACCTGTTGGACACTCTGTCCTTTGGTGACATATTCATTTCCCACCTTGACCCTAGGGTGACACAACCCCTTAAGGAGGTCAGCAGAGTTCAGACCCATGAGGTAAGCAGATTTGTCAGCCTCTAGAAATGCAAGAAAGGTTCATGTAATAATAGAGCTTTAACATGGATTATTTATCATCTAATATGTGCTCAGGAACCAACACTGCTAGAATTGTTATCACATTATTGCTGTACAACCTTTTAAACCAGTAAATTGATAGATAGATAGATAGATAGATAGATAGATAGATATTTAATTTGTAGCACTACACATGCCTACAATAATGGAAGGACATAATAAAATAATTGGATTCAGCCATTAAACATATTTGTATAGATCATACCCTCAGTTCCATCAGGCTCTGCCTGCTCTTCCCTTTGCTTCTGCTTGAACCTCATATTTCCATAATGCATAATGGCGCCAGTTAATTTGTAGATCCCAGCTTTTTCTTCAGCAGTAAAGCCCAGGACATCAAAGGCATTCTGTGTTGAGCATGAAAGAACAGACAGCAAGAATATTAGAATATTTTGGTGAATGCAGATAATGTGATAAATAAGAAAATAGAAGACATGTTGGCATTAGCTGGGAATAGATGAGAAAATAGGTTAATTGTGATGGAGTTTTGTAAATCACAATCCTTAAAAATGTTTTACCATTGTAAAACATCCATCACTATGGAAGGTGCACTGACTTTATTGAGGTTAAATCATATAGGTTTCCTTACATCTGTTGCTATAAGTTCATCAGAGTCATCTATGGAGGCGACTGTGACTTCTCCTTGGGAGATGTAGGAATAGTCATATGGGTTGTTAGTGACCAGAAGCATGTCTGCAAATAAGAACCACAATGTTTTAGAAATAGAAAAGTAAGAATACTCTGTTCTATTCAAAATTTTATATATATATATATATATATATATATATATATATATATATATAATGAAACTGGAATCTAAATAATAATGATTAGTATCACCTTGTAAACATAAGGAAATACCCACCAAGAAGTTCAGGTTTTTTGTTGGACAAGATCTGGTAGAAGATGTGATAATTTCTTTCAGACTTCAGCTGGCAGATGACCCTGGATTTCTCTAGGAGATCTGGGGAGTTTATGTTGAAAACACATTAGCTTTATACTAATAGAAAAGTGAGAATACTCATTAGTGTAGACCAGTGTTTCCCAATCCTGGTTCAGTGGAACCATGGGGATCTCTGAAACTCATTCTGGGCTTCCTTGACAGAAAGTTCCACATTAAAGGGGTATTCCAGTTATATCAAGTAATCACCTATCCACAGGATAGGGGAAACTATTAGATCGGTGGGGTCCCTGCTGATGGGACCCAACTTATCCCGAGAACAGGGGCCGTGTACTCAATGGGCCCCTTTAAAGTAATAGTGCATCTAGTTGAGTGTGTGCTCTTTTGCTCTATTCATCTCTATAGAACTGATGGACATAGCTGAGTACAGCCCTTGGTATTTCTGGTAGTACCCTAGAGATGAATTGAGTGGTAGTGCATATGCTCAACCTAAAACTCTGTTAATTTTGGGGGTACAGGACCCCGTTATCATGATCTGTGGGAGTCCCAGGGGCCTGTGGGTAGGGGATAACTTGATATAACTGGAATACCCCCTTAAACTCAGACAGTAGTGTGTTGATCCAATTCACTCAATAATGCTTGGAATGAGATGGACAAAACATTCTACATGTTTGAGACATTTAATGCTTTCTCCACCTTTACAATGACAGTGTGCTGCTCAGTTTGGCACACTGTCATACAACTGTATAGGGGGGAGGGTTAGAAATATTTATATCTGTGCTGTCCAAGCCATAGGGTTTGATGTGAGCTTGACAGTCATTGCTTCGCTTATGGTATATGGTTGTTGATCCCTAATCTATCTGCCTCAGAAAGAGAGTTGAATAAACTCACAGGTTTCTATGTCAGCGGAAGCCAACTTTCCAGATGCCCCAAAGTGGATTCGGATGAATTTACCCTGAGAATTGGGAAGACAGAAAAAGAGACAGACAGAAGATTTGAACACCACTGATGGGAGTAAAGAGCAGAGAAAGAAAAGACATGTACAGGATATAAGACATATATAAAAGGTTTCTAATAGGTAACAGAGTATGTATATAGTGCGACATAAACAATGAGACTAAAAGCTACATGGAAAACAAAGGGATTGTAAAATGAAGATTCTTACAAATCGTGAGGAGTTGTCATTCCTGAGAGTCTTGGCATTGCCAAAAGCCTCCAGTGCAGGATTAGCCTGGATAATTTGATCCTCCAGAGTTCCCTAGAATAAAGTATTATTGGTTACACAAACCTGCAGTAATAGCTCATCTCCAATTCTTCTCATTCACAATACTCACATTCACTATCTGTTAAATGGGTATTTCTTTTAAGAACATTTATCATCTAACCATAGGATAGGCAACACATGTCTGATTGCTGATCACCCCCCAATTCCTCCTAACCTACACAACCATGGTAAGAAGAAGTTTGAATGAAAAGGCAGCTGAAAGATGGAAAAGAGAGCTGTGCATAACACAAAGCTGTTTGCATCAGCCCCATAGACTCAGAACCTAAGCTATAATGATCATGGGGGTCCAGTGGAAAGATCCCCAGAGAGCGTACATTATCGCCTATCCTGTATATAAGTAATAAAAGTTGCTAGTGCAAATACCTTTTTAGTTAATATCATTATTATTACATTACATTCTTAGCTCAACCACTTTTTACTTGTACTTTTACTGATTTCACCCACCACTTGATTGCAATGCCCATTACCTTGTTGGCACCGGCTGCATCCTTTTTTCCTCCAATGGCAGCAATACTGGCAAAGTACTGGATGACACGTTTGGTGTTAACAGTCTTTCCTGCACCAGATTCTCCACTAAGAAACATAAAAGGAGAAATAAGCAAAGCACTGATTGTACTCTGAATTCTATGAATGAGACAATATAAAGGATAAACTCACGTGATAAGGATGGACTGATTCTCACGATCTAAGAGGGAATAAATAAAGGCTATGTAAAAAGTCTCATTCATGATGTATATGCGGGCAGTGGTTTTCTTTAGGTCGATTCTCTGCATATTTGCCGGGTTGCAGATGTATCTCCACCAGTCCCCATTATAGTTAATGGGGCCAAACGGAGACTTTCATGCGCCCGCCAATGCCAGAATGAAGAGAGATTCGGCAGGGTGTTCCCTGCCAGAACAGCTTGCCGGATCACTAGCGCTTGCGTGAAGCTAGCCTAAATTCCTGTAAGTAATAGTGACAATACAAACAATGTGGAAACGGTAGCTGTACTTATGGTGTACACAGGGGTGTACCATCAATGAGGCCAGGTGAGGCAATCACCTCAGGCAGCACCAGCCCAGGTAGGTGCAAGAGGGGGGCAGCGGAAGGGCCATGGGCTGAAGGGAAGTGGTTAGGTTAAGAAATTGGCAGGGAGGGGTGCCATTTCAGTTTTCGCCTCAGGCAGCAGAAAGGCTAGGTGCACCCCTAAGTGTACATATACAAACATGAAAAAGGTGAAGGAGTCAGACCTGTCAGCATGTACTGATAGGCATTGTCAGAGATGGAGAAGATGTGAGGTGGAGCTTCAGCCCTCTTCTTGCCACGATAAGCAGCCACAACCTCTGCATTGTACACAGGAAGCCACTTGTAGGGGTTCACCGTCACACAGAACAGTCCTGAATATGTCTAGAAGGAAGCAGAATAACATGGATTTGCTGTAATTTAACATCTTGATCATATTGTCTTATCGATGAGAAAAGAAGTGATGTATAAACCATTAGGATACAATTCTAATTAGAGGGAGCAATAATTCCAGAATATACTATGCTATGAGACATTTAAAAACACCCAGTAGTCACTCACATAGATCATCCAGGCTGCATAACGTTCTTTGAGGTTGTACAGCACGGCAGGTTCATGCAGGAAGGTCAGCATCGCCATGTCCTCGATTTTATCGAACTTGGGAGGGTTTTGCTGGCAAATGTCACTCTCTTTTACCGTGACCGTCTGAAATAATAAAAAAAAGCAATGTTTCAAAACTATGTGAAACATTGTGACACATATTGATAGTGCTTCGCTATAAGCCTGTACTTCTTAAGCTATACCACTGTCCTCACATTATCTCATACCTTTCCACCTTCAGTTTCAGCTGTCGCTTTCCCTCCATCACGACTGGTGATTTTGGCTTTTACATATTCTTGCTGGGGGTCTGGGATAAAAACTTCAGTTTTGATATCAAAAATACGCGTCTGGGCTTCGAGACGTTCCTTTTCAGACTTTCGGAGGTAGGGAGCAGCAGCCCCGAAATCTGACATGTCACCCATTGTGAAGTCTGCAGGAATGAAAGAATATAGTTTTTTAGATATATTTAGATACATTGTATAAATGACATATGAAAGTTATGAATATAATTTTCCTAACTATTGTAAAATGAGATACGCTTAAAAGGGGAGATAAAGATGTCTCTTTTATGCCTTAAGTTTCTGAACTTGATGTTAATAAAATCTATATATACAAAGAAGGACGTATATATGTATGTATGTATGTATGTTCCGCGATCACTCAAAAACGCAACCATCGATTTCAATGAAACTTGGTATACACATCCCTTGCTACCTGGAAAAAAATCTTGTTGGGTCTCAGCTCTCTAGGATGTACCGTTCCTGAGATATTCCCAAAAAATGACCTGCATTAGCCAATACAAGCCTGCAAGTCTTTCTCTTCATATCCAAACTGCCATATGCACAGTCACATGTCCCTTATCAGCCAATAGAAGCTCACAGGCCCTTAGTCTCCACATACACACAGTTTTACTCCAGGTTTCCATAACAACCCAGCCATTTTTCTTCACTGCTGTAGGTCAGCTTTAGGCTAGGGCTACACGAATATTGTCGCGCGACACATAGTGCACAACTACACTGCTACATGTGTTGGGCGACATTGATGTCGCACTAATGTCGCGCAACAATTTTTATAATGATAGTCTATGGTGTTGCACTGCGACATGCTTTGACTGCGACGCAAAAGTCACAAAAAAATTCATCTTGGATGGATTTTTTGCAACTGTCATGTCCCAGTTGCAGCATGTCACATGTCACAGTGCGACACCATAGACTATCATTATAAAAATTGTTGAGACAAAATGTTGTGCGACACATGTCATCATGTAGCCCTAGCATTAAAGGGGCAGGCCGCTGTGGATGTGTTAAAGGGGCAGACACTGTGGAGGTCACTGTTAAGGGGCAGGGGCCACTATTAAAGGGGCAACTGCTGTGGAGGTCACTGTTAAGGCAGCAGGGTACTGTGAGGTCACTGTTAAGGCAGCAGGGTACTGTGAGGTCACTGTTAAGGCAGCAGGGTACTGTGGAGGTCACTGTTAAGGCAGCAGGGTACTGTGGAGGTCACTGTTAAGGCAGCAGGGTACTGTGAGGTCACTGTTAAGGCAGCAGGGTACTGTGGAGGTCACTGTTAAGGCAGCAGGGTACTGTGAGGTCACTGTTAAGGCAGCAGGGTACTGTGGAGGTCACTGTTAAGGGGGCGGGCCCCTGAGGAGGTCACTGTCAAGGGAGTGGGGTGCTGTGAAACTCACTGTTAAAGGGGTGGGCTGCTGTGAAGGTCACAGTTAAGGGGATGGGCTGCTGTGGAGGTCCCATTTTAAAGTGGCAGGGCACTGTGGGGGGGAGGGGTCAGTGTTAAGGGGTGGGGGACTGTGGAGTTCACTGTTAAAGGGGTGGGGTGCTGTAGAGGTCACTATTTTGGGGGATACTGTTGATACAAACATTAAATGAAATAGATGAAATATACCCGTGCGAACCGGGTCCTTCTGCTAGTTCCATATAATGTACACCTATGGTCTCCCCAGATGTTTCAGAACTCCAAGCATACCCTGGTACCCTTTGGCTGTCAGGACATGCTGGTAGTTAACAACAGCTAGATGCAGGTTCCAGGCAATAAATTAAATTGTTCTTGCTATATAACTACAATAGTTTTCCTGTGTCTGAATGTATTCAATGTCTAGATCCATGTAATTACGGGAATCCACTAGATAAAAATGTAACTGTCTCTTCAGAATATGTCCATAAAGCGCTGCGGAATATAGTAGCGCTATATAAGTGGATGCTAATGTCTGTAAAGCGCTGCGGAATATAGTAGCGCTATATAAGTGGATGCTAATGTCTGTAAAGCGCTGCGGAATATAGTAGCGCTATATAAGTGCATAAAATAAATAAATAAATAAAAATATGTCAAGGAGGTCAAGGAAGGTCACTTTCGCTTACCTTGATCTCAGTAACGGGACCAAAGAGAAGACACGTTCTGTAAAACAGAGAAGAAAGGTTCAGATGTGAAGCAGAGACATGGAAGAAGGCAGCTCATGAAGCTGAATCTGGGACAGAGTATTTAACATTTTTGAGGAAGGAGTGATAAGGGCCCAGTGATAAAAGGGTGCAGAGAAAAGGCATCCAGCTATTCAGAGATGAGAGAGTTCAATGAGCTGAATGTCTGACAGATAACTGGATGTAAGTACATGCTAACATTATGTGAGCCCTCCCGTATTTCGACTCTGTATATCATTGACTCCCCTAAAGTGACCATAATACCATGTTTACCTTACACTCATACTTCATTGCACACACCCTTTATATATACGATATGTAATCTTAATAACTGCTTATATCACTGGTGCATCTATGTTTTTCACCATCATTCAAAATAGCTTTCTTAACAAATAATAGTTATAATAAGAAATAGGAAAGCATAGCTATATATACAGCAATTGTAAAACAGTTGATGGACTCACAATCCATTGATTATTGCAGACAACCCAAGACCCCCACAGCCCTCCACTATCTTACAGAAAACCAGAGCACATAAAAAATTAGCGTTTCGGCATCATCATCTAGACGTGTTAGGTTTTGTTCACATCTGCGTTGAAGGCTCTATCGCAGATTCTGTCAAAATAGTCCTGAACAGAAACCGAACAAACCCAATTATAGTTAAGGGGATCTGTTTGTCTCCATTCACTCCCTAAGACGAACATGAGGGGAGTTGGGCGAGATAACTGTTGGCTAAATGATCATTCGGCGGACAGCTATTGAATGTTTATGACCGTCCTCAGATGGATGTCAGTGTGCAGAGGGGACCTAAAGCAAGGGTCCTATGGACAACTCCCATGTGAAAATGCTTCATGGAAATACTTATTCAGATAACTATATTGATTTGTATTATTATTAAGCTTGTAATAACGTTTCTTTTCTATAAGGGCACTTCAACGAATAGTTCTGGAATGCATATTCCTGTTTAACCTGTTCATCATGCTTTAAAATCCTATACAGAACACAACCTGCTAGATAAGCATGAAGAAGGGTATTGTGTATGGGCACATCTTCTGCCGGATCCTGGACATAGCCCAGGTGTAAAAGCTACTGGCATGTGAAAAGGATATAACATAAGAAGAATGGGATGTAATGAATAGGCACTAAGAAGTGTCCCTAATATCTAATGGTACCGCCTGTGTTACATCTATTTCACTTTGTTATGGTGTCTTATATATCATTTAATTACATTCATACCTACATAGAGGCTACTATAGACTGACCTAGTAGTTGTAGAATAAAATGTTATGTTAAATTCAGAGATGCTCATAATTATTGCTGATATACAGAGTATAAGTTGGGTCTGTCATCTTCTTGACTGGCATAGAAGAGCTGTGCATGGACCTGCTGTGTATGTATGCCCAATGGACTTACCCCAGACCTGGCCGCTCACTCTGCCTTGGTGACAATAGCACATGTGCCCTCTTTTGTTCTCTTATACCCTCATCTTCCTACCTTATTAGGAACATGTCATCTTTCTCATTCTATTGTGGGATGTCCCCCCCCCCCTCCTCCCTTCCTAAATCTATTGTCCAGCCCAGCTCTCCATTCACCTATGGACCATTGTTTCTGCAATTAGGTGGGGATGGGGGGTTGTGCGTAAGTGTGTGCGTCTGTGTAACACAACTCCTGAATGACACACAGCAGATGACACCAAAAAAGGTTTGCCATGTAAGGACAGGCTGGTACCTCTTAAAATTTCACACTCTTCCCCCCTCCTCTGCTCCTTGACCCCACTGCTCTTTGGAAGAGCTGGATTTAGGATCCACTTGTGTGCATTCCTGAGGACAGGACAATGGACAGAGTGAGGAGCTATTTCAGGAGATGTGGCGGCCTTGAGCTGTCTACACGGAGAAGTCACTCCTCACTGCAATATTCTGTCTTCGCAACCTTCTGTTTCAGAAAGTTATTTAAAGATGCGTCTGAACACAATGCCTTTTGTGTTCCTGTATCAAGAGAGGAAACATTTTAATATAAAGTTTACAGCACATTTACCACAAGTTAGAAACGATGTCGTTTTATTATTTCATTGCTTATATAGCGTCACAGTATTGTGCAGAGATTGACTGTATAGGCTCGTGGATGATTCCCTACACTTCATTTGTTATTAGTACACCTTCAGTGCGGTGAAAGTCAAATGACATTATCTATACATGGTACAGGGTTAGCTTACACACAAATGGACTCTTGCATTGAAAATGTTTGTTATAGAGCAATAAGAAAGCACAAATCGACTTCTAACTCCTCCATTGCAGATCATAGAGGCAGTGAAATATCTCGATTGTCAGTGATATACAGTACACTGAGTGTTTGTGCTTTTGAGACTGAAAAAAGCGACCATTGTTTGCCGCAGTAGCTGTACAAAGCCCTTCTTTTTGTCCATAGGAAACAAAGGCACCCATTTTTTATCTTTACAAAAAAACTGTGTGATTATGTCATTCATATTTGGAGACAAAATAGGCCCTGTGAATAAACGGCACTTATTGTATTTCAGAAAGAAATAATAATTGAAATGTATAGAAATCCATTCCTCTACACACACAGCTATTGTTTCTGCCTTCAGTATAGAAGCAGATATTTGCTGGCCGGACCAATGTGATAATGCATTCTAAGACACGGCTGGAAACACTCTGTGGTTCAATAATCCTTCCATTTTGTCCTTGAAAAGAGAAATATATGATCTGTGCTTTGACAATAGTCTTGAGTATGTTACTAAAGGCAGATTTACATCGCATGCGCAATTGTCGGCCATTTATCGGAAACAGATGTTACTACGAACACTCATTCCTGATAATAAGCCCGTGTGCATGTGCTGCCGATTACTCCATGAATGAGCAAAACACTCGTTCATCAGGTGAATTAATTGTTGATGCACCATATTAATTCATCATACAGCCCCCAACCTCCATAACAGTGGCAGCAATGCAGTGCCCTCCCATAGCAGTATATACACTCACCTAAAGAATTATTAGGAACACCATACTAATATGGTGTTGGACCCCCTTTTGCCTTCAGAACATCCTTAATTCTACGTGGCATTGATTAAACAAGGTGCTGATAGCCTTCTTTAGAAATGTTGGCCCATATTGATAGGATAGCATCTTGCAGTTGATGGAGATTTGAGGGATGCACATCCAGGGCACGAAGCTCCCGTTCCACCACATCCCAAAGATTCTCTACTGGGTTGAGATCTGGTGACTGTGGGGGCCATTTTAGTACAGTGAACTCATTGTCATGTTCAAGAAACCAATTTGAAATGATTCGAGCTTTGTGACATGGTGCATTGTCCTGCTGGAAGTAGCCATCAGAGGATGGATACATGTTCTTATTCTGTTTACGCCAAATTTGAACTCTACCATTTGAATGTCTCAACAGAAATCGAGACTCATCAGACCAGGCAACATTTTTACAGTCTTCAACAGTCCAATTTTGGTGAGCTCGTGCAAATTGTAGCCTCTTTTTCCTATTTGTAGTGGAGATGAGTGGTACCCGGTGGGGTCTTCTGCTGTTGTAGCCCATCCGCCTCAAGGTTGTGCGTGTTGTGGCTTCACAAATGCTTTGCTGCATACCTCTGTTGTAACGAGTGGTTATTTCAGTCAACGTTGCTCTTCTATCAGCTTGAATCAGTCGGCCCATTCTCCTCTGACCTCTAGCATCCACAAGGCTTTTTTGCCCACAGGACTGCCGCATACTGGATGTTTTTCCCTCTTCACACCATTCTTTGTAAACCCTAGAAATGGTTGTGCATGAAAATCCCAGTAACTGAGCAGATTGTGAAATACTCAGACCAGCCCGTCTTGCACCAACAACCATGCTACGCTCAAAATTGCTTAAATCACCTTTCTTTCCCATTCTGACATTCAGTTTGGAGTTCAGGAGATTGTCTTGACCAGGACCATACCCCTAAATGCATTGAAGCAACTGCCATGTGATTGGTTGACTAGATAATTGCATTAATGAGAAATAGAACAGGTGTTCCTAATAATTCTTTAGGTGAGTGTATGGGAGCCCTTAGAAGAATTCGGATAACCTCTTCTTTTTTTCTCTTTTTTATACGTGTCCCACTCCCATAGCAGTGCCAGATTGATGGTTGCGTTCTGCACGGAAAGGCATCACAGGCAGAAGATTTTGCTCCCAGGGTCTACAATATGTATCTGGGCTATGAGATAAAGGAACTAGATGAATGTCCAACATACCACAGAGCACAATTAGGGGTCCTGTGTGCATTGATAAAGTGTGACCTATCCAGTCATCAATGTGTTAATCATTCTGCACAATATAAGATCAGTATAGTTAGATGCAGTTAGTAAACTCTGAGTTTTCATTCTGTTCCTAAAACATTGCTAGGAATTGCTAGTAAAATATTGAATCATGACACCTATCAAATCACTTTGAACAGAGGACCTCAACTGTATCTTGCCCAAGAGTCATTTCTGAATGTAAAACCTGATATTGTATCACAATGGATATTGAAGATGTGACACACTCAAAGAGGAGACTAATATACAAGAAGAACTGAAAATACATTGCAGCACAGTCTGGTCTTTATGGGGGATGTTCTTCTCAAAGAGGTGGCCTATTTCAAGATGTTTTACAGTAATGGTTTTTATCAACTAGATCAATATTGGTGCAATGAGAGTGTAATACCATTTATAGTGGTACCATCTGGAAAACTACATGCAGGAGGGGGTTATGCATCAGATATGGTTACCAAGCCACAGATTTGGGAACATTGCCTTACAGGTACAACTCAGTGCTTGCCATGTAGAAATAAACCATAGCAAACATGATAAAAGAGGACGATGAAGACAAATATAATGGATTGTGATGTAAAAATAGGTATTATCCATTGTACTTTTATTACAGAGACAAAAGGTCCCTTGTTTTCTTCTTTGAAATGTTTAAGCAGATCCATGGATGTTTACCTTGTTTTATTTTGATCAAATGGATTTATCATCCATTTGGATGCTGGACTTTTGTTGTTCTTTTGTACATTGTATATAACCTGCTGCTGGCATCATCTTCACCAGTGGCTGGACCATCTACTCGTAGCAGAAGTCTTAACGTATTCCTATGTCTTAAAAAGAACGTAAAGAAAACCACTGGTGCTATATACTAGTCCCAGCTGCAGTGTCACCGCACTCCCGTAAGGTGCTGAAATTCTATGTGGACATACTAAAATAATACCAAAGACACCGCGCTCAACTCACCTCACACCAACCCCCTTTACTACTATCCACAACTACAAGACACAGCGATTTATCCTGTACCATTCAAGACTTCCAGTACAGCAATTTCAGTGCCTAGATCAAGGTAGGCTTGAATGGTACAGGATAAATCGCTGTGTCTTGTAGTTGTGGATAGTAGTAAAGGTGAGGTGAGTTTAGCGCGGTGTCTTTGGAATTATTTTTGTATTCCTATGTCTATTGGGAAGTGCGAAAACTGCACAATTTTTGGTATTTCTGTAAAATATAGATAGTGACAGAAAATTAAAATGAAAATCTCCAGAAATTATAAAAAAAATATATTTAACATAAAAACGTGATTTAAACATTAGGTCATTGTTTGATGACATTCCCTTTAAAGTAATCTATTAAAGCCATGAGTCCCAATGAAAGAGCAGAAAAGACCACTACAAGAAAGAAGAGGATTTGTCTATTTACAGTAGCATATCTCTCAACCATTCTGAATCTGGCGGAACCATCCCGGATTTCGATGGTTGTCCCGAGATGGTTGTGGCAGGTCCCGATTTCAACTGTCTCTGTGTCCTGAGGACATAGATACATTTGAATGCAATGGTGAAGCAGGGAGCTGTCAGCAACCTGCTTCACTATTCACTGGCCTGCTCTCCCCAGCAGGAGTGACGTGGTGACATATTGCGCCTGCCGGGCTGTGTAGGCTGCAGAATCAGCCCAGCAGGCTCTATATGTCACTGCATCTGGCTTGCTCTGGAGCACAGAAGGTGCTTTGATCATCAGGGGAAAGGGACTAGGTTACTATTACATTTTTTTTTATTAACAGTATAAGGGACACTACTGTAGGAGGGACATGACTACTGTGTGGGGCACAATGTGGGCATTACTTTGTGTGGGCAGTAAGGGGGTATAACTATTGTGTGGGGGCAGTAAGAAGGCATAACTATAGTGTGCGGGCACAAATGGGGCATAACTACTGTGTTGGGGCACAGAAGGACGTATCTACTGTGTGGACAATATAACTACTGTGTGGGGGCACAGTATGGGTATAACTACTATGTGGGGCAGTAAGGGGGCATAGCTACTGTGTGTAGGCACAAAGGAGGCATAACTACTGTGTTGGGGAACAAGGGAGACATAACTACTGTGTGGGGACACAAATGGCACATAACTACTGTGTGTGGGCACAAAGGGGGAATAATTATCATGTGGGGCACTAAGGGGACTGGGTAGGATTGGAGCTGTATACACTGCGTGCAGAATTATTAGGCAAATGAGTATTTTGACCACATCATCCTCTTTATGCATGTTGTCTTACTCCAAGCTGTATAGGCTCGAAAGCCTACTACCAATTAAGCATATTAGGTGATGTGCATCTCTGTAATGAGAAGGGGTGTGGTCTAATGACATCAACACCCTATATTAGGTGTGCATAATTATTAGGCAACTTCCTTTCCTTTGGCAAAATGGGTCAAAAGAAGGACTTGACAGGCTCAGAAAAGTCAAAAATAGTGAGATATCTTGCAGAGGGATGCAGCACTCTTAAAATTGCAAAGCTTCTGAAGCGTGATCATCGAACAATCAAGCGGTTCATTCAAAATAGTCAACAGGGTCGCAAGAAGCGTGTGGAAAAACCAAGGCGCAAAATAACTGCCCATGAACTGAGAAAAGTCAAGCGTGCAGCTGCCAAGATGCCACTTGCCACCAGTTTGGCCATATTTCAGAGCTGCAACATCACTGGAGTGCCCAAAAGCACAAGGTGTGCAATACTCAGAGACATGGCCAAGGTAAGAAAGGCTGAAAGACGACCACCACTGAACAAGACACACAAGCTGAAACGTCAAGACTGGGCCAAGAAATATCTCAAGACTGATTTTTCTAAGGTTTTATGGACTGATGAAATGAGAGTGAGTCTTGATGGGCCAGATGGATGGGCCCGTGGCTGGATTGGTAAAGGGCAGAGAGCTCCAGTCCGACTCAGACGCCAGCAAGGTGGAGGTGGAGTACTGGTTTGGGCTGGTATCATCAAAGATGAGCTTGTGGGGCCTTTTCGGGTTGAGGATGGAGTCAAGCTCAACTCCCAGTCCTACTGCCAGTTTCTGGAAGACACCTTCTTCAAGCAGTGGTACAGGAAGAAGTCTGCATCCTTCAAGAAAAACATGATTTTCATGCAGGACAATGCTCCATCACACGCGTCCAAGTACTCCACAGCGTGGCTGGCAAGAAAGGGTATAAAAGAAGAAAATCTAATGACATGGCCTCCTTGTTCACCTGATCTGAACCCCATTGAGAACCTGTAGTCCATAATCAAATGTGAGATTTACAAGGAGGGAAAACAGTACACCTCTCTGAACAGTGTCTGGGAGGCTGTGGTTGCTGCTGCACGCAATGTTGATGGTGAACAGATCAAAACACTGACAGAATCCATGGATGGCAGGCTTTTGAGTGTCCTTGCAAAGAAAGGTGGCTATATTGGTCACTGATTTGTTTTTGTTTTGTTTTTGAATGTCAGAAATGTATATTTGTGAATGTTGAGATGTTATATTGGTTTCACTGGTAAAAATAAATAATTGAAATGGGTATATATTTGTTTTTTGTTAAGTTGCCTAATAATTATGCACAGTAATAGTCACCTGCACACACAGATATCCCCCTAAAATAGCTAAAACTAAAAACAAACTAAAAACTACTTCCAAAAATATTCAGCTTTGATATTAATGAGTTTTTTGGGTTCATTGAGAACATGGTTGTTGTTCAATAATAAAATTAATCCTCAAAAATACAACTTGCCTAATAATTCTGTACTCCCTGTAGGTGAAGTTAGAGGCGTGGCATAGTAGAAAGAAATTGCTGTGGCATGCACTCCTGCTATCATCTCTTCGGGCTTTTCAAATTTGTGAGGTATGCAGTAGCATGGGTTTAAAGTTAGGCTAATTCAGCCTGTTTAGAGCCTGGATGTTCAGATATGAATTTCTACAAGGTCATTTTCATCTTCAGTCATGGATGCCTGGAAACTAAGTTTGCACTTCCAAGCCAGTGGATTTTCCTTCTGAATTCCTTGAATAAATTATAACAAGGGTATTACATAAGAATACAACACTCTTCTCTAGCATCTGGTAGCCCTGATTGCAACTGCTACTAATCTCACTTCCAATCCAGAGGTGGTTAGAGATAAAAGGGATACAGTTAGCTAGAGGGTCTCACGAGTGTAACATTTTGATGCAATTTATCACCTTAAAAGAATGATCAACACAGAATAAAGTGACCCTTTCTACTCATCTAAAGCCAAAGTATGTTTACTTATGAGATGGTGCAAAATGGGATGAGGCAGGATATAATAGGATCAGGGGATTTTTAGGCAGCATTTCACAGTTTTCCATGTTGAATGACTGTTGTGATGTATCCAAGTGGATTAAGAGTAGTTGGGTAATTCCACAGGTCATAATCTTAATGCGGTTTTACCAATGACCATCTGTCAATAACATTGTTGCATCACTTAATTTAATTCATGAGGTTCTGTGTGGGCTGGTTGCCGAATACTTGTGGATATGTATCTAGGGCCATGTGTCGGTGTGGCAGTACACCTCCACCTCCGTGCTATGCATACAGGCTGCATATTATTTGTGGGTGTGAATAGCTCTATTGTGATGTGTACTCTCTCCAATCTGGTTCCTTAGGGGTTAATTACCCAGTCTGTGTCTAAATCTACATCTGTTGTCTATGTGCTCCTTAGTTTATGCTATTTAGTTATGAGCTCTGTCTGAGGGAAGTTCTATCTGAAGTGTATGGCCAGACTCTCGCTGTGCAACAATGTTTGCTTCTGAAGTCTCAGTCCCTGAAGCTTTGCCTTGTATCTGCCTGTCCCTGCCTAGTGTGTTTGAATTCCTGAAATTCCTTGTCTGCCTGCTATTATCTGGTGTATTCAGGTTGCTGAAGTGACTGCCATGTGTGCACTGGTCCCTGCAGTTGTTACTGTTTGGACTGGTCTTCTTTGATATATCTGCGTTCCTGAAGTTTCATGTCAGCCTACTACTTTCTGGTATGTTTGGGTTTTTGAAGTTAGCGCCATTTGTTCGCTGGTCCCTGCAGTTGTTACTGTTTGGACTGGCCTTCTCTGTATGCCTGGGTTCCTGAAGTCTTGATTCAGGTCTGAATAAGTTCCAAGTCTATGTCTCTGTATGCCTGAGTTCCTGAAGTTTTCCATGTCTGAATGTGTTGCTAAGTCCGTTCTTTCCTAAGTCTTTTGCTGTCAGATTGTCTGTTCGGTCTTTTTGTTCTGCTCAGTAGGTCAGTTGCCTTCTAGCCAAAATCCACCTTTGGGGAGTTTCTCAGTTTTTAGCTGCAGTAGTTCCACTAAATCCATAACATAGATATTGCTGAAACCTGCTTTTACTTGCGCTTCTGGTGTCTAGCGCTTTGACACTGCTGAGTTACAATACTGTTCTTACTAGGCAGATTGGCCAAACATAGACATATTGTGATGTTCAGCCTTAATCGCTCACATTGCTCTACTCCATCAAGCTGGTGAATTTACGACCCTGATTCGTGGGCATGTTTTTAAAGATGCCATATGATCTCATTTGTTACAAAGCACAGACATACATTTTATTTCAATTAGATGGTAGATTTCAATCAAGCTTTTCAAGCTTTCCTTGATACCATATTCTACACGCCTTCTAGTTCTTGTGTCTAACTTGTGACTAAATTAACTATTTAATACTAATGTCCTAAAAAGAGTTTCCAGGGAGATTTATTTTTCTAAAAGGTTAAAAAGGTCATAAAGGGTTAACAATAACAAATAAGTAATACCTCTACTTCTTAAATGTATTGACACGGTGGTGACAACAGAAATCGGTCATTGATCCACTTTAGCAGCAGCCTTACCATCCTTCAGCCCATTCTTTTAATCCAGAAATGCATTAAGGGTACGGCCATACAATCAGGTTTCTTGATGCTAAAATCATGAGTGGATCATAAAAGAAGAGAAAGTATAAAGAGCAGACACTACATCTGTTATTTGAATTCACTCCTGGATTTGGCTTCCAAAACTGCATCAAGAATTTTTAGCCATACCCTTTGAAGGACCTAAGGGTACAATTTTTGTGCAGGGCTGTTAATTTATGTTAACAGTATACAGTACAGACCAAAAGTTTGGACACACCTTCTCATTCAAAGAGTTTTCTTTATTTTCATGACTATGAAGGCATCAAAACTATGAATTAACACATGTGGAATTATATACATAACAAACAAGTGTGAAACAACTGAAAATCTGTCATATTCTAGGTTCTTCAAAGTAGACACCTTTTGCTTTGATTACTGCTTTGCACACTCTTGGCATTCTTTTGATGAGCTTCAAGAGGTAGTCCCCTGAAATGGACTTCCAACAGTCTTGAAGGAGTTCCCAGAGATGCTTAGCACTTGTTGGCCCTTTTGCCTTCACTCTGCAGTCCAGCTCACCCCAAACCATCTCGATTGGGTTCAGGTCCGGTGACTGTGGAGGCCAGGTCATCTGGCGCAGCACCCCATCACTCTCCCTCATGGTCAAATAGCCCTTACTTTTAAAGTTTTCCCAATTTTTCGGCTGACTGACTGACCTTCATTTCTTAAAGGGAACCTGTCACCTGGATTTTGTGTATAGAGCTGAGGACATGGGTTGCTAGATGGCCGCTAGCACATCCGCAATACCCAGTCCCCATAGCTCTGTGTGCTTTTATTGTGAAAAAAAAACCGATTTGATACATATGCAAATTAACCTGAGATGAGTCCTGTCCCTGACTCATCTCACGTACAGGACTCATCTCAGGTTAATTTGCATATGTATCAAATCGTTTTTTTTTCCACAATAAAAGCACACAGAGCTATGGGGACTGGGTACTGGGGATGTGCTAGCGGCCATCTAGCAGCCCATGTCCTCAGCTCTATACACAAAATCCCGGTGACAGGTTCCCTTTAAAGTAATGATGGCCACTCGTTTTTCTTTACTTAGCTGCTTTTTTCTTGCCATAATACAAATTCTAACAGTCTATTCAGTAGGACTATCAGCTGTGTATCCACCTGACTTCTCCTCAACACAACTGATGGTACCAACCCCATTTAGAGGGCAAGAAATCCCACTTATTAAACCTGACAGGGCACATCTGTGAAGTGAAAACCATTTCAGGGGACTACCTCTTGAAGCTCATCAAGAGAATGCCAAGAGTGTGCAAAGCAGTAATCAAAGCAAAAGGTGGCTACTTTGAAGAACCTAGAATATGACATATTTTCAGATGTTTCACACTTGTTTGTTATGTATATAATTCCACATGTGTTAATTCATAGTTTTGATGCCTTCAGTGTGAATCTACAATTTTCATAGTCATGAAAATAAAGAAAACTCTTTGAATGAGAAGGTGTGTCCAAACTTTTGGTCTGTACTGTATATAGTCACTTCAAAATATGTTATAGTATATACAGAAACTATAGAGTAGCATAAGGGCATGCGGACAAGCATACATTGTAAAACACATGTCACATATAGACATTTCACACGTACTGGATTAGCACTCCCTTGACGCTCAATACTTGAGATCTCTAGCATGCCAGGGGGCCTAAGTTTCCGCTCGCTATCTGACAGTGCCTGGCAAGCTCTATCCCAAGGAAGGAACAGAATGCTGTGCAAGTGGTCTTATCATCCTTTATGTCCATGACTTAAACTTCTTCAAATCCCTCAGGGTATAACAGGTATGGAGAGTGAAGGTAGGACAATAGTGTGACTATGTTAGGTGACCTCTGTAAAAGAAAACGTATCTTAAGGCATATCTTAAGGCAAAAGTAGCAAAAAAATAAAAAAGAAAACAAGTGTTTTCGGATTTAGGTTTTAGCATGTGTTATGTAACAGAACCTATATGCCTTTGGGGACACATGATAGAAAGGAAGGGCATAATAAAGATTATGGACTATCATTGACATTTAGATTAGGGGTAGACATTAATTATTGTGAATATATCATGGGCTGACATCACTAATTGAAAAATTTACAAAGGCATATTAACCTTTTGTATGTTCACATTACAATGTAATACATAACTAGGCTACAAGAGTATAGCACAAGAAATTGAATGCAAATTATTATTTTGGAAAGAACATGAGAAGAACCAAATTGAGCAACCTGTGAGTTCCTGAACTCTGTGGATTATCAAATTTGTGGTACTAATGTGTGATGTTACTTTTGTTTGTCTGGTGCTACCGACACATATGGCTTTGTACTTCTTCAGCAGGTGGGTAGACATAGTTTGGTTAAGCCTTTGAGACATATGATGCCTGTGAGCTGTGACAGCCCATCATTTGTATGTTCCCCCCACCCCTTCACATTTCTGTGAATGATTAATGTGATCTTGATTCTTCCAGCTAGAAACCAGCTCTGAAAAATGTTGTCAAAGCCTCCTACAGTCAACCAACCTAGATCTCGCCCCTACTGGCGTATAGGACACAGCAGAGGTAGGTTAATGTGCTTGTTGAGATGCTGCATTTGCATTAAATGATGGCTATATGAGCAGTTTTTAGGGCTTTCGCTCTTTATTTGACCAATTGCTAAAATTTTCTGGACAAGCTTGTAATATTTCTTAACGGAAGCCTCCTATTCTGTATTACTGATGCTAATCTGTTTGCTGGATTAACAGGGTATTGTTCATGAGTGAAATAGTAACCAGATACTTGTATGTATTTAAACTTTATATTACATAATGTGTAACTGTTGCTGTCAAAAGTAAAGTGTTAGTGATGGCAGAAAAAGAAATAGGGGCATTTTAAAGTCAGTGTTGCCTTAATTTGCACAACATTTATCAAATGGCACCCAATGTTTGATACATTTGGTGCAACTTTAAGTCTAACACTTCTCAAGATGTTATAGCACTTTCTATGTCAACCCTTTACAGGAGTGAGATTGCAACTAAAATGTTGCAGTTGATAAATCTGGCTTCAATCAGCTTGCAGGCTAACCACGACCACTTTCCAAAACTGGACTGAGTGGTGTAAAAATGCAAAATGTCCCAAAATTTTTGCACAAATAAGCTCAAAAAGTCACAAAAGTATCTAAGGAAACATTTGCATGAAAACTGGTTCCTGATAATTTTTCTCATGTAAAGGTGCAGCAGATCACCAGATGAATGAGAAAACGTTTGTTATTATCATTCAAAAGAGCGTTTCTACACGGAGGAACAAAAATACCAAACTTCAAAAAAGCTAAATTTAGCCAACTAAGAGAGGCCATAGGCCTAACTAACTGGGACAAAGTCCTCAAAAATAAAAATACAGCCACAAAATGGGATATCTTTAAAAGCATCCTAAAATCTCATTGTGAGAGGTACATACCGTATGGGAATAAAAGGTTAAGGAACAAAAAGAAACCAATGTGGATAAATAGAACTGTAAAAAAAGCAATAAATGACAAAAAGAAAGCATATAAAACACTAAAACAGGAGGGTAGCACGGAAGCACTGAAAACTATAAGGAAAAAAATAAAACATGTAAAAAACAAATTAAAGCGGCCAAACTAGAGACTAAGAGATTAATTGCCAAAGAGAGTAAAACTAACCCTAAAATGTTCTTCAATTATATAAATGTTAAAAAGTATAAATCTGAAGGTGTCGGCCCTTTAAAGAGTGATGAGGGGGGAGTCGCAGAGAGCGACGAGTAGAAAGCAAAGCTGTGAAATATTTATTTCTCCAATGTATTCACTGAGGAAAATAAACTGTCAGATGACATGCAGAATGTAAAAGTAAATTCCCCATTAAAAGTGTCCTGTCTGACCCAGGAAGAAGTACAGCGGCGTCTTAAAAAGATTAAAATAGACAAATCGCCAGGACCGGATGGCATACACCCCCGTATCCTAAGGGAATTAAGTAATGTCATAGCCAGACCCTTATTTCCTATATTTGCAGACTCTATACTGACAGGGAATGTCCCACAGGATTGGCGCATGGCAAATGTGGTGCCAATATTCAAAAAAGGTCCAAAAACAGAGCCTGGAAACTATAGGCCGGTAAGTTTAACATCTGTCGTGGATAAACTGTTTGAAGGTTTTCTGAGAGATGCTATCTTAGAGCATCTCAACGGAAATAAGCAAATAACGCCATATCAGCATGGCTTCGTGAGGGATCGGTCAAGTTCTAGACTTGACAGCGGCGAATCAATGGATGTCGTATATCTGGACTTCTCCAAAGCATTTGACACTGTACCACATAAAAGGTTAGTATATAAAATGAGAATGCTCGGACTGGGAGAAAACGTCTGTATGTGGGTAAGTAACTGGCTGAGGGATAGAAAACAGAGGGTGGTTATTAACGGTACACACTCAGATTAGGTCACCGTCACTAGTGGGGTACTTCAGGGGTCAGTATTGGGCCCTATTCTCTTCAATATATTTATTAATGATCTTGTAGAAGGCTTGCATAGTAAAGTATCAATTTTCGCAGATGACACTAAACTGTGTAAAGTAATTAACGCTGCAGAGGACAGACAGTATACTGCTACAGAGGGATCTGGATAGATTAGAGGCTTGGGCAGATAAGTGGCAGATGAGGTTTAACACTGACAAATGTAAAGTTATGCACATGGGAAGGAATAATGCAAGTCACCCGTACATACTAAATGGTAAAAGACTCGGTAACACTGACATGGAAAAGGATCTAGGAATTTTAATAAACAGCAAACTAAGCTGCAAAAACCAGGGTCGGGCAGCTGCTGCCAAGGCCAATAAGATAATGGGTTATTAAAATAGTCCTACCACTTTACAAATCGCTAGTTAGACCACACATGGAGTACTGTATACAGTTCTGGGCTCCAGTGAACAAGGCAGACATAGCAGAGCTGGAGAGGGTCCAGAGGAGGGCAACTAAAGTAATAACTGGAATGGGGCAACTACAGTACCCTGAAAGATTATCAAAATTAGGGTTATTCACGTTAGAAAAAAGACGACTGAGGGGAGATCTAATTACTATGTATAAATATATCAGGGGTCAGTACAGAGATCTCTCCCATCACCTATTTATCCCCAGGACTGTGATTGTGACGAGGGGACATCCTCTGCGTCTGGAGGAAAGAAGCTTTGTACACAAACATAGAAAAGGATTCTTTACGGTAAGAGCAGTGAGACTATGGAACTCTCTGCCTGAGGAGGTGGTGATGGCAAGTACAATAAAGGAATTCAAGAGGGTCCTGGATGTGTTTCTGGAGGGTAATAATATTACAGGCTATAGCTACTAGAGAGGGGTCGTTGATCCAAGGAGTTATTCTGATTGCCTGATTGGAGCCGGGAAGGAATTTATTATTCCCCTAAAGTGGGGAAAATTGGCTTCTACCTCACAGGTTTTTTTTTGCCTTCCTCTGGATCAACTTGCAGGATGACAGGCCGAACTGGATGGACAAATGTCTTTTTTCGGCCTTATGTACTATGTTACTAAGTGATTGCATCTTTCATGTGTCACCTAAAATCATTGTGGACAGCACTCCAGCCATGATTCTGTATGGGAACTAGAGATCGCAATAGAGATCATTCGTCTCCCCACAGAGGGGATGATTGCTGCATGTAAATGTGGCTCTACTGCAGTCAGTTAATGGGAGCGAATGGTTCATTGCCTGTGCATTGGTCAATGTAAATGGGTCTATCGGACACTTTCAGGCGGTCAGTATTTTTCTTCAGTATTTGTAAGTCAAAGTCAGGAATGGATCCAAAACACAGAAAAGGCATAAATCTTTCCATTATACTTGCAGTGGCGAAAACCCGACTGCGACCACATCCTTTATATCTCCCATACATGTCTCTTCTTGGCGCGCCACGGCTTTAATTGAAATTAATGGGAGGCAGGAAGGACACAGGCACTGGCGGGTCTACAGCGCAGTTGTCTGCTATGCGCCAGAATTCCGCTGTAAAAACCATCGTGTGAACGTCCTTTAGCCTAGGTTCACTTCATGTTTGGCATCAAAATCCAGTATATATATATATATACACTGGAAAAAAGATCTCATCATTTATACCTGATTTGCCTATAGAATATCATTAGCCAGACTTCTGTCACAAGTGACTTTTTGGACAAGAATGTTTAACTCTTTTGATGGAGGATTAGATTTATAGCATCAATCATAGTCTAATCTGATTTAAAAAAAATAATAATAATTTTAGTCTAATCTAATAAAAAAAAGAGAAGGGGACGGCCAGATTATGATGCCAACTAATATCCATAAAGATATATAACAAATTAACTGATAACTGAAAAAATTTGTCAAATATAAACAGCGCTTGTGTTAACTATCATGGTGGAAGTCGTCAAGGGTAAAATAGACAAAGATAACACACTTCTGCCTACACCACCTACATGCTTAAAGGGTTTTCCAGGTTTCTGATATTGATGACCTATCCTAAGGATAGGTCATCAATATCCCATTGGTGAGAATCAGCTGTTTTGTGCAGCCTCCGATGCTGGAACTAGTACTTTGAATGGAAGAGGGAGCACAGCTCCGTTCAAAGTGTAGTGGCCATGACGGGTTACTGCAGCTCACTGCCCATTCACTTCAGTGGTAGCTTAGCTGCAGTAACCCAGCACGCTAGTTTCAGCGTAAGGGGCTTCAGGGAACAGCTGATCGTGGGGTATTGGGGTGTCAGACTGTCACCAATCATATACTAATGACCTATCCTGAGGCTAGGTCATCTATATCAGGAGCCTGGAAAAACCCCTTTAAATTTCAGTCATAATATAAATGTGATTCCAGTAAATTCATTTTTATGTATCTATATTTACAATATTTGTTAAGAATATCTCATAAGCATATACCATGTTGAACACTTGCCACCTTTTTATATACTTTGATAGCCTGCAGAAACAAGTTACACAGGTACAAATGTACATTGAGCAGCACAAGAGATTATAGTCTAACATGGAAGTGAGAACCTAGCATAAAGCAAGAGAAGAAAGGGACAATTCCGTATCACCATCTGCTGATAGACGGTTTTATTGGTTATCTGTTCAGTTGCATGGATTTTAGGTAGTTGACATCTGATGAATACCATTGTTACTGCAATTGTAAAGCTAATTGCATTTGCACAGTAGGCACATAGGGCATCCTAATGGATGGAGCTGTGTAGTTCTGGGCTCTATAGAATAACTGATCGGTGGTGGTGTGGGGTGTCAGACCCCACTGATCAGATACTGATGGCCTCTCCTGAAGATGAGCCATCAGTATAAAAGCATTAGTTAACCCCTTTGAAACGAGCATGGCTCAACAGGTTTTATCATTGTTTGGCACTCATAAAATGAGAGTTTACTCATTTGTCAGCTGCTCGTTAGGAATATCCGTTTGCCTATGTAAGGCTATGTCTACACGACGACATTTGTAGGGCACAACTACACTGCAACATTTGTAGCGCAACATTTTGTTGTACTAATATCGCGCGACAATTTATATAATGGCAGTCTATGGTGTCGCACTACAACATGCAACATGCTGCGACTGCGACGCAACAGTGGCAGAAAAATCTATCTCGAATGGATTTTTCTGCGACTGTTGCGTCGCAGTCGCAGCATGTCGCATGTTGCAGTGCGACACCATAGACTGCCATTATAAAAATTGTCTCGCGACATTAGTGCAACAAAATGTCGCGAGACAAATGTCGTCGTGTAGACGTAGCCTAAGGGTGCTGTGTGGCACTGCAGCTATTGAACTTAAGAGGGTCACAGCGCAAGTTGCCACAACCACACAATCTCAAAAATCACTGCTGGATTTTTTGAGATTTTTGGGTTGCAGTCATGCTGTGACCCCATTCAGTTCAATGGCATGTTTGATATTCAACTAAATTAAAATAATATTAACAGCTAGTATTGTTAAGGGGTAAAATCTGTTGCCCAATCCACACATAGGTCAATACATGAAGAGGTTCAAGAAGATTTTTGTGGTTTTACTATGAAAAGAATCTGCAACATTTGCTAATAATGCAGGTACTTTAGGTGGAGTGATAGCTTTCAGTCACTGATATAGGACCACCTATTGGACTACTAAGCCCAGGATAAGCAGGGATTTCTATTAATAAAATACAAGTTATATTGAAACAATTCCCACAAACTATATATTAATCTGATCAGCTCTCCCTGCTCTATAACCTGCTGCTGGCAGCTCAGACTGCATTTCATGGTGACAAGTTCCCTTTAAGCAGTGCAACTATATTTAGAACTCTGTTTTAAAGGGGTTTTGTGGGTGTTCAATATTGATGACCTATCCTCAGGATAGGTCATTAATATCAAATCGGCAGGGGTCCACCACCCGGCACCCCCTGCCGATCAGCTGATTGCAAAGGTCGCAGCTCTCACTGGTGCATAGCGGCTGTGCTTGGTATTGCAGCTCAGTCCTATTCACTTGAATGGGACTGAGCTGCATCGAGGCCATGTGACCAATGAACAGGATGTCACATGGCCTAGGAAGACGCTATGGTGCTCATAGATCATCACAGTCTCTGCAAACAGCTAAATGGTGGGAGTCTCAGGTGTCGGACCCCTTCTGATCTGATATTGATGATCTATCATCAATACTGAATATCTGGAAAACCCCTTTAGGGCTCTTTCACACTTGCGTTCTTGTCTTCCGGCATAGAGTTCCGTCGTCGGGGCTCTATGCCGGAAGAATCCTGATCAGGATTATCCTAATGCATTCTGAATGGAGAGAAATCCGTTCAGGATGCATCAGGATGTCTTCAGTTCCGGAACGGAACGTTTTTTGGCCGGAGAAAATACCGCAGCATGCTGCGCTTTTTGCTCCGGCCAAAAATCCGGAACACTTGCCGCAAGGCCGGATCCGGAATTAATGCCCATTGAAAGGCATTGATCCGGATCCGGCCTTAAGCTAAACGTTGTTTCGGCGCATTGCCGGAGCCGACATTTAGCTTTTTCTGAATGGTTACCATGGCTGCCAAGACGCTAAAGTCCTGGCAGCCATGGTAAAGTGTAGTGGGGAGCGGGGAGCAGTGTACTTACCTTCCGTGCGGCTCCCCGGGCGCTCCAGAGTGACGTCAGGGCGCCCCAAGCTCATGGATCATGTGATCACATGGATCACGTCATCCATGCGCATGGGGCGCTCTGACGTCATTCTGGAGCGCCCCGGGAGCCGCACGGACTGTAAGTATACCGCTCCCCCGCTCCCCACTACTACTATGGCAACCAGGACTTTAATAGCGTCCTGGGTGCCATAGTAACACTGAACGCATTTGGAAGACGGTTCCGTCTTCAAATGCTTTCAGTACACTTGCGTTTTTCCGGATCCAGCGTGTAATTCCGGCAAGTGGAGTGCACGCCGGATCCGGACAACGCAAGTGTGAAAGAGGCCTTAGTTAGGCAAAAGAATTTCATTTACCAATACATTTCATCTTAAATGTATCGATTTAGACAAAAGGAACCAGTGAGTGTACCCTTCAAAATTAACAGAACCCCTGTGGATCATAGTGCACAGCAGGTGTATGTCCTCTTAGGCCCCTTGCAGACGAGCGTGAGCGGATTAGGTCCGGGTGCGTTGCGGATGCGTTCAGTGAAAAATGCGCGATTTTGCAAGCAAGTTCATTCAGTTGTTCAGTTTTTATCGCGCGGGTGCAATGCGATTTAATGCGTTTTTTCACGCGCGTGATACAAAACTGAATGTTTACAAACAACATCTCTTAGCAACCATCAGTGAAAAACGTCATTTTTCACGCAGCCCCATTCCCTTCTATGGGGCCTGCGTTGCGTGAAAATGGCAGAATATAGAACATGCTGCGATTTTCATGCAACGCACAAGTGATGTGTGAAAACCAACGCTCATATACACAGACCCATTGAAATGAATAGGTCTGGATTCAGTGCGGGCACAATGCGTTCGCATCACGCATTGCACTCGCGCGGAATACTCGCTCGTGTGAAAGGGGCCTTAGTGATGTAGTGAGGTTGTGAGCACATTCTGCTTTTTTACTTGGAAGTCTTACATAAATGCTATTTTTACCCTGACTGGACTGGCATTCCTAGGGCATCAATGGACTTTAAATATTCAGACTGGGAGTTGTAGTTTTGCAAGTGAAGAGACACACATTGCGGATGTACAGACTACACTATATAATGCAACATTTTGAGGTATGCCTTAATAGTCATAGACACTGCATGACGTTTCTCTCCTTAGAAAGGGCAGATCATCATACGCTGCCTCCACCACAAAGCTTATATCAATGATTGAATATTTTTGTTCATACAAAAGAGGAGACAACAAACATCTTCAATTCTTTATTCTACAATTAGGAATATATTATAAAGTACAGGGTCTTGGACGCTGTATTACACAGATGTAAGTCATTTTGCTGGGTCTACTTCTCATTTAATGGCTTCTGGAAAGAAATGAAAAAAGAAATATTAAACCATGGTCATGCACATCACCATATTCACCCCCTGGGTTGCCGCTTTTTCATTTTTTCTGTAAAACTTATCAAAAAATCATCCAGAAAGACAGATTCAATTTTTATGAAGACATTAGAAAATAATAAAACATAAAGAACATAAGTGATATATGTCTATAACTCAAGTACTAACATGAAGGTATTAATAATTACAATTTTAATAATCCACACGAGATCTAAAAAACATCATGGAAACCATTTTGTTAACAACAGTGGAAAAAGTCCCTTGTTTTGCAGACTGTCCAGTAACTTATGGATGGCTAGCAATCCCTGTTTTACTGCCCATAGCCTTTGGTTATCCCAGTAACGCCCATACTAACCTTAGTACTAACGTCTCGGCTCTTTGCTCTCAGTTTGTTGACTTGAGATTCTGCAATGTCTGCTCTTTCATCAGCTTCATCCAGTTCATGCTGGACTTTACGGAACTTGGACAAGTTTGTGTTCGCTTGTTCCTCCTGAACATGATAAAAAAAGTTTGGGTAAGAGACCACTGGATAAGTTTAATCTATTTGAGGGGCATTAGGGGGCATTAGGGGGCTCATTATAGGTGTTGGATAACCCCTTTAAGGTTCTAAAGATACATAATCTAAAACAGAATAATGTGGGAGGTTTTTTTCCCCATTGATTTCATGAAATGTGGACTTCATTTCTACCTCTTTATATGGTGTTGGATAAGCTAAGATAACTAAGAGAGGGGGAGTAACATGAGAAGCAAGCAAAATCATGACAAGTACTTACAGCTTCTTCTGCTTGTCTCTTATAAGCCTTCACTTTTAGTTGCAGCTTATCAATAAGGTCCTGCAGATGGGCCAAGTTCTTTCTGTCTTCTTCAGTCTACAGATCAAAAACAATGTGAGACACTATAGACGTGAATGGCAACATAATCAGATGAAGATCAGTGGGGAAAATAATGGTACATAAGCAGAACATTGTAAAAGAAGAAAACACCATAAAATGAGGCAATAAAAAAAAATTATTACATATCTATAGAAAATTTGAAATGCGTTTTATACCCAATTTTACTATCTCTTATGTTATAAACCTTGAATTATAGCTGGTGAAGCTTTACTCCATACCTGGTAAGTGAGTTCTTTAATGCGTCTCTCATACTTCCTCATGCCCTTTACAGACTCTGCACTGCGCTTCTGCTCGGCCTCCAGCTCATTGTCCAGTTCCCGGACTCGAGCCTCCAGCTTCTGCACCTGCTTCTTACCACCTTTCATGGCAATCTGCTCAGCCTCATCCAAACGTTGCTGAAGATCCTTGATTGTTTGCTCCATGTTCTTCTTCATCCTTTCTAGGTGAGCACTGGTGTCCTGCTCCTTCTTCAGTTCCTCTGCCATCATGGCAGCCTGTCACGAGGAGATAATGTAACATGTATATTGTTTTACTAAGTTCATATCTATTGAGATATCCAGTTGTGTAAATGTATGCTTATGTTCATGATACTGAGGGCCCTTTTACATGGTCCAGTGATTGGCCAAATGAACAATTGCCTTATGTAAACGTCTTGCCTTCAGGCGACAAATAAGTTCATTTGTCACTGATCACATCTTTTATGCAGTCCTACAAATGATTGTTTCTTGGCAGCACATCTTCCCGTGTAAACAGGGGGATGAGATGCCATCAATATGTAAACTGTGTGGGGATGAACAATCGTACTAACAATTGTTTGTTCACATACAGTTCTATGATTGCTAAATTCAAATGTTCAAAACAATAACTGATTAACATCATGTATTGTCAATCTCTTTAAAGATTACTCTGTTCATGTAGAGCACCTTTAACCCCTTACTGACCGTCCACACACCTTTTTACAGGGGTCACTAATGGACCTTAGGCAGCACTGCCACCTTTTTAAGGTGGCCCAGTCTAAGCGCTGCAGAGAGTGGGGGCTTGGCTCTCACCAGCAGAAGCGGCGATCTGGGCCATTTAGCCCCTTAGATGCTGCAGTCAACAGCGAACGCAGCATGTAAGTGGTATACAAAGGACTCCCTCTATCTTTTATTGACATCCCAAATGACAAATGCAAATTACATCGTGGGATGCCGATATCTCTGCATGGCAGTATTAAGCCTACTAAAAGCCCTAGCGCTGCCTGCAATGTATCCTAGCCCGCCGCTCCTCTCTGCTGGTGACTGTCAGTATAGCACTAATAGTATAATTGTCTTATTCTGCAAAAGCAATACAAGGGAATTATAGAAGCAATCAAAAGATCGCATTACAATCTCCCTGTGGGAAAATGGTTTTAAAAAAAGTAAAGAAAATGTTTTATTACATTTAAAAAAAATTCAAAGTAAAAAATATCCTTTTTTTCCATTGAAAACATGCTTTTTAAATGGCAAAAAATGGCAAAAATAAAATCTCATCCACTTTTTTTGTATTGCTGCATCTATAATGACCCCCACTACCCAAATCTCATGTGAACGCAATAAAAAATTGATGCTTTTTGCTTATATACTACAAAAGAAACAGAATAAAAGCAATAAAAAAAAGTTATGTACCCCAAAATGATACCAATGAAAGCTACAAGTCATCCCTCATACATCTCCAAAGAAAGAAAAATAGAAAAAAAACTATGGGTCTTGGGATGCAGTGATGCAAAAACATTTTCTTCTTTTTTTTTTTTATTTTTAAAAAGGGTTTTTATTGTGCAAAAGTGGTAAAAAAAAACAACTACATACCGTATATACTCGAGTATAAGCCGACCCGAGTATAAGCCGAGGCCCCTAATTTTACCCCCAAAAAATGGGAAAAATTATTGACTCGAGTATAAGACTAGGGTGGGAAATGCAGCTATAATGCAGAGTGTATGTGTATATAATGCACACACTCTACATTATATACACACATCTGCAAGAGGGTGCTCAGATTGATGGGAGTCTGACTCTCACTCCCTGTATTTAATGCAGAGTGTGTGCATTATATACACACACACTCTGCATTAAATACAGGGAGCCATCCACAGATCTCCCCCCTAAACAGTGCCATCCACAGATCTCCCCCCTAAACAGTGCCATCCACAGATCCCCCCTAAACAGTGCCATCCACAGAACCCCCCATCTGTGGATGGCACTGTTTAGGGGGGAGATCTGTGGATGGCACTGTTTAGGGGGGAGATCTGTGGATGGCACTGCCATCCACAGATCCCCTACAGTGCCATCCACAGATCCCCCTCCCCGACGCTCACAGCAGTATATTTATAAAATAATCAGTAACTACTTTAACTTTAATCATTGCTCATTGCTGAGCTCTTTACTCTGATTATTTGGATATCTGACTTTGTTTTAGCTCCGGTAATAGCAGGCAGTGCGGGCGGGCGGCGCTCACTCACTGACGTCATGAGCCTGCTTCTCCCACTAGGCGGCGCAGGCACGTGACATCAGTGAGTGAGCACCGCCCCCCGCACTGCCTGCTATTACCGGAGCTAAAACAAAGTAAGATAGCCAAATAAATAATCCAGGGCTTTACTCATTATCTCCTGGGGGGCCCCGTGGGCCCCCCTGACTTAGGGGCCCGGTCGCAATTGCGACCGCTGCGACCCCTATAGCTACGCCACTGTTGGTCTGTATTATGGCAATGTAAGTTGCCATAATACAGACCTAGACTCGAGTATAAGACGAGGGGGCTTTTTGAGCACAAAAATATGTGCCAAAAAACTCGTCTTATACCCGAGTATATACGGTATTTAGTATCGCTATTGTGACTCAGAGTAAACGAATCATGTGATTTATACCAAAAAATTAACACTGCAAAATGTTTAACCTAAAAACTCAATAGCAGTATTGCTGTTTTTCCCATCCCCAAAAAATTTATAATAAAAGTTAATTAGGAAGCTATGTGTACCCCAAAATGGCACCATTAAAAACTACAACTTGTCCTGCAAAAACAAGCTCTCATACAGCTATATTGATGAGAAATAAAAAAGTTATCGCTCTTGGAAGGCAACAATGGAAAATTGAAAAATTGTTTGCCCATTTAAGAGGTTGTCTCAATTCATCAAATGGCATTTTTTATGTAGACAAAGTTAAAACGGGTGTCTTGCCATTTATACTGATGACTTATCATCAGCATAGGTCATCAATATCTGATCCTTGGGGTCAGACACCCGGCACCCCTGCCGATCAGGCGTTTGAAGAGGAGATGCGCTCCATTCGAGCACTGCTTCCATTTAATACAAGCCACTTACTAATGTATTGTGATTGCCCATATTGCCTCCTTTGCTGGCTTCATTCATTTTTCCACCACATTATTCCATGTCTGTTTTCATGGTTATGACCACCCTGCAACCAGCAGTTGTGTTAGTGCTTGCATACTATAGGAAAAAGCACCAGTCTATGGGCACTCCTATGGTGCTTTTTTCTATAGTGTGCAAGCTCGACCACCAGTAGTGGATTGCAGGGTGGTCGTAACCAAGGAAAGGTGCAGTGTATAATGTGATGGAAATTTTTTTTACAGCCAGCAAAGGAGGCAATAGGGACAATCACAATACATTAATAAGTGCTTTGTATTAACTTTGTCTAGTTGTAAAGTCCTTGCTGAATTGACACAACCCCTTTAAACATGAGATCAGCCGACAAACAAGTGTTTGCTGGTTTTTTATTTGATCAGGGAAGTGATAGGGAAGGAAAGTTTGTTCGATCGAGCATCAGCCTGAGTAAAAGTGGCTTAATATATGAATTCAGACTTCATAAGGTAAAAAGGACAGAATATTGTGGGTCAGTAGAGACACATGATCATAGTCTGCTGATTTTGCATATTAATGTATAAATCTTTGAATATATAAATTTTGTCCCATACTGTATACGTTAAAGTTACTTTACTACTGCACTTCCAAATACATCTCCACCCATTATATGGAGATCTAAACAGGAAACATTTTTTTTTATTGCATACATCCGTGATTGCTTTCTTGGCTTTTTCCTCTGCGTTGCGACATTCCTGAACGGCTTCCTCCACCTCTGTTTGCAACTGGGAAAGATCAGCCTCCATCTTCTTCTTCTGATTGATTAGGCTAGTGTTCTGTTCAAGAAATGAAATACATAATTAGACATTTGAAGGTCACCTTGGAAGACTGAAATGAGAACTTGCTGACCATTCATTGTCGAAATGTTGGTGGAGAAAGGGTTAGGCTATTGTTAGGAAGACAAAAGGCAATGGAACAGTCCATTTATAGAACTAACTAGGCAACTATATATGGAACTGAAATAAGTGTTGTTGGAGATCCTATTCTGGGAGCTGAAATCAAGAGAAGATGAGCCTGATTAAGTATGTCGAGTTTTACATTTATCTTCTGACCTGTGAGTGCAGAAGTTGGACTCTCTCACTGGTTTCTATCAGCTCCTGCTCTGCGAGCTTGCGCCCTCTCTCGGTCTGCTCCACCAGAGACCGCAGTTCCTCCAGTTCAGCCTGGAGCAGTGTGTTCCTCCTCTCCACAAGTGCATAATTTTCCTTCAAGTCTTCACTTGCTCTTAAGGCATCATCTAGTTGGATTTGAGTATCCTGTGAGATTACAAAGAGTTTACTATTTCAAGTGCAACCGATATACTACCATAAGCAATTTACACTGTAATTATCAAGTTATTTGCCTGCATTATATTAGATTATACAGCCACATAATGGTTTCTTATATTCACAATATACATCATGTAGATAAATTTAGGTAAAGCACACGAATGGGCTTGTGTCAAACAGCACAGGGGTTTAGAGCAAGCAGCAAATCAAA
The DNA here is from genome assembly GCF_905171765.1 of Bufo bufo. Taxonomy (NCBI): domain Eukaryota; kingdom Metazoa; phylum Chordata; class Amphibia; order Anura; family Bufonidae; genus Bufo; species Bufo bufo. The sequence continues at coordinate 307,848,146 of NC_053390.1, read as the reverse complement.
TATTCCAATAGTCACAAAACCTTCAGGTAGCCTTGCAAGTTCTTGACTTGTTTCTGTGCCTCAATGGCTGCACGATTAGCTTGGCTAAGATGAACCTCCATCTCATTCAGATCTCCTTCCATTTTCTTCTTTATTCTCAATGCCTCGTTACGGCTTCTGGTTTCGGCCTCCAGTGATGTTTGCAGTGAATCAACTACTCTTTGGTGATTTCTCTTAGCCTGCTCAATTTCTTCATCCTTTTCAGCCAACTTGCGCTCAAAGTCAGTCTTAACTTGATGCAGTTCCAGCTGGATACGCAGAATCTTACCCTCCTCATGCTCCAGGGAAGCCTATAAAGGATTAACAGAGAAAACACCCAGTCAGACTCCAATCTTTTCTAATTTGTCATTTAGAAAATTATTATTTTTAATAACTTTGTTGCACAAAGAAGTGTTTATATCTACCCTACCTTCAGTAAAGCTGGATTTATATGGGCCGACTGACCTGCCTATTGTCGGGAAGGAAGTGTTCCTTCTCTACAGTCAGCTGCTTATTCAGTGAAGGAGACTACTGCTATTGCGACCCCTCGTCCTCATACAGAATCATGGTTTATGATGGTTGCAGATCCTTGTTTAGACAGCATGAGCTGCTGCCCAGAAGCCATGATCGGTGGTGCCTGCATGAACGACAAGATCTCCCGATGAACGAGCATTTTGCTCGTTCATCAGGTGATCGGTGGCACATTTAGACGGCCAGATTGTCAGGAACGACCGTTTGCAGGAACAGTCTTTCCCGATTCTCAGGCCATTTCAAAGCACCTTAACTATTAATTCAGGTCAGGTGATTGACTTGGCCATTGCAATACATTCCACTTCTTTCCCTTAAAAAACTCTTTGGTTGCTTTTGCAGTATGCTTTGGGTCATTGTCCATCTGCACTGTGAAGCGCCGTCCAATGAGTTCTGAAACATTTGGCTGAATATGAGCAGATAATATTGCCCGAAACACTTCAGAATTCATCCTGCTGCTTTTGTCAGCAGTCACATCATCAATAAATACAAGAGAACCAGTTCCATTGGCAGCCATACATGCCCACGCCATGACACTACCACCACCATGCTTCACTGATGAGGTGGTATGCTTAGGATCATGAGATGTTTGTTATTGCGACTAAGGTTGAGCGAATCCGAACTGCGAACTTCAGGTTCGTAACGAACATTGCGAGTTCGGGTACCTGGACCTGAACCCAGACTGTTTCACTAAAGTTCGAGTTTGGGTTTGGTGTTCGGGTGATTTTATTATTTTCCATTATATCATGGTTGTTGAGGAAGGGTGGCAGGTATACATAGATATATATGCATGCCTACTGGGGCATGCATATATGTATATATTAGCGGTGCATAATGTTCCCCTCAGAGGGTGATGTGCGCAGATGTGCCCAGCACCTGCGCCCATCCGCCTCTGATATTCCCCAGGGGCTCATTCATGCCCCTGTGGGAATTCATATGTATGTGCCCCCTTAATATATGCCCCCTTATCATATATGTATATGCCCCCTTAATATATGCCCCCTTAATATATATATATATATATATATATATTGCCCCCTTAATATATGCCCCCTTATATATATATATATATATGCCCCCTATGTGTATCCATTCATATATGTTTATGGATGTGCCTCAAGCATCCATAAACATATATGGCAGTTGCTCGGGTGCCCCCGCTCAGATGCGTCTGCTGGGGGTGGTGGAGGAGACCGACAGTTGGACAATTATGTCCAGCGTCGGCCTCTACAAAGGACAGAGGATCAATAAGATCCTCTGCCCTTTGTCACCATCTCCGGCCGCGCCTGAGATGATGCTCCTAGCAGAGACATGGGAACAAAGAGTTTCCATGCCCCTGTGAGTGGCTGACCTCCGGCGCTGTAATTACAGCGCCGGAGGTAGGCGTCCGCTTCACAGGCGGGAGGATCAAAGGATCCCCCCTCCTGGAAGCGCGCTCTGAGATCCTCGGGCCGGCGCGGTGACGTCATATCACCGCGCCGGCCAACGAGTTCAGGCCGGCGGTGCGCATGCGCACGGCGGCAATGGAGGGACTGCGAGCGGGCGCTGCCAAGCTTAAATAGGCTGGCGGTGCTCCGCTCAGCAGTCCAGCAGATCACCGGCAAGGAGAATCATCCCCTGGACAAACGAGCCCCCCTGGACAACAAGCATTATACCCTAAGTATTATATATCCCCTGCTATATACCCCCCTGATCTATATACCCCCCTGATCCTATCTTGATATCTCCTGCTATATACCCCCCTGATCCTATCTTGATCTTGATATCCCCTGCTATATACCCCCCTGCACCTATCTTGATCCCCTGCTATATACCCCCCCTGCTCTATCTATATACCCCCCTGCTATATACCCAACCTGCTACTCCCCTGCTATACACCCCTGGTAACCCTATACACCCCTGGTAACCCTATACACCCCTGGTAACCCTACACACCCCTGGTCACCCCTGGTAACCCTACCCTGCATACCCCTGGTAACCCTCTGTATCCCTACCCATTTACCCCTATTACCCCTGATAATCCTACACCCCTGGTAACCCTTTAATGCTTTGTGGTCGGCTTACACCCTTGTAAGACCACCGTCAACCTTTGTCTACCCCATAGGGATAGTATATAGTACTAGGTGGGTGGGCTGTTAATATTGAATGTGTGTATCGTATAGATAGTTTGTGGGTGGAATTGGGAACGTGTAGTGTAGTTTAGTACTGTATATTTAGTGCTGTATTGTTAGTGCGCTGCGTGATTAATAAATACTGTGTTTGGTTTATAACTATCTGTGTGGCGTGTAGTTATTGGCAATAGTTAGTCTAGTAAGGCGCATGCAGCTAGTGTAGCGATTAGTGTAAAGCATAGCGAAAGTATTATTGTTATATAAAGGCATAAATAGGCGGAGTTATCAATAGACAGCTCCTCCCATTTATGAATATTAATTAGCAATATTTGCATAAATATTGGTGATTAATATTCCCCCTTTACAATGTTTATAACGGAAAATAATAGCATTCTTAAGACAGAATGCTAAATAAAATGGCCATTGAGGGGTTAAAAATAATAAAAAACAACTCACTTCATCCACTTGATTGCGCAGTTGGTATCCTCTTCTTCTTTCTGCAGGACCTGCAAAAGAACGTGCGATGACGTCACCGTGCTCACCACATGGTGAGCGCGGTGACGTCATCGCAAGTCCTTTGGCAGGTCCTGCAGAAAGAAGAAAGAAGAGGATACCGGCTGCACGATCAAGTGGATGAGGTGAGATTTTTTAATTATTTTTAACCCCTCAATGGCCATTTTATTTAGCATTCTGTCTTAAGAATGCTATTATTTTTTGTTATAACCATGTTATAACGAAAAATAATAAAGTGAAGTTCAGGTCCCCATTGACTTTAATGGGGTCCGCGATTGAGTTCAAGTTCGGGTCAAGTTCGGGTCCCGAACCCGAACTTTGACCTGAAGTTTGGCCGAACCTGGCAAACCCAGCAAACCCAAACTTCCACAGGTTCGCTCATCCCTAATTACGACCCATCCCTGCGTTTTTAGTGATAAATGAATTTGTTTCCTCACCTCTGCTTCTTCCAGTGCAGATTGTATTTCCATTTTCTCCTGTTCAAGTTGTTTTCGTACCTTCTCCAGCTCATGGATGCTTTTCCCACTCTCACCTAGCTGTTCCGTGAGGTCTGAGATTTCCTCTGATGTTCAGACATATAAGACAAATTCTTATTGTTCCAATATCCCATAACTAATTCTAATCTAATGGAACAAATATGACAGAGACAGGCACTCCTCATCTGAAAACATCCAGAACCAGTGTACTTTCTATACAAACATTTAATGTGCAACCATTAAATGTTTGTATAGAAAGTACACTGGTTCTGGATGTTTTCAGATGAGGAGTGCCTGTCTCTGCCATATTTGTATCCTTAAGTATTGATGGGGTGAATCAATTCGACAGAGCACCATATCCATAACTACAGACAGGTGAGCCGCTATAATCAATTTATTCAGTATTCTAATCTAATGGAAGTCTCTAGCATGTCAAATGTACTGTATAGGCTCATATTTCTCTTACCTTGTAGATTCTTATTCTCCCTCTTAAAGGTCTCCAAATGTTCCAGAGACTCTTCATAGGCATTCTTTAATTTGAATAATTCTGTGCTGAGGGAACGAGCTTCTTTCTGAGAGGACTCTAGTTCTGTCTGAGATTCTTCAAATTTCTGCTTCCATTCAGCAAGGATCTGCATACACAAGTAAATGGTTACTGTGTATAGTGTCTGGACATAGTTCCCTCTTAGTTTAGCCAGAATCTATCCCTTTTCCAAATAGGCCCCACTCCCTAGCCAATTTACTTTATCAAAGTTTCTTTGCTTTTTGTCCAGTGCAGCAGCTGCAGCATTTGATCTCTCAAGGTCTACCATAAGATCCTCAATTTCATTTTGTAGACGATGCTTTGTCTTTTCCAAGGAAGAACATTTGGCATTCACAGCTTCTACAGCCTCTTCTGACTCCTGCAGCCTTTGTGCCAGTTTCTTCCTATAGGAAATCAGGAGACATATAAAGTGTTGTAAAGATGCAACGTGGGACGGAGATACAGTCAGGTCCATAAATATTGGGACATCGACACAATTCTAACATTTTTGGCTATACACCACCACAATGGATTAGAAATGAAACAAACAAGATGTGCTTTAACTGCAGACTGTCAGCTTTAATTTTATGATATTTATATCCAAATCAGGTGAACGGTGTAGGAATTACAACAGTTTGCATATGTGCCTCCCACTTGTTAAGGGACCAAAAGTAATGGGACAATTGACTTCTCAGCTGTTCCATGGCCGAATGTGTGTTGTTCCCTCATTATCCCAATTACAATTATCAGATAAAAGGTCCAGAGTTCATTTCAAGTGTGCTATTTGCATTTGGAATCTGTTGCTGTCAACTCTCATGATGAGATTCAAAGAGCTGTCACTATCAGTGAAGCAAGCCATCAACTGTTTGGAACATTTTTAAAAAGAAGGAACGCACCGATGAGCTCAGCAACACCAAAAGACCCGGAAGACCACGGAAAACAACTGTGGTGGATGACCAAAGAATTCTTTCCCTGGTGAAGAAAACACCCTTCACAACAGTTGGCCAGATCAAGAACACTCTCCAGGAGGTAGGTGTATGTGTGTCAAAGTCAACAATCAAGAGAAGACTTCACCAGAGTGAATACAGAGGGTTCACCACAAGATGTAAACCATTGGTGAGCCTCAAAAACAGGAAGGCCAGATTAGAGTTTGCCAAACGACATCTAAAGAGCCTATGGAGAAGAGTATGAAAGAAGGAAAGGAACTGCTCATGATCCTAAGCATACCATCTCATCAGTGAAGCATGGTGGTGGTAGTGTCATGGCGTGGGCATGTATGGCTGCCAATGGAACTGGTTCTCTTGTATTTATTGATGATGTGACTGCTGACAAAAGCAGCAGGATGAATTCTGAAGTGTTTCCGGCAATATTATCTGCTCATATTCAGCCAAATGTTTCAGAACTCATTGGACGGCGCTTCACAGTGCAGATGGACAATGACCCAAAGCATACTGCAAAAGCAACCAAAGAGTTTTTTAAGGGAAAGAAGTGGAATGTATTGCAATGGCCAAGTCAATCACCTGACCTGAATTCGATTGAGAAAATGCCCCAAGAACAAGCAGGAACTGAAGACAGTTGCAGTAGAGGCCTGGCAGAGCATCACCAGGGATGTCTATGCGTTCCAGACTTCAAGCTGTAATTGACTGCAAAGGATTTGCAACCAAGTATTAAAAAGTGAAAGTTTGATTTATGATTATTATTCTGTCCCATTACTTTTGGTCCCTTAACAAGCGGGAGGCACATATGCAAACTGTTGTAATTCCTACACCGTTCACCTGATTTGGATGTAAATACTCTCAAATTAAAGCTGACAGTCTGCAGTTAAAGCACATCTAGTTCGTTTCATTTCAAATCCATTGTGGTGGTGTATAGAGCCAAACATGTTAGAATTATGTCGATGTACCAATATTTATGGACCTGACTGTATATTAACTCAAATGGACAATTCATGCTCCAGAACATGCTTCAATGACATCATACTTGGCCTCCTCTAATTCTTCTGTCCTTTGGATAGCATCTGTCTCATATTTGGTTCTCCACTGTGCCACCTCTGAATTAGCTTTTGAAAGATTTCTTTGAAGCTCTGCCTTAGCCTCCTGCTCCTCTTCATACTGTTCTCGAAGGAGATCACAATCATGGCGAGCCGACTGCAGAGCATGGGCTAGAGCATTTTTAGCCTAATGGGGATGGGAAGGGAGATACATATAATTAATTAAAATTGCATGACTGGCACAAATTGAATGACTTCCTTTGAACATTTTTTGTTTTTTGCTTTTATTATGTGTTGTACTGTGCACACCTTATTTTCTTCCTCAAATTGTCTCTTCAGATCTTCCATCTGCTGGGTGTAGGTCTGTTTACCACGTGTTAACTGTGCAACCAGAGACTCCTTTTCATCCAGTCGGCGAGATAGCTCTCCTATAGAAGTAATACTTTTAGTCCACTAAAAAGGCATGAATGAAGAAGGCAAGACAATATGGCACTAATGTTCTCTATCATGCAGATGGAATTGAATTAAATAAGATTAATATCCCAACTTTTCAAACCACTTGGTATAGCAGGCATTTTTGTTTTTTCCTCCCTTCCTTCCAAAGGCCAGACATTTTTTATTTTTCTGTCAACACTGCTGTATGAGGACTGTTTTTTTTTACAGGACAAGCTATTTTTGTTAATCCTTTCCGGATATGTACTGCGGAAGTCCAGTCTTTAGAAATGGTGCCCGCTCACAAGCACAGTGAGCGGCATAGGTGCCCGGTTTCTGCTGTTTTAAAAAGCATCTGAGGTGGCTTTCCTGGGCAGGAACACCATCCTCGCGCTGGGATCGTGGAAACTGTCCCTTGGTAGTGATAGGCTAGAGCAGGGGTCAGCAACCTCCGGCACTCCAGGTGTTGTGAAACTACATCTCCCATCATGCACACTTGCTTGGCTGCTCTCTAAACTCCCACACAAGTGGAAAGAGCATGCTGGGAGTTGTAGTTTCACAACAGCTGGAGTGCCGAAGGTTGCTGATCCCTGGGCTAGAGCCTACTGGAGGCTACCAGGCCTATCAGAGGTATATTCGAATGTCGGCCTGCAGGTGGTAGGTTCACTATACCGACTTTCCTCTCAACTAAATTAAATTATTAGTTTGTAGGAAAAGCCATCTAATGATAGCCCGTAGGGAGGGCTAAAAGAAAGTTAAAAAAAAAAGGGTTTAAAAAATATTTTAAAAAATGTATATTAAAATGCTAATCACTCCACTTTCCCCATAATTAAAATGAAAATAAACATAAAAATAAATGTCATGAGCGTCACCACATCCGAAAAACATCGGAGCTATTGAATATACAATTATTGATCCCGTATGGTGAACACTGTAATGGAAAAAAAGTTGTCATTTTCTCATCACTTCACCTTCCCAAAAATTTGAACAAAAAGTGATCAAAAAGACCGCCCCACAAAAAAAAGCCCCCAAACAGCTCCATTGATATAACTATAAATAGGTTAACGGGGTTAGAAAATGGTGATGAAAAGAAAATTTTCCAAAGTTATTATTATTTATTTCAGCATTAAAACACAAGATAAACTATATAAATGTGAAATCACTGTAATCGTACTGACCCAGAGAATGAAGCTAACAGGTCAGTTTTAATGCATTTTTCCAGCTTTCCACTACATTGCATGCAATATTAAATGGTGCCATTAGAAGGTACAACCTGTCAGGCAAAGAGTCTTCTACAAATTAAGGACCTATCTTCGGGATAGATAAACTATCAAACCAGAGGGTCTGACACCTAACCCCACTCTCAATGATTGGCTGTTGTTGGCACTGGAAATGAGCGGAAGCAGAAAGCTCCGTCCACTGTGTAATAGCCATGCTGTATTACTGAGGCCCAGCTCCCATTCATAGCCTCCACATAGCCTTTACACAGTGGATGGAACTTTTTGCTTGAAAACAGCTGACTGTTGGGTTTCCGGTCAGCCCCCACTGATCTGATATTGATGACCTACCTTTGTAGAATTGTATGTAGAAACTCATTTAATGTTTTATATAATGTATTGAGAAACTGATAAAAAACAACTTGGAGACATTTATGTCGTTTTTGAAATGCTTTAAAACTTAATTAAAAAATTAAAAAAATAATATTTAGAAAAAATAGTTTTGTGCTGCTATATTGGCACCAATAACTTTTTTTTATATCTTTGCCAACAGACCTGTGTGAGGGCTTGTTTTTTGCAGGCCAAGTTTTATTTTATTTTTTACTGATATTTTGGGATACATGCAACTTTTGCAATTTTTTTTTTTTTTTTTTGGGGAGACGAGGTGACCAAAAACTATAATTCTTTTATATGAGAAATGGAATTAAAAAAAATGTTAATAGTTTTGTTTTTCTTAAATACTTTTAAAGCTTGAACTATTTTATCTTTTTTATTTACTCCCACTAGGGTTTCATCGATTGTGCTTTACATTACAATACTTTTCTATTACAGCATACAGTGATTTTACTGACATTCTACCATACCCTGCTAAGGGAAGGGAGTAATAGGGGCAGTATCATTTATTTTATTGCTTCCTCAGATTCCTCCTTTAATACAAATCATATGTCAAGAATAAAACACAACATATCACCTACCATTTCTGTTAGGCCTCCTGCACACGACCGTTGTGTGCACCCGTGGCCGTTGTGCCGTTTTCCGTTTTTTTTCGCGGACCCATTGACTTTCAATGGGTCCGTGGAAAAAACGGAAAATGCACCGTTTTGCAGCCGCATCCGTGATCCGTGTATCATGGCCGTGAAAAAAATATGACCTGTCCTATTTTTTTCACGGCCAACGGTTCACGGACCCATTCAAGTCAATGGGTCCGTGAAAGAACACGGATGCACACAAGATTGGCATCCGTGTCCGTGATCCGTGGCCGTAGGTTACTTTTTATACAGACGGATCCGAAGATCCGTCTGCATAAAGCTTTTTCAAAGCTGAGTTTTCACTTCGTGAAAACTCAGAACCGACAGTATATTCTAACACAGAAGCGTTCCCATGGTGATGGGGACGCTTCTAGTTAGAATACACTACAAACTGTGTACAAGACTGCCCCCTGCTGCCTGGCAGCACCCGATCTCTTACAGGGGGCCGTGATCAGCACAATTAACCCCTTCAGGTGCGGCACCTGAAAGGGTTAATTGTACTATCATATCCCCCTGTAAGAGATCAGGGCTGCCAGGCAGCAGGGGGCAGACCCCCCCCCCCCCTCCCCAGTTTGAATATCATTGATGGCCAGTGCGGCCCCCCCCCTCTATTGTAATTATTCGTTGGTGGCACAGTGTGCGCCCCCCCTCCCTCCCTCTATTGTAATAATTCGTTGGTGGCACAGTGTGCGCCCCCCATCGCCCCCCCCCTCCCTCTATAGCATTAACAACATTGGTGGCCAGTGTGCGGCCTCCCATACCCCCCCCCCCTTCCCCATCATCATTGGTGGCAGCGGAGTTCCGATCGGAGTCCCAGTTTAATCGCTGGGGCTCCGATCGGTAACCATGGCAACCAGGACGCTACTACAGTCCTGGTTGCCATGGTTACATAGCAATAGTACAGTAGTAGAAGATTCATACTTACCGGCTGCTGCGATGTTCGTGTCCGGCCGGGAGCTCCACCTACTGGTAAGTGACAGCCTCAGGTCTGTGCGGCGCATTGCTAAATGAACTGTCACTTACCAGTAGGAGGAGCTCCCGGCCGGACACGAACATCGCAGATCCCAGGTAAGTATGAATCTTTGCTAGTGACCCGCTGCCACCAATGATCGGGGGAGGGGGGGGAGATGGGAGGCCGCACACTGGCCACCAATGTTGTTAATGCTATAGAGGGAGGGGGGGGGGGGCCGATGGGGGGCGCACACTGTGCCACCAACGATTTATTACAATAGAGGGAGGAAGGTGGGGGGGGAGCACACTGGCCACCAATGTTGTTAATGCTATAGAGGGAGGGGGGGGGCCGATGGGGGGCGCACACTGTGCCACCAACGATTTATTACAATAGAGGGAGGAAGAGGGGGGGGGCGCACACTGTGCCACCAACGATTTATTACAATAGATATTCAAACTGGGGAGGGGGGGGGGTCTGCCCCCTGCTGCCTGGCAGCCCTGATCTCTTACAGGGGGATATGATAGTACAATTAACCCCTTCAGGTGCGGCACTTGAGGGGTTAATTGTGCTGATCACGGCCCCCTGTAAGAGATCGGATGCTGCTAGGCAGCAGGGGGCAGTCATGTACACAGTTTGTAGTATATTCTAACTAGAAGCGTCCCCATCACCATGGGAACGCCTCTGTGTTAGAATATACTGTCGGAAATGAGGTTTCACGATCTAACTCATATCCGACAGTATATTCTAACATAGGGGCGTTCCCATAGGGATGGGGACGCTTCAAGTTAAAATATACCATCGGATTGGAGAAAACGCCGATCCGATGGTATAAAAGGGACTCCTGACTTTACATTGAAAGTCAATGGGGGACGGATCCGTTTGAAATGGCACCATATTGTGTCAACGTCAAACGGATCCGTCCCCATTGACTTGCATTGTAATTCAGGACGGATCCGTTTGGCTCCGCACGGCCAGGCGGACACCAAAACGACTTTTTTTTCATGTCCGTGGATCCTCCAAAAATCAAGGAAGACCCACGGACGAAAAAACGGTCACGGATCACGGAAAAACGGGACCCGTTTTTGCGGACCGCAAAAAAATACGTTCGTGTGCAGGAGGCCTTACCCAGAAATGCTTTCCTTGTTACTCTGCTTGTATAGGTAGCTAGCAGAGGCCCGTCTGCTGCACTAGTAAATACAATAATTTAGGCCTCCTGCACACGAACGTATTTTTTTGCGGTCCGCAAAAACGGGTCCCGTTTTTCCGTGATCCGTGACCGTTTTTTCGTCCGTGGGTCTTCCTTGATTTTTGGAGGATCCACGGACATGAAAAAAAAGTCGTTTTGGTGTCCGCCTGGCCGTGCGGAGCCAAACGGATCCGTCCTGAATTACAATGCAAGTCAATGGGGACGGATCCGTTTGACGTTGACACAATATGGTGCCATTTCAAACGGATCCGTCCCCCATTGACTTTCAATGTAAAGTCAGGAGTCCCTTTTATACCATCGGATCGGCGTTTTCTCCAATCCGATGGTATATTTTAACTTGAAGCGTCCCCATCCCTATGGGAACGCCCCTATGTTAGAATATACTGTCGGATATGAGTTAGATCGTGAAACCTCATTTCCGACAGTATATTCTAACACAGAGGCGTTCCCATGGTGATGGGGACGCTTCTAGTTAGAATATACTACAAACTGTGTACATGACTGCCCCCTGCTGCCTAGCAGCATCCGATCTCTTACAGGGGGCCGTGATCAGCACAATTAACCCCTCAAGTGCCGCACCTGAAGGGGTTAATTGTACTATCATATCCCCCTGTAAGAGATCAGGGCTGCCAGGCAGCAGGGGGCAGACCCCCCCCCCCTCCCCAGTTTGAATATCTATTGTAATAAATCGTTGGTGGCACAGTGTGCGCCCCCCCCCTCTTCCTCCCTCTATTGTAATAAATCGTTGGTGGCACAGTGTGCGCCCCCCATCGGCCCCCCCCCCCTCCCTCTATAGCATTAACAACATTGGTGGCCAGTGTGCTCCCCCCCCACCTTCCTCCCTCTATTGTAATAAATCGTTGGTGGCACAGTGTGCGCCCCCCATCGGCCCCCCCCCCCCCCCCCTCTATAGCATTAACAACATTGGTGGCCAGTGTGCGGCCTCCCATCTCCCCCCCCCCCCCGATCATTGGTGGCAGCGGGTCACTAGCAAAGATTCATACTTACCTGGGATCTGCGATGTTCGTGTCCGGCCGGGAGCTCCTCCTACTGGTAAGTGACAGTTCATTTAGCAATGCGCCGCACAGACCTGAGGCTGTCACTTACCAGTAGGTGGAGCTCCCGGCCGGACACGAACATCGCAGCAGCCGGTAAGTATGAATCTTCTACTACTGTACTATTGCTATGTAACCATGGCAACCAGGACTGTAGTAGCGTCCTGGTTGCCATGGTTACCGATCGGAGCCCCAGCGATTAAACTGGGACTCCGATCGGAACTCCGCTGCCACCAATGATGATGGGGAAGGGGGGGGGGGGGTATGGGAGGCCGCACACTGGCCACCAATGTTGTTAATGCTATAGAGGGAGGGGGGGGCGATGGGGGGCGCACACTGTGCCACCAACGAATTATTACAATAGAGGGAGGGAGGGGGGGCGCACACTGTGCCACCAACGAATAATTACAATAGAGGGGGGGGGGGCCGCACTGGCCATCAATGATATTCAAACTGGGGAGGGGGGGGGGGGTCTGCCCCCTGCTGCCTGGCAGCCCTGATCTCTTACAGGGGGATATGATAGTACAATTAACCCTTTCAGGTGCCGCACCTGAAGGGGTTAATTGTGCTGATCACGGCCCCCTGTAAGAGATCGGGTGCTGCCAGGCAGCAGGGGGCAGTCTTGTACACAGTTTGTAGTGTATTCTAACTAGAAGCGTCCCCATCACCATGGGAACGCTTCTGTGTTAGAATATACTGTCGGTTCTGAGTTTTCACGAAGTGAAAACTCAGCTTTGAAAAAGCTTTATGCAGACGGATCTTCGGATCCGTCTGTATAAAAAGTAACCTACGGCCACGGATCACGGACACGGATGCCAATCTTGTGTGCATCCGTGTTCTTTCACGGACCCATTGACTTGAATGGGTCCGTGAACCGTTGGCCGTGAAAAAAATAGGACAGGTCATATTTTTTTCACGGCCATGATACACGGATCACGGATGCGGCTGCAAAACGGTGCATTTTCCGTTTTTTCCACGGACCCATTGAAAGTCAATGGGTCCGCGAAAAAAAACGGAAAACGGCACAACGGCCACGGGTGCACACAACGGTCGTGTGCAGGAGGCCTTATACTGCTATTGCCATAATTTGAAAGTAAGTAAAAGTGATAAACTGTATCCTATTTGCAGAAACTACATAATTGGCATTGATTAATAATAAAATAAATGAATTCAGTGGTAAATGAGACAGATCCTTAATGAGTTCTGGCACCAAATGAATGTAGTGCATACCAGTCTCAGTCTGCAATTTGGCACGCTGGGTGGAAAGTTCATTCACCATTCTCTGTGTCTCATCAGACTTTGTACGATACTCATTTAGTTGATCTTCTAAAGTACGGCATAACTTTTCTAGGTTACCCTGCAGATAAAAAGGAGGGTTTGAGAAAGGAGCACACAATTTTTATTGGGCTGCAGTTTGTCTAGCCCCATGGAAAGACAATGAGTCAATGGGGAAAATTTGTCACAACCTGCTGTACGAAATTCAAGAAAAATGTACATACCGTATTCACTCCAGTAGGCGAATGGTATTTAAAACTGGAGTAGAATTTCTAGGCAAATGGTTTAAAGATGCACAAAATGTAACAAACAAGAGATGACATTTGATAAATTTGGTGCAAAGTATGCCAACGCAGACTCCTGCAAAACTGACTTCATGATAAATTGCCTCCGATATGCTGCTGACAATATGCAAAGTAAATGGAGAACAAACGATGGTAACATTGTGTGGAAATTGTGTGGTCTTTAAATTGATTATTACTGATTTACTGTCCAGCCTCAAGCTGTGTAAGAGGGCCCTTACATGTGATATATGCACTAATCTTGTCAGGCCTATGAGGAATCACATTCTTAGTGCAGACTTCAAATCAGTAGGAAACATTCATAATCCAATCAGGGCACAGTGTCATAAATAGTTAATTATTTAGCATGTGCTATACTGTTATTGACTGCCATTATTTCAACATATACACATCAGCATACAATGACTCTAAACAAAAATTATTGGGGAGAAGATTCTATCACCTTGGCTTTTAGCACCTGTTCCATGTTAGATGCTACATCATCTAGCTCCAGCTTGAGTTCACTCTTCTCCTTTTCCAGCTTTTGTTTGACTCTCTGAAGGTTGTCAATCTGCTCACTAAGTTCAGCCACAGAGTCAGCATGCTTCTTTCTTAGAGTAGCAGTGGTGGCCTCTGATTGTAGAGTGGACTCTTCTAGATCTCTCCTGAGTTTCAGGAACTCTGCCTCCCGTTTTTTGTTGAGTTCAAGTTGAACTGAGGTGGCTCCTCCAGCTTCTTCCAAACGCTCACTAATTTCTTCCAACTCTCTGGAAAGGTCAGAGCGAAGCTTTTCTACCTTAGCCCTTGCAGTTCTTTCTGCTTCCAATTCCTCCTCAAGCTCTTCTATACGTGCCTAATAAAAGTGGTGAAATTTAAGTTTAGTATTACCGTAATTTCAGAGTGGCTTGGAATACATACAGCTTAAAGTGTACCTCTTGTTGACTGGTGACTCAGGTGACTTTTGAGAATAAGATGCTATAAAGTTGTACATGAAGAATTTCTGTATTTCTGACCATTATATGACTTGTATCCTGCATTTGTTAGCAGTTTACCCATCTACAGGCTCTCTTTCTAATTGTCAGTTTTCTGAGTTAGTGAGTGGAGACTACCTGCTATGATGTCTCCCAAAGAGTGCACATGAAGAAAACAGGAGATTCTACTCATTAACACTCTCTCAGTCACTCAGAAGCAACCTATAGGACATTATAGAGAAGTACTGAAAAGTATTGATGTATAAAGCACTTGGGCGAGATAGAAAACACACCACTAGCTTTAGCAGTCTCTGTGTGTGTCTCTGTAATTCTCTCTCATTCAGCACCTTCTCCCTCCTCCCCTCTTCATACACTTCTATGGACATTATGCTTCTGTGTATCTTTCTGCAATCCCCCTCCCCCCCATACATAGATTTCGGTTGGCAGCATGTAATCTGTTCCTTCAGTGTGTTAACTGTCCGTCTTGGCAGATCAAGATGGATTTAGCAGAGAATTCATAAAGGCCCCTTTATACTGGCCAAGCATTGTTAGCGATGATCTGCCGGTGTAAAGGTGCCACTGATTACCCGATGAATGAGTGCAATGCGCGTTCATCGAGTAATAAGATTGTTTGTGCAGACACCTAAATCATTGTTTGCCGGCAGCAGATAGTGCCATCTAATCACGCTCTGCTGCCGGGAAACGAGTCTGTATGGGGATGAGCGATGGCATAGCGATCACTCCTCCTCATACTGTGGAAGAGATCGCTGCATGTAAATATAGCGGTCTCCTTCATTGACAGGCAGGCGATTGTCAGGAAGAAACGCTTCCTTCCCGACAATATTCTGCTCAACTGAGCAGCGTAAAGGGACCTTAATAAGTGAACATTTTATAGGAGGGAGAGGTACAGGCGTAAAAGAGTCTGATAAATTGAGAAAGAGGCATATTTATCTGATAACATATTATGCAAAGTTTCTTATATTTACCTGTACTGAAAGTTCAGTGCCGATTTAAAGGGGTTCTGCACTTTCATTTAACTGATGATCTATCCTCTGGATAGATCATCAGCTTCTGATCGGCGGGGGTCCGACACCCGGGACCCCTGCCGATCAGCTGTTTGAGAAGGCAGCGGCGCTCCAGCAGCGCCGCGGTCTTCTCACTGTTTACCGCCGGCCCACTGACGTCACGACTAGTATCAACTAGCGTGGGCGGGGCTAAGCTCCATTCAAGTGAACAGAGCTTAGCCCCGCCCACGCTAGTTGATACTAGTCGTGACGTCAGTGGGCCGGCGGTAAACAATGAGAAGTCCGCGGCGCTGCTGGAGCGCCGCTGCCTTTTCAAACAGCTGATCGGCGGGGGTCCCAGGTGTCGGACCCCCGTCGATCAGAAGCTGATGATCTATCCAGAGGATAGATCATCAGTTAAATGAAAGTGCAGAACCCCTTTAAGTTAATTTTAGAAATACCTGCAGTTCCTTCATCTTTTTCTGGAGCTGAGCACCTATATTCTGTTCATCTTCAATTCTTGCATTGATCTGGCTCATTTCAAAGTCTTTCCTGGTTAAATTAGAAGTGCATTTCTTTGTCAAGACTTAAAAGACCTAAACAGTCCAAATATCAGTCAATATAACAAATCACTCACTTCCTCAACTTTTCTTCTAGCTGTTGTTTATCATTCTCAAGATCCATCAAGCTTTCTTGTGACAATTTGAAATCTCCTTCAAGTTTTCTCTTTACTCTTTCCAGATCCATTCTAACTTTCTTTTCCTGCTCCAAAGATCCTTCCAGCTGTGCAGTTTAAAAAAGGATTAATGAAAAGAAATTTAATAATTCTGATGTCATACATAAAAAGACAAGTTTTCGGCATTACTCTTGCTTACATCATCAACCTGTTGCTCAAGTTTTGCCTTTGCTTTAGTTAAAACATTGACTTTATCTTCTTCAGCTTGAAGGTCATCCAGTGTTTGTTGATGAGCTTCTTGGAGAGCCTTTTTTTCCTTGGTTAACTTGGCAATTATCTCATCTAACCCAGCCATCTCTTCAGTCAGATTTTTAACCTGTAAAAAAAAACAGTTAAATGGGTTATTTCATGATTAATGTAAAAAATAAAAATCATATAGTGCATAACAATCTCTTTCTAACAAAACTAGAACCATCCCTCTACTGCACATGGACCCAGAGATCTTCCCATTCATTATTCCATTTTCTTTGCTAGATTTCTATCAAGCTGCCAGCTCAGGGGGCATGTACAGTTTAGCTGAATGATGAAAAATAAAAATAACAAAAAAACAAACAGCAGGTGGCGCTGTACAGATACATTTTATTGACTAACTCAGTGGCTATACAAATTTTTTTATTACATGCAATTACAAAAGTATTCAGATCCAGGTGCTGGTTTGAAAACAGCAGAATATTTTTTGTCGGACAACCCCTTTAAGGGTAAGTCCATGCCTGCAACAGGCATTCTGGTACTCTGTTCCAGCCCATGAACAGAAAACTGAAATTGCCGGATACAGAGATTCCTGTATTTATTTTATTTATTTAATTTACTCACTTATATAGCGCTGACATATTGCGCAGCGCTTTACAGACATTATTATTACTCGCTGTCCCCAATGGAGCTCACAATCCAAAGGGACCTTCACACGAGCCGAGAATCCCGCAGATAATCGCTAATGAGCATTCATAGGAACGATCGTTAACGATTATCTGGCGGTATGAATGTGGCGCCAATTCATCAGGTAATAGATCATTCATGAGGTCACAAAAATTATTGTTTGCAGGCAGCAGATCATGTTGTGTCAACGCGCTCTGCTGCCGGCATACGGCAAGTCTGTATGAGGACTGGCAATGGCATTAGGCATTGCCCCTCCCCATACTGTGAAGAAGATCGCTACATGTAAATGCACTGGTCACCTTTACTGATGAGCAGGCGCTTGTCGGGAAGGAACGCTCCATTCCCGACAATCGTCTACTGTGACGTCCCATGTAAAGGGTTGACTAAACTGGAGTTAAATAATAATAAATGTCTTACCTTGTTCTCCGTGGCATGCTTCTCCTTCTCTACTTTGGCTAGTGTCAGCTCCAGATCATCAATATCTTTCTTGAGCTCTGAACACTCATCCTCCAGCTTCCTCTTTTTGGCAGTCAGTTCTGCATTCATCTCCTCTTCATCTTCCAGTCTTTCAGTCTGCTCCTTTAGTTTGGCTTCCAGTTGGATCTTGTTTTTAATAAGTTGTTCACATCTCTCCTCAGCATCTGCTAAGTTATCTTGCTCCTTTATTTAAAAAAAGTTATATATATTTACATATAAAATCAGGTGACTCACTTTATTTGATAAAATATTTGCATGTCCTCTTTCCTTTTCAAAGTTGACACCTATCTTCTATAGGCAGGGCCGTTTCTGCAATGAGGCGAGATGAGAATCTTGCCTCAGGCCGTAGTTTCCAGTATTTTTGAGGGGACAGCATACACACAGCAGTTAAACACTGCTGTTCCCTTTAAGCTGCACTTCCCTCCCTGGAGCGCCGAGGAGCTGTGGTCCTGTCACTCACCAACCACTCAGCACCTCACGCTCCTCCCCGCCTTCGGTGGCGTACAGAATGTTGAAACAGGGATACTTCTCCCTGCTCCACTATTCAGCCTGCAGGCACAGATTGTGCTGCCAGCCTGTGTGGGAGGAACCTACAGCCCGGGAATCTGTCTAAGCTCCTCCCACACAGGGCTGCAGAGCGATCTGTGTCTGTAGGGGAGAGAGGCCTCAGGAACGGGGCAAGGTGAGTAGGTAGTGTGTTTTTTTGTTGTGTTTTATTTCTTTATTTTTTAACACAGAGAGGGAACCACTACTACAAAGGGGGCACAGTGGGCATTACTACTACAAAGGGGGCACAGTGGGCATTACTACCATAAGGGGGGCACAGAAGGCATTACTACTGCAAAGGGGACACAGACAGCATTACTACCATAAAGGGGCACAGAGGAAATTACTACTATAAAGGGGCACAGAGGGCATTACTACTATAAAGGGGGTACAGAGGGCTTTTCTACTACAAAGGGGGCATACAGGGCATTGCTACTATTAAGGTATTGTCTGGGATTGGTGGCCAGGTGGGGTCAAACACCGGACTGGATCTCAGGTGCCGGTCCGGTATTTTGGCAACACCTAGCTGCCTTTAAACGACAGCTAGGATCAGCAGAGGGGATCTCTGTGTTGGGATCTGAGGCTTGTGCCGAGTTGGAGGGCTGAGACCCGGGTGTAGGGGAAACAGGCCTCCTAAAGGCTGCTTATAGACTTGACGAGGCAGAACTGCCAGCAGGGTGTGAACTAACACCGAGGAGATAAGGTGACTTTCTTGCTTTATGAACTTTTTGTGTGTGTGAACAAACACCAAGACTGCAAAGTGACTTGCGTTTTGTGCTATACCTTATGTGTGAATAAACACTGAAGTTTTGCTTTACAAACAGTTTTTTGCCTCTATACTGTGTCCGCTTACCCTGCCTACCAGAGCGAATCCCTACAATTGGTGGAGGATGAGGGCAATCGCAGTGAGGCTGGCGTAAAGCCGGAATATTTTTTTTGCAATTTTATCGGGCTCTGTTTTATGTCCTGGATTAAGCACGCTAAGTTGCAACCAGCATCACGGGACAAGATGGAGGAGATGATGAAGCAGCTGGTGCAGGCCAACCTAAGGCAACAAATCGCCATGGAGCAGCAGCCCACTCCCGGTGGCCTAAGCTGAGAAAGACCTCACTGGATGTGCCCTTTGGGGATCAGAACCTGATAATCTGCTGTCAGTGTTATGAGCCCGGCCATGTACAGGCCGACTGTCCCCACCTGGTCGAGCCCATGGACGTAAACTTTGGGTATCAACAGTCATGGTATGCCAGAAGGGTCGGTGCGTCAGACACTCCAGAAACTCTCAATAACGAACCTTTGTGTCAGGTGGAGATGGGAGTCACTCCCGTGGTGGCTCTGCTGGACTCAGGGAGTCGGGGGACCCTTGTGAGGGCTTCCCTGGTGCAACCCACCAAGTTTACGGGCCGGAAAGTCGGGATGCTGAGTGTACATGGAGATTTAAAAGAGTACCCCACTGCTCTGGTGTCCCTAAGCACGTGTGTCGGCAGGTGGATCCATGAGGTGGCCGTAACCACAAGCATGCACTATGACTTGATATTAGGAAGAGACTTTCCGTTGTTCCCAGCCCTGTGGCCGGCCGTTGTACACACGGATTCCCGAGAGATAGGGAAAGCTCCAGTAGCGATGCCTGGCCCAGTTAAGGTGTTAGAACACAGGAAACCCAAGGCAGAGGGGCCCATGGTAGGTCCGGCGAATGAGGGGGAGACAACCCCATGGAATAGGATAGGTAGGGAGCATAGGAGGATAGCTCAGCAAGTCCAGAGTCGGACCTATAATCGAGCATCTGGGGTCCATAACTTTAGCCAGGGAGATCCGGTTTTGGTTTGTGGGTCGCCTGTGGACAGTAAGTTCTGCGCTAGGTGGAAACGGCCCTACGAGGTACTCGAGAAAATTGGAGATGTAAACTACAAGGTACATCAGCCAGGGCGGCAAAATCCGGAGCAGGTTTACCATGTTAATTTACTCAAACCTTGGAAAGATAGGGAAACCTGTACTGAAGACAGACCGCGGCCGGGTTTTCTAGGGGAGGAGGCTCCAACCACTCTGTCTGATGCATGGGAAGCGGTTGCCACAGTAAAATTTGCTGACAGCCTCTCCTCTAAACAGGCTCAGGAGGCCAGGGAGTTTGTTAGTCGGAACACAGATGTGTTCTCGGACCTTCTTGAACGCACTTCCACAATTTGGCATGACATTGTCACTGAGCCTCAGGCGAAAGTCCGGCTAAATCCATACCGGGTACCCGAGGCTCGGCGACAAGCCTCAGTAGAACACAGGGCAGGTTGGTTGCAGGGAAATGCGGATGCCCTGTCCCGGGTGCACTGTTTGGCATGTGTTCACCCCCTCAGGGTTGAACAAAGAGGGGAGGGGTATGTGACGCAGTGAAGGGTATAGTCTGGGAAAACAGGTATTTTCCTCCCAGTGTGTGCTGCTGGACCGATTGGCGGCCAGGTGGGGTCAAACACCGGACTGGATCTCAGGTGCCAGTCCGTGGTTTTGGCAACACCTAGCTGCCTTTAAAAGACAGCTAGGATCAGCAGAGGGGATCTCTGTGTTGGGATCTGAGGCTTGTGCCGAGTTGGAGGGCTGAGACCCGGGTGTAGGGGAAACAGGTCTCCTAAAGCCTGCTTATGGACTTGACAAGGCAGAAATGCCAGCAGGGTGAACTTTTCGTGTGTGTGATCAACCACCAAGACTGCAAAGTGACTTGCGTTTTGTGCTATACCTTATGTGTGAATAAACACTTTTTTAAACACAAGTTTTGCTCTACAAACTGTTTTTTGCCTCTGTACTGCGTCCGCTTACCCTGCCTACCAGAGCGAATCCCTACAGGGGTCACAGAGGGCTTTTCTACTATAAAGGGGGCACAGAGGGCATTGCTACTATGAAGGGGGCACAGAGGGCATTGCTACTATAAAGGGGGCACAGAGGGCATTGCTACTATAAAGGGGCAAAGAGGGCATTACTACTATAAAGGGTCACAAACGGCATTACTACTATATAAGCAAACAGAGGGAATTGCTACTATAAAGGGGCACAGAAGGCATTACTACTATAAAAGCGCACAGAGGGCATTGCTACTATAAAGGGGGCACAGAGGTTTTTACTACTATAAAAGTGCACTGAGGGCATTACTACTATAAAGGGGGCACAGAGGGCATTACTACTATAAAGGGGACACAGAGGGCTTTACTACTGTTAGGGGGGCACAGTGGGCGTTATTACTATGAAGAGGGCACAATGGGCATTTACTACTGTGAAGGGGAGCAATAAGCATTACTACTGTGAAGGGGGCACAGTGGTCATAAATTATAATACTATGAAGGGGGCACAATGGGACATATTACTGTGAAGGGGGCCAGAGTGCATTACTAATGTAAAGGGGGCACAAAGAGGGCATAACTACTGTGAGGGGGCATAACTATTATGGGGGCACAGAGTGGACATTACTACTGTGAAGGGGGCACAATGGGCATTACTACTGGGAAGGCGGCACAATGGGCATTACTACTGTGAAGGAGCCACAGAGTGCATTACTACTGTGAAGGGGGCACAGAGAGGGCATAACTACTGTGAGGGGACACAAAGAGGGTATTACCACTGTGAAGGGGCACATATGTGTCTGTCCCTGTGTGTGTGCCCCTGTGTGTGTGTCTGTGTGTTTGTCTGTCCCTGTGTGTGCGTCTGTCCCTGTGTGTGTCACCATCACCATGCCCACAGTGTTCCTATATCTTTAAGTAGCTGTATCAGGAGTACATTCTGTGCGGGGCAAGAAGAAGAAGAAGAAGGAAGAGGAGGCAGCGCCACCAGCATGGAGTCCCGTGGGAGAGGCACAGGGAGGCACACTAAGCACGTAGGTAACACTACCATATGATCTACACTAGTGTTATCTGTGGTTTTACATAGGACTGCAGGTAACACTACCACATTATCAGTACTAGTGTTATCTGTGGTTTTACATAGGACTGCAGGTAACACAACCACATTATCAGCACTAATGTTATCTGTGGTTTTACATAGGACTGCAGGTAACACTACTACATTTTCTGTATTCAGATAGCCATCACTGTGTTACATGTGTTACATAGGACTGCAGGTGATATCAACAACATTATATGTACTTGTTTCGCCCCAGATCTCGAAGTTCGGTGGATACTTGGCTTTCATACAATTTTTTAATCAGAGGGGAGCGCCATTTAAATTTTGCCTCAGGCAGCAGAAGAGCTAGACTCGGCCCTGTCTATAGGTGTCTTCCAAAAAATATCCACTGTGTTATGCTTACTACATCAAGGGGTGGTGCATGACACAAGGATGTAAATATCACCAGGGATAGAATCCTTATGCCCTGGACAAAATATACCACAGTATTTGGCTGGAGTGTTCCTTTAATTCTATGTCTGGAGAATACCCAATTGATGGACTTTGAGCTTTCCTTTAGATCATGATTGACACTTACTGCTTGAACCTGAAGCTGCAGATCATTTTTCTCTTGTAATAAAGAGACCATTCTCTCCTCTAGTTCCTTGCGTCGAGACTCAGACTTTTCCAGGGCTTCTTTTAGCTTCTGGAACTCTTCCTTCATGGTCTGCATTTCTTTCTCTGTCTCTGCACTTTTGAGAAGAGGCTTTATCTTGAAGTAAAGCTTCATCCATGGCCAATTTTTGACACCCATGAATGCTCTGATATTCCACTGGATTACTAAAAGGGCATCTCTGGAAAAAATAAGTCATGATTTAAAAGGATTTTGAAGAGGTAAATCTATGGCTTCTTCAAAATACCAAGCATTTACAAAAAAAAAACAATGCCAGAGTTGTCTATTATGATCACTTGTTCACCTCACCTCCTCTCCAAAAAATTGCACAATGGTATCACTATAGACTAACCCACAGAAAATGAGCCCTCTGTCGTCAGATAAACATAAAAGTTATTGTTGTCAAAGTTTCGGGGCACAAAACAAAATCTTTTTCTTTTTAAAGTAGTAGAATATAACAAAAACTATATAAATTTGCTACTGACCTAAAGAATAAAGTTAGACGGGTTTTCATGCCATACATACTGACATCCTATCGTCAGGATAGGTCATCAATATCGACACTCGGACCCCCGCCGATCAGCTGTTTGAGGAGGAGGTGGCACTGCTTCCTGATCATTAAACTATGCGTCGTCTTCTCTGGAGCGGCAGTGTAGTATTATTACGCGTACTCACTCCGTTCAAGTGAATGGAGCAAGTACTTGTCATTACACTGCACTTCCAAGACGACGGGCAGTGTAATGAACAGGAAACAGCGCTTGCATGGAGCGCCACCTCCTCTTCAAACAGCTGATCAGTGGGGGTCCTGGGTGTCGGACCCTCACCGATCTGATATTGATGACCTATCCTGACGACAGGTCATCAATATATATGGAAGGACAATCCCTTTAAAGGGCATGTTCACATCTGCATTGAAGGCTCCGTTCAGGGCTTCCGTCACAGAGTTTATTAAAAATAGCCACTAAAAGAACGTTTTGCCAAATGGAAACCGAATGGAGCCCATTATAAGCAATGGTATCTGTTCAGCTCAGTTCCTGTCAGTTATGTGCCATTGTTTTCATTGTTCTGCCCCTAGGATAGAGCACAACAATGGAAAAAAAATAGCTCTGATGTGAACGTGCCCTAACATATCATTTTTACCACACAGTGAACACCATAAAAACGAAGCCCTAAAAACAACGGCAAAATTGCGTTTTGTTTTATCACACTGCTGCCGCCTAACTGTATGACTGTTGAAATGTGGAGATGAAAAAAATAATAATTACAGTAATCTTAACACAGTAAGCATTTTATCATGTAAAGAAAGTTAATACAAGCCACTTACTAAGGTATCGTGATTCTTCATATTGCCTCTTTCGCTGGCTTCATTCATTTTTCCATCACATTATGCTTTGCTCGTTTCCAGAGATTATGACCACCCTGCAATCAAGCAGCAGTGGTCGTGTTTGCACACTATAGGAAAAATTGCCGGCCGTTCGGTAGCTGGGACCACAGGAGTGCGCTTAGGCACGCATGTGCAGCAGCTCCTGTCCCAGTCACCTTGTATCTGCATTGCAGCGGTGGCTACAACCCCTGGAAACAAGCAGTGTATAATGTGATAGAAAAATGAATCCAGCCAGCAAAGGAGACAATATGGACAATCCCAATACATTAGTAAGTGCCTTGTATTAACTTTATCTACATGATAAATGCCATTTGCTGAAGTGAGACAACCCCTTTAAGTAGCAAACTGGGCTGCACACTATTTGTGTAATTCTTTACTTGTGCACCAATTGTATCAATCTATTGATTTCATAACTCATGTAATACAGTCTAGAAAAGTATTATACAGAATCTTGTCAGTAAAGTGTGAACATCTTGTCTGTAAAACAGTTTGCCTGCATGTGTTACCTGCGTTCCACAATCTTCTTAAATTCTATTCTAGAAAGGACACCTCTGGACTGGGCTTGTATTCGGGTAATGATTCTGGAGAGTCGCTCATCTCGCATTTCTTCCAATTGTCCTAGCAAACCTGCCTTGAAGAAGACCTGCAAAAGTAATCATTTCATCAGGTAATTGATGACATCTGCTTGAAATCCTCTCCATTCTTTAAGGTGGCTGGTTTACCTTGGTATGCCCAAACTTGTACTGAGAATGATCAATTTCTAGGGAGGCAAGAAGTTTTTCTGCACCTTTTCTACTATCTATAAACTGTCCTTCTGGGATAGCTGCAGGGTTCAGGATTCGGTATCTGACAAACATAAAAATATATAAAGCCAGTGTTACCAGAAATTATATTTTCTTATTTTGTCTTATGCAAGCAGTGTTGTTACAATCCTACCGTTGCTTAAAGTCTCCATAGAGGATACGGTTAGGGAACCCTTTTCTGCAAATTCGGATGCCTTCCAGTACACCGTTACAGCGGAGCTGGTGCATTACTAAACGGTTATCCATGACACCTAAGGTAAGCGAGTGTATAGAGTGTCTTAGTATAAATCAGAATAGTTAGTATTAGACAACATATGGTAAATAATATTGCTTATTCCTTTGTTTTTCCCAGCTAGATACTAGTATTAAAAGGGTTGGCCACTTTCCAGTCCCAACCCAAATGCCCAAAACAGCTTTGCTCTGCCACAGGCAACTGTAAATACCCTTATTACTTAACCCTGTGCTGCATTTTAAGGCGTCCTACTGCCACTGGATTGGCTGTGTAAACAGTGGATAGCGGTAATGTCCCCGTCCAAAGGACTCATGATAGGGGCAGTGACAAGATTTACCGACCTGACTGCCTTCAAATGCAACACAGGGGTAATCATTAGGGTATGTGTCAGAAAACAGTAGTTTAAAGCATTTTTGAAATTTCACAAGAAAATGGCCAACCCCTTTAAATCATCTTAAGGTTTTGTGCTAAATAAAATGATTGTCTGAAATAGCAAGAACTGAAAATTTAGAAGCTAATTACCGGGGGATTTGGTTTCATTAGGAATAATACAACGAACAAAATGAGGATGAGTGGAACGCAGATTTGTCATCAGCTTGTTAAGATTCTCCTGGGGAGGTTAAAAGTAAAAAAGAATAAGTTTCACAATGGAAGTTAACAGTAATAAGGAGACCATCAGGGAATGGTGACAGAGAACACATATTATGGAGTTCTATTTAGTTGTTTCTATATTATGTAGTCCAACAGAGTCTGTACTGCAGTTCACAGCAACCTTCATTGATGTTTTGCTTACATAAATTGGTTAACATATAGGTATCCTGTATTTTATTTGAACACCTCCGGACGTAATAGAACACCAGCAGGGTGCAAGAGGTGTATGGAGCTGGGTCATCAGCTGATCCCGCTTCATATGCAGCGGGTTCCAGCTGTGTATTACAGAGAGATAATGCCGATCCTGGTAATTTAACCCCTCAGATGACATAGTTAATAGCGCAGCATCTGAGGGGTTCCACAGAGGGAGGGGCTCACTCTGTCCTCTGGTGATATTGTGGGGCTTCGATCAGTTGCTATGGCAGCCTATGGTCTTGTGAAGGCTCCCAGACCTGGTACAGGGAGCTGCCTGAAAAGCCATGGCTGAGGCACGACCTGACAGCTAGCCTGTCAGGATTCCATAGGCTGCAATAGTATTTTAATGCAGTCTACAGTACAAGGGATCAGAACAGATATAACTGTGTCTGAAAATATCCAATCTATTAAAATATAAAAATGTTTGTCCTGCATGGTGAACACAAACGGAAAAAAAATTCCCAGTTCACCATCATTTGGTCGCCTTACCGCTCCAAATTTATTTAAATAAATTTAATAAGTAGTTTACGGCTGTGAATGGAAAAGTAAAAAAGTAAAAAAACTAAAATAAAGTGAAGATGCAAAAAAAAATAATTGGCCCGGTCCTTAAGTGGTTAAAATATGTTGTGGGTGTATACCATGGAAAATATATAATTTATAAAAGTAAAAACAAATTACATACCCGGTGCAGAGCTGACACTGTCTGGAATGAGGAACCTTTCTTCTTACTGCCTTTGCCCTTTGAAGCTTGATCTAAGGAGTGTATTTTAAAAAAAAGCAGTTGTAAGAATTACAACTAGCTAAACAATTCATTTGACATCACACACTAGATCGTTATGGAATGATTATAGAAAAATCCAGACTAGAGCATTTTCCTATAATATATACATTATTACAGAGGTATATACCAGGATGTAATAAGTGCAGGTCCCACCTCTAGGACCTCCTTCTCAAGAACTGGGTCCCAAAATAAATGGAGAGCAGGCCGCTGGCTTAGCTATTTTCGTAAGTCCCATAGCAGTGAATGGAAAGGGTGCCATACATTTGATTTGCTCATCATTCACATCGGAAAGTCCTAGAAGTGGAACCTATCAAACATTCATGGCATATCCTATCGATATGCCATCAATTTCCAGATGCAACAACCCCTTAAAAGAGGCTGTCTGCCAATAAAAAAAAATAAATCTGATAAATGGTGATGAGCTGAAATACTATTTCTAAAATGAAAGCATACTAATTTTTTCTAATCTTATACAACCCCTTTTAGTAATTTAACAACTGTATGTTGAAAATTGACAGTCCTTTACTCAGGTTAAAATTGACAGTCCTTTACTCAGGTTAAAGGGGTTTTCTGAGACTTTAATAGGTCATCAGTTTCTGATCGTGGGGGTCTGACACTCCTGTGAGCACCATGGCCTTCTCTCAGCTTTCCCTAGGTCGAGTGACGTTAATCGGCAATGTGGCCTAGAAGCAGCTCAGCCATAGAAGTGAATGGGGTTTAGAGCGATACCAAGCACAGCTGCTATACTATGTACGGCACTGTGCTTGATGAGCACGGAGAAGGATGTGCCTTCTCAAACAGCTGATCTATGGGGGTCTGGGTGTTGGACCCCCACTAATCAGATACTGATGATATATCCAGAGGATAGGTCTTCAGTTATAAAATCTTGGAAAATCCATTTAACCCCTTCACGCCCAGCGCTGTACATGTACGGCGCTGGGCGGGTGTTTAAAGATGGCACCCGCTCCTGCCCGCTGAGGGCGCCATAGCCGCGGGTGGCCACCTGCTTCTTTTAGCAGACACCCACGGCTCATGTCCGCAACCGGCAGTAATGCCGATCACGGACATTTAAACAATCAGATGCCGTGGTCAATCCTGAAACCGAAAGTGCTCACTTTCGGTTGTGCTCCGGCTCCCCCGTGTGGGGATCAGAGGAGCCGGAGTGTGTATGCAGCAGCCCGTGTCTTTATGAATGACAGGAGGCTGCTGCATAGTATTTCCTATGGAGCCCTTGCCTGTAATAGGGCTCCATAGGAAAGTAGTAAAATCATTATAGATTCCAATGCAAGTGCATTGGAGTCTATGATAATAGCAATCAGATGATTG
Organism: Bufo bufo; assembly: GCF_905171765.1. Classification (NCBI taxonomy): domain Eukaryota; kingdom Metazoa; phylum Chordata; class Amphibia; order Anura; family Bufonidae; genus Bufo; species Bufo bufo. The sequence goes on along the minus strand of NC_053390.1, from coordinate 307,820,033 downwards.
CATGTTATAGTTCCCTAAGGGGACTATAAAAAAGTGTAAACAAATAAATAAATAAGTAAAAAAAAAAAAAAAAAAACATAAATATTCAAATCACACCCCCCCTTTCCCAAAATAAAAATAAAAGAACTAAAAAAAAATAAAAAATACACATCATGGGTGTTGTGATGTGCAAAAACACCCATAGTATAAAAATATTAAAAATATATTCCCCATACGGCAAACCGCAAAACGAAAGAAAATGGTCCAAATGGCCCATTCGCCGTTTTTGGTTGCTTCATTTTCTACAATTTTTTTTAATAAAAAGTGATCAAAAAGTCATACACACCCCAGAATAGTATCAATGAAAAGTTCAGATCGCCCCTCAGAAAATGAGCACCCATACAGCTCCGTACACATAATTACAAAAAAGTTATAGGGGTCAAAATATGGTGATGAAAAAATAAAACTGATTTTTTTCCCACTTAATTTTTTTATCACTATCAAAACGCAAGAAAAACTATACATATAAGGTATCGCCGGATTCATACAGACCTGTAGAATAAAAGTAACCAGTCAGTTTTATCGCACATCGAACGTCGTAAAAAAAACAACAACGTAAAACTGTGGTGAAATAGCTATTTTTTGCAATTTCACCCCATTTGGAATTTGTTCCTGCTTCTCACTACATCATATGCAATATTAAATGATGGCTTTGGAAAGTAAAACTTGTCCTGCAAAAAACAAGCCCTCATATGGCTATGTGAACAGAAAAATAAAAAAGTTATGGCTCTGGGAAGGCAGGGGCCGTAAAACGAAAACGCAAAAACAAAAAAAACCTCTGGGCCTTAAGGGGCTAAAGCTGGAATCGCACATGCGGTTTTTGAACCCATCAATCTATCTAGGTTTATGATAAATTAGACACTACTTATAGAGTTTGTTCCATCTGGACAAACCCTTCTCTAGATTAGGAATCACTGGGTCCTATAGTTGCAGAACAAATGTGGTATTACATGATGGCTTTCATATTCCCTAACAGAGCAAATGTGCAGGGGTTATCATAATTGGAAATCCCATAAAGGTTGAAGAGTATAAAGTAAAAGTGTTTAAAATATTACATATGCAATATGTAATAATGCTGTCATCTGTCACAACTGGGACACTTAAAAGTGGATTGAGATAAAATCTAAATTTCCAACTAGAATGGAGACTTCAAAAATGTTTAATAATGTTAATTAATCTGAGTGAATAATGATGGTGGCTGATTATACTGACAAACTGCATCAGGTTATATATAAATTTTCTGTTATGTAAAAAAACAAGCATAACCTTTAATAGTACACTTCCATAGCTCTTCTGTACCTGAATCAGCAGCAGCATAATTGGCAAATAGATGTGCCAACAGCTTGAGAGAGGACTTCTGGTACAGCCCCACTACAGTCTCATTCAATGGGTCTTTGTTCTTCACCAGCCAACCATTAATGTTATAGTCCACTGTACCAGCATAGTGGACCAGAGCAAAGTGAGCCTCAGGCTTCCCTTTAATGTTCCTTGGTTTCTGGAAGTTGTTGGACTTGCCCAGGTGGTTATCGTACAGCTTGGCTTTAAAGGTCACGTCAGAGGCTTTCGGAAACATGCACTCCTCTTCGAGGATGGACATGATACCCATAGGCTGTGGAGAAGAGTAAAAAAAAGATCATTTAAAAAATGCCAAAAGGGAATTATAAACAGCTTTCCAGAACAAACCAAGATATAAAACTTAGATACCTTGTTAGAGAAAAATGCCTCTTTGTCCACTTACCAGGCTCCTATCCTCCTCTCCCACCCTGCTTTCTAAACTGATCACTCACTCACTCACTCTCAACTCACTGTTTTCAACTTAACTGACAGATCGGTTTATATTTGCCCATGCGAGTCTATAGAGAGGGAGCAAGGGAGTAGGAGGCTAGTGCGAGGTCTCTATTACAAGGGACATAGAGAGAAGAACAGATCCTGCTTCCTTATCTGTTTCCAGGAAGCCTTTGGAAACAATAGCATATACATGTAGGACATTGTGATGGTAGGTAATAAGCAGCTCACCCTTATCAACTGCAATGAGTTTGTGCCGAGTGCACTGACAATGCCTCTATACACACATTGCTAAATAATGTACAATAGACCAAATATTAAAGTTGACTCTCCAGACAAAAACGATAGGCAGGAAATGTACTATATAAAATATAATTTACTAATATAGTTTAAAATATGAGCAATGACAATAAATAAATGAATGAATTAATTAATGAAAAAAATGACCTCATTTTTCATTCATTCAATCTTTTTTTATTATTCTCTTATTTTTTCATAATTTCATATCATTGTTACAGTATTATTTAGCCAATATCATATAATTACCGCTATATTTAAGCAATTTTGTCCCATTCCAATTCGGCGGCCATAAAAATTCTGAACTCTTGATTACCAAATACTTATTTATACTACCGTACTTAGAAATTATTCTGTACACCTCCACAAGGACAGTGTGGACACCAATTGCTCCAGCAAGATCTATAGTGCACGATGTGGCACTAAGGATCCCAGTAAGCGCTCCACGATTTTACAAACCTCACTACACCTGTGTAGGCATTCGGTCTATAATCAAGCATTCTCAATTGTGTGTTCATCAAGCATTCTCAATTGTGTGTCTGCATGCACACTACAGTGGGAAAAAAAAGTCGGTTAAAAACGGATAAACAGTCCATTTTTAACTGACTTTTTTTCACTGATGCCTTTCTGAGAAAAACATTAAAAACTGACCCATTCAATTGTATGGGGGCAGTAGGCCTGTGAAAAACACCAACACCATGGACAACAAGAGTATCCATGGCCAACTATGGTTGTTTATTTATTGCCACAAGGGGGATATATTCAGGGGACACTAAGTATATACATCTATTGCGGTATATCTCTATTGGTGTTGGGCTGTTCCACCAGCAGTTTCAGTCATATATATCCCTCATAACTGATTTTTTGTTACTTTATGTATTATTCTAATATTATAATGTATATTAGTAAATTGTATTTTGTATAGTACATATCTGCCTATCGTTTGTGTCATGATAGCCAACTTCAGTATTTGGTCTATTGTATATCGGAAATAGTACAACAGTATTGAGCAGTGTAGGTATGAATTCAGCACTGGGGTGAGATAGAAAACTTATTAGAGCTTTCATCAGTGTGTCTGCTGTGTCACCTTCTGCAGCTGCTTGGGGCTCAGTCCTCCTCTCTGCATTAAATTCTATAGACAACATGTAACCCAAACTTTCATTTTCTTCTGGTAAGATACATTACACCATTTCTTATCTTCTCATATACTATTAATTTATGAAAAGTTGTATATAAATAGAGCTACGCTTTAAACTGCATCTGAAATTCTACACATATACACCTTTTTAAAAATATTGAGGACTATGAATAGTATAATGCACTGCAAACACTTTAATTTATAGGCAGTGGAATAATAATTTGGAAATAAAGATGAATCACCAGACCTGTAGTCATAGGGGACAATCTTACACATAGTAAGCATTCTAGACTGTGTGACATAGAATTAATATAGGACCATTAACCTTTATGACTCCATGATTTCAATGATCTCACCTTCTCTATGAGATCAATACAGGCCTGCAGGTCCATGCCAAAGTCTATAAACTCCCATTCGATGCCCTCCTTTTTGTACTCCTCCTGCTCCAGCACGAACATGTGGTGGTTGAAGAACTGCTGTAACTTCTCATTAGTGAAGTTAATACAGAGCTGCTCAAAGCTGTTAAACTAGAGATAGAAACACATGGAAAATAAGACACAGATTAAAAAATATAGAAATAGCAGGATTTCCTTACACTATTAAGGTCTCTGGCATGACAGATTTACCTATAAGAGGGGGTATATCCCATCTCAGATATGTCATCACTTTATGATCAGTTGGGGTCTGACCTCTTCTGAAAATACTGAATTGTTTCCCCAAATTGCACTGTGCAGGTAACTGTAGCCATCCTCACTCACATGAATGGAGCTTTGCTGCATTTCCCCTGTGCAGCTGGTGATGGCGCACTGCTCTGTAGACGGAGCAGTGCTCTGGTGGTGGGGCAGTGCTCTGGTGGTGGGGCAGTGCTCTGGTGGTGGGGCAGTGTTCTGGTGATGGAGCAGTGCTCTGGTGGTGGGCAGTGCTCTGGTGGTGGGGCAGTGCTCTGGTGGTGGGGCAGTGCTCTGGTGGTGGGGCAGTGCTCTGGTGGTGGGGCAGTGTTCTGGTGGTGGGGCAGTGTTCTGGTGGTGGGGCAGTGTTCTGGTGGTGGGGCAGTGTTCTGGTGGTGGGGCAGTGCTCTGGTGGTGGGGCAGTGCTCTGGTGGTGGGCAGTGCTCTGGTGGTGGGGCAGTGCTCTGGTGGTGGGGCAGTGCTCTGGTGATGGAGCAGTGCTCTGGTGGTGGGGCAGTGCTCTGGTGATGGGGCAGTGCTCTGGTGATGGGGCAGTGCTCTGGTGATGAAGCAGTGCTCTGGTGATGAAGCAGTGCTCTGGTGGTGGGGCAGTACTTTGGTGGTGGGGCAGTGCTCTGGTGGTGGGGCACTGATCTGGTGATGGGGCAGTGCTCTGGTGATGGAACAGTGCTCTGGTGATGGGGCAGTGCTCTGGTGATGGAACAGTGCTCTGGTGGTGGGGCACTGCTCTGGTGGGGGGCAGTGCTCTGGTGATGGGGCAGTGCTCTGGTGATGGAGCAGTGCTCTGGTGGTGGGGCAGTGCTCTGGTGATGGAACAGTGCTCTGGTGATGGAGCAGTGCTCTGGTGGTGGGGCAGTACTTTGGTGGTGGGGCAGTGCTCTAGTGGTGGGGCACTGATCTGGTGATGGGGCAGTGCTCTGGTGATGGAACAGTGCTCTGGTGATGGAGCAGTACTCTGGTGGTGGGGCAGTACTTTGGTGGTGGGGCAGTGCTCTGGTGGTGGGGCACTGATCTGGTGGTGGGGCACTGATCTGGTGATGGGGCAGTGCTCTGGTGATGGAACAGTGCTCTGGTGATGGAACAGTGCTCTGGTGATGGAACAGTGCTCTGGTGATGGAACAGTGCTCTGGTGATGGGGCAGTGCTCTGGTGGTGGGGCAGTGCTCTGGTGATAGAGCAGTGCCCTTGTGATGGTGCAGTGCCCTGTTGATGGAACAGTGCTCTGGTGGTGGGGCAGTGCTCTGGTGATGGGGTAGGGCTCTGCTGATGGGTACTGTTAAACAGGGAAGGGCTATGAAAGGATCTTTCCTTGTTGGGCCTGTACATTCTCAGGAGGTCCCAGGGGTTGATCCTAGCTATAAGCCATCACTGATCCTAGCGATATGCCAACACTTTTTGGAATAACCCTTTAATCGTGCTTCTTAGTAATGCATGGAAAATGAAATATATGGAGATGTATACAGAGTGCATGCATAAAAAGTTCATACGGCAGGATCAGTCTTGGCAAAATATATTGATGTGGTGCATTTATTTGGAAATAAGTTTTAGGAAAATATTCCAAGGCTTCCTATTGAAAGTTAACAGTGTACAATTCTTCATGTAATAGCCACACTTGCACTGACACTTGTGTGTTGGTGTTAGGTCTATGGGACAAATGGAGCATGACTTCAAGCCTGCTATATACACTACTGCTGCTTGACTAAATTGAAATTTGTAAATTCCCATTCATTCACATGGAAAATATGACTTCTGCATTTCTAAACATAATGGAGACACAGCTATAATATATGTGACTGCGGGCAACCATCAGTCTAGTTTTTGCAGGATTTAAGAAAGCAATAACAAATATGTTTTTATCTGATTTGCAACAGAACCTAATAGACGTATAATGCATCTGGCAGATGGAGAAAAATACAGCAGGTTATATTTTTCTGCAAGTTACATTCAAAAGAAACGTAATAGAACAGAACCATGATGACAAATAAAGCATCGCCTAATGTCTGCTCCACTTCCTTACATCAAAGATCTCAAATCCAGCAATGTCCAGCACACCAATGAAGTATTGTCTGGGCTGCCTGGTCTCCAGAGTGGTGTTAATTTTCACCACCATCCACAAGAACATCTTCTCATACACTGACTTGGCCAGAGCACCGATGGCATAATACACCTAAAAGAAATTATAGGTGAGTTTACAGCAATATAATACAATTATTAATAGTACTGTAAAGAATTATGTTAAATTCTGCATACATATATATGGTATGCAATTAGGAGGTATGTATAACTGACCTGTTGGACATTTTGTCCTTTGGTGACATATTCATTCCCCACCTTCACCCTAGGGTGACATAAGCCCTTCAGGACGTCAGCAGAGTTCAGGCCCATTAGATAGGAAACCTTATCAGCCTCTGGAAATATACAGTTTATATAATAGGAAGGAAGACTTTACATACATAAACCTATGACACACAGTACTGCTGTAGACGTGGGCAATCACAGATGCCAATTTCTAGCATGACGGAGGTAAGGCTAGGTTTACATTGCAGTTTTAAATTCTGGTCTTCTGTCTCGGTATAGGAACAGAATACCAGAATTTCTAGATCCAGCTCCACCAGGGCCCAACGGATATCATTCACTACTTTGGGATCTAAGAGTGCCAGAATTCATAAATACTAGAATTTAAAAGGTAGCCTTAGTGCTACCTGGTTACCACTGTTACACGGGGACTGAAGGGAAATCTGCCTGATTTTGCACATGGCCGTTGCCCGGCTGTTGCCCGTATTGTGGCCCGCAGACAGACCCATTCACTTGAAACCTGTTCTATGTTTTGTGGTGCAGACAGATCACAGACCCATTCAATTAGAATGGGTCTGGATCCATCTGTGGCAACCACAAGGATGATGCCCGTGCATTGGGGACAAAATGCAGTCCCCATCGCACGGAACGGCTGGCACATGTTCATGTGCATGAGCCCTTATCTGGGACTTTATGGTTACAGAAATACTAAGCACAGAAAATGCACAAACTTATTACAGGACTTCCTCTGTTTATCTCCTCCACCTTTCCTATATTTTCCTCATATTACAATTAAAAGTGAGCAATATATAAAGAATTCTCTCCGTGTCCCAGGAGCTCAGCCATGTCTTCCTCCTCCTTCTCACAACCACCTGGAGCAGCATTCTCCGCTATCTGCTCTGCCTGCAGTAGGACAAATAGGTAGTGAATCCTCGCCCCCTCCGCTAAGCCCCTCCATCTGTCTCCAGCTAAAGAGGGAGCAGCTCAACAGGAGACAAATGTTTGAGCAGGATTTCTACAAGACTGGGTCAGGATCATGCGGAAAACGCTGCAGACTGACTAACATTGAGGGCAACTACTGTATATTCTGTGGTTAATTTTATGATTCACTTCTTCAGTGTTCCTTTAAAAGGAGGCCCTATGACTGGCCACAGTTATGACAGCCTGTGACTGGTACTGTAAAAAGAGGTATGGGCCCTGCTCTAATGGAAGTCTCTGGGTGTGGCAACGTTAGACTACTGCTACACTATGGGGGTCATTTACCATCCAGAAATACATCTACAGTATATTAGGCGTATTTCTGGCACAGATTGCGGCGCAAAGGTCTTTTGCACCGCAATCTGCCACTCCTCCCTGCTCATGCCAGGTCTAAAAAAGTGGGCATGATGTGGGCGGGGAGGGGGACAAGCCAGCTGGCCTGTTTTAGGCATAGAAAATGGTCTAAGTGATTACTAAATTTAGAACCCGATGCCTCTACATTACTGCGGTCTAAAACGCCGGTCTTAATAAATATGCCCCTTTGGCTTTTTAGCCTTTTTTTCTTTTTACAAAATCTATGTTTGTTCCTGCCATTTTTCCCTAAACAAAAGTACAAAAACACCACAGAGGCAAACATGCCAACAGTTACAAAAACAAAAAAACAATACTGGGCAAAAACCGCCTATCTGCCCTGCATTTCATATTTCCCATAGACGTTCAGCTAACATTTGGAGCTGGCATTTTTACAGCAAAAACCACAGGTGCAAAAAGATGCCACCTAAACCTCAAAGGTGGTGATCAATCACTACTGTATGTGAGTTTCTAAGGCAGCCATACACATTCAAAAGCTGTTGGCCAAACGATCATTCAGCTGAAAGCTGTCTCTCCCAAAACATCCATGTTCGGTTCGGCTGAGCATGTATATGTATTACATATATATTTTCTCCACTGCCAAGAATGGAGGATTCAACCAATGCTCTAAGGCCCCATTCACACATCCGCAATTTCGTTCCGCATTTTTCAGAATGGAATTGCAGACCCATTCATTTCTATGGGGCCGCATGACGTGTGGCCCGGCTCCGGAAATGCGGACCCGCACTTCCGGGTCCGCATTTCCGATCCCGAAAAAAATAGAACATGTCCTATTCTTGTCCGCAATAGCGGACAAGAATAGGCATATTCTATTACTATGCATTCTGTATTCAGAATGCTATTATTTTCCCTTATAACCATGTTATAAGGGAAAATAATAATGATCGGGTCCCCATCCCGATCGTCACCTAGCAACCGTGCGTGAAAATCGCACCGCCTCCGCACTTGCTTGCTGATGCTTGCGATTTTCACGCAACCCCATTCATTTCTATGGGGCCTGCGTTACGTGAAAAACGCACAAAGAGGAGCATGCTGCGATTTTCACGCAACGCACAAGTGATGCATGAAAATCACCGCTCCTGTGCACAGCCCCATAGAAATGAATGGGTCCGGATTCAGTGCGGGTGCTGTGCGTTCAACTCACGCATCGCATCCGTGCGGAATACTCGCCCGTGTGAAAGGGGCCTAAGGCATATTGTTACACCATAGAATATTTCCAGGGTGGGGGTGCCCACAGAGAGGGCTCTGAGTGCCGCCTCTGGCACCCGTGCCATAGGTTCGCCACCAATGCCTTATAGCTACGCACCTGGTCAAATGTGACTTTCACTAATGAACACTCATTAACCCACTAATTGCATTTTACCAGTGCAGAATTTTGATGGTTAAATTCTGTACACCAAAAATGTTATGTAAGTCATTGACAGGCATGCTTTGGCATAAGCTACTGTTCATACGCTATGCTATTAGCTATGGATAATAGAACGCCATTACTGAAAACTGTGCAGATATGATCATAGCAGGAGTTGATAAGGACGAGTCTTCCATGTTCTAGTTAGCGATGATCTGGCAGACTATCTGCCAGTGTAATACCGCCTTATGAGGTCCTACATGATAGCTGTACAATGGTGGCACGTTCTGCCACTACATCTACCTTCAGTTCCATCAGGCTCCGCTTGCTCTTCTCTCTGCTTCTGCTTGAATTTCATGTTACCAAAATGCATGATGGCTCCAGTGAGCTTGTAAATGGAGTTTTTCTCATCCTGAGAGAACCCCAGAACATCAAAGGCACTCTAAATGAAGATGAATCAGGACAATAATAATTCACTCTAAGTTTTTTTTTTAAGTAAGGCCTTATGCACATGGACGGATCTATTAGGCGGTCCACAAATTGCGGATCTGCAAAATATGGATGTGGTCCTTGTTCTGTCTTCATTTTATTGCGGACCCATTGTCTTCAATATGTCTGTGGTCTGTATTTTGCGGACATAATTTTTTTGCAGAAAGGACATACGGATGCAAAAAGCACACAGATGATCCATGTGCTTTCCACATCCATTTGTCTGTTCCGCAAAGAGGTATAACATGTCCTATACTTGGCAGCAAAACGCGGATATGGACCCACTGAAGTCAATAGATCCGCAAAAAAGGCGGATGCAACACCGCACACCTATCCGCAATTTGCAGACCGTAAAATACATATGGTCGTGTGCACAAGGCCTAAATCACACTTTTTGGTTTATCAGATAACAGATTACACAGAATTTCACTTTACAATGCAAATCGGTATTTACATAAAACGTAAGGGAGTCCATCACCGGCAAAATCTGTTTCAAAGGTAGCATACTGCCATGCAGACTAGGTACCCCTAAGCATAACCATATCATCGTCCTCTAACTTCAGTGATAAGCTTTACATTTTTATGCAAATAGGGTTTTCGGTGCACCCTGGGCGGGGCTGCTGCATTCTGTGCACCTCACTTCTCGTGTGTCATATCTACCAGCTCAATCTACAGTAGTTTAATCCCTGTTAAAAAAAAAAAAAATCACTTTATTTTATTCCAACTTTTTTACTATTCCATTTATATATATATATAAAAAAAGAGGCCCTGACAGGAAAAAGAACCTCTCCTCAAAATGACACCATGGGAATACAGAATAATCATACATTGAATCCTGACGTCCCCCTTTTTGTGGTCAGAGCCTCTTTAGGGTGTTATAGGAGGTTCCTGATACGGGATCGCCCTTATCGGGGCAGCCATTCCATCGTTGATAGGCAGGGCCCACATGTAGTATAGAGAGACATTAGGGTGAATCTAGCCCACCCCCTGATCCTACTCCCATAGTGGTTTTTTTAAGCATTGTGAACAGTAGGACCCTTTTTTTTTTTTCATTTTTTAAATTTGACTCATAAAGGTTACGTTTTATGGTAGGTACTCTGAGTTTTGGTTGCTTTTCGACAACCAATATTTTTGGACTATCGACTCCTGCTTTGTCTACCCTGTGAATTTTTTCATTTATATAGACGTATGAGGGCTTGTTCTGCGGGACAAGCTGTACTATTTCATGGCACCATTGCATTTACTATGTCGTGTATTGAAAAACGGAGGAAAAAAATGCATTTACTATATTGTGTATTGAAAAAACGGAGGAAAAAAAATCTTTGTGGGTAAAAAAAACCCCACCATACCGCCATGCTTTTACGGTGTTCATTATTAGCTAAGACTGACACGTTACCTTTCTTCTGTGGATCAGTACAGCAATGTCAAATTAAAGGGGTTGTCCCATGAAAAATATTCTACATTTTCCAAACCAGCACCTGGATCTGAATACTTTTGTAATTGCATGTAATTAAACATTTAGTGGGTCATTAGCTATTATGAAATATGTCTAAATTAGGCGTATTTCAGGCGCAGATGGCGTGGTGTGGGAGGGGCCCGTCCCAATCATCATTTTCTGCGCCTGTTTTAGATGTAGAAAGAGGTGTAAATGTAAGACAGCTCGGAAGCTGTCTTACATTTAGAACTGGCGCTGGATCCGCCGAAGTTATGGAGAGTCCGGCACCTCTTCAGGACTTTGGCGGATCCACCACCAGCTTACGACTTTATTAAGACCGGTGTCTAAAACCCTGGTCTTAATAAATGTGCCCCTTAGTATAGTTATTGAAATCAATCTGCATAGCTCCACCTGCTGGACACGGGGATATCTCTGGGTCCATGTGAGGACTTTGTTAGAAAGAGATTGTCATGTACTATAGGATAATGGATTTTTCATTTTTTACAATACTCAAGGGATAACCCCTTTAATTGTACTTGTAGTGCAGAAGAAATTGCTGTCTATAGGGAGTGCATTTGAAGTAAAACATTAAGTAACTTAAAAATATACTACTGTTATGTCTCTGAAGCTCTTATGCAGGCCAATGTCATACTCCCCTCCCTCTGTCTACTTGTTACTAAACTTTAGAATTTCTGTAGTCGCATCATTTTTTATTTTGGGGCAATAAAAACTGGTTTTAAAATGGACATTAAATGTTCATGTACAAATATATAGTAAAGCACTCCACATTTGCATATTAGACAATATTATAAATGATTCCCCTTATAGTATATAGCAACAATTGACTTACGGCTGAAAATTGTGTGGGCATAATTCTCGGCATAAAGACCAGATGATATTTCAGTGTTAGTGTTGTGGCGCAGCAAGTCTTTACTAGTTAGCGGAGATTAGACAGGGTGTTCCTGCACATCATGATGCTGCTGCTAGGCCACTAATTATTTCTACAGTCAGAAGGACAGTACAGGTCCTAATAATTCCTGCATGATCAGACATGCACTCAGTATACCACACACATAAGCATCAGGATTCCCATATTGTTATATTATACAATAAAGGTAGTAATAATAAATATCTGCAGTATCTGCAAAGAAGTAAACCAGTACATGCAAGACTATATAGGGAGAATATTCTGTTCACTGTCAAATAAGTAGTCATTGATAATTGTTCTATAAAAGTAACTTTGTAAAAGGGGTCATGTCATGATTAATGTAAAAAAATGAAAATAAGACATCATATAGTACGTGATAATTCCTTTCTAATAAAGTTAGAACCAGCCCTGTACCTCACATGGATCTAGAGATCTCCCCATTCATTGCTCAAATTGTGCTGCTAGATTTATTTCAGGCTGGTAAAACAAGGGGCGTGTCCTTTCTCAATGGATATGTCCTTTCTGCTGTAGCTCTTTCCCTGTAACTGCCACAAGAGAAGTTGAAGATTTAAACTGAGGGTGTGTGACCACCGTAGTGAGGTGGACAGAGAAAAGAGGAAAAAACAAGCAGCAGGTGGCGCCACACCATCATGTTACTGAATAACTCACTGACTATACAAAATTTTTTATTACATGCAATTGCAAAAGTTTTCAGATCCAGAAGCTGGTTTGAAAAATGTAGAATATTTTTTGTGACACAGACCCTTTAACTTTAATCACTGAGTAAAAACCAGTGAAGTGGTGGGGAACCAGATTGAAAGTTTCAGATATTGTGGAACTGTGGGAACTAAAGGGATATCACTTACATCAGTAGCTAATAGCTCTTCTGCATCATCGATGGAAGCAACAGTGGTTTCACCTTGGGAGATGTACGCATAGTCATATGGGTTATTAGTGACTAGTAGCATATCTGCAAACAGAAAAGAACAAATGTAAGACTCCTTAAAACACCAGAAAAAGTGGAAGTGTTTTTAGACAAATGTAGAAACTCTAGATGCACAAAATTGTGCCACTTTTTAAAACAGATTTTTGGGGAAGATACATTAGTAAAACCAGGCCATAATGCGAAAACACTTGAAAAAACACCAAGAGCTACAGAATTCTGCATTTTTGAAAAGAAGTAGAAAAACAAAAAAATCCACTTAATGAACAAAAACAGCAGGAGAAAAAAAACATTTGCAGGTCCTATGTTACATATTTCACACAGACCTTTGAAGTCCAGGAGGTGGTCCTATCACTGATTGAAGCCTTCCCTTTATGACTATGTATACACAGATAGCTGTCAATCACTGATAGGACTTCCTCCTGGACTTCAAAGCCCAGAATGAGCAGGAATATAAATGAATGAAATACAAGTTATACTGAATACTTTCCAAAAAACTATACATCTGCTCAGCTCCTCCTGCTCTATAACATGCTGCCTGCAGATTGTACTGCATTTTCATGGTGATAGCTTACCTTTAATTGAAGCTATATGTTAATTAGCAAATTAGTAATATATTCTTACATTGTAGGATAATTGCACATTATAAAATACTAGCAGAAGGACCCGGCTTCGCATAGGTATACAGTGAGGAACAGAAGTATGACCTCCACAGTGCCCGCCCCTTTAACAGTGAGCTCCACAGCAGCTGCCCTTTTAATAGTGGCCCCTGCCCCTTAACAGTGACCTCCACAGTACCCCGTTTCCTTGACAGTGACCTCCACAGTACCCCACTTCCTTAACAGTGAGCTCACAGTACCCTGCTCACTTAACAGTAACCTCCACAGCAGCTTCCCCTGTAATAGTGGCCCCTGCCCCTTAACAGTGACCTCCACAGTGCCCGCCCCTTTAACAGTGACCTCCACAGCGGCCTGCCCCTTTAACAGTGGCATCCACAGTGAACGCCCCTTTAACAGTGACCTCCACAGTGCCCGTCCCTTTAACAGTGAGCTCCACAGCAGCTGCCCTTTTAATAGTGGCCCCTGCCCCCTTAACAGTAACATCCACAGCGCCCTGCCCCTTTAAGGCTAGGGCTATACGACAACGTGTCGCACGACATTTTGTCACACCAATGTCACACAACAATTTATATAATGATAGGCTATGGTGTCGCACTGCGACATGCTGCGACACGACATTCGCAAAAAATCCATTCAAGATCGCTTGTCGCAGTGCAACACCATAGACTATCATTATAAAAATTGTCATGCGACATGTCGCAGTGTAGTTGTGTCCTATGTGTTGTGAGACTTATTGTCAAGCAACACATGTCGTCGTGTAGCCCTAGCCTAAAGCTGACCTACAGCAGTGAAAAAAAATGGCTGTTTTGTTATGGAAACCTGGAGGAAAACTGTGTAAATGTGGAGACTAAGGGCCTGCGAACTTCTATTGGCTGATAGGGACATGTGACTGTGTGTATAGCAGTTGTGATATGAGTGAAAGACTTGCAGGCTTGTATTGGCTAATACAGGTCATTTTTTGGGAACGGTACGTCCTAGAGAGCTCAGACACCTGATGTACCTGTGTGCCAAATTTGGTGAAGATCGGTTCAGTCGTTTCGTCGCGCATCAAGAACAGACAGACAGATGTCGGGACAGACAGAAACTCATCTCTTATATATATACAAATGAGTTTCTGTTTGTCTGGAGGTCTGTCTGTTCTTTATGCGCGACCAAACGAGCTCTCTAGGACGTACCTTTCCTGAGATATTCCCCAAAAATGACCTGCATTAGCCAATAAAAGCATGCAAGTCTTTCTCTTCAAATCCCAACTACCATACACACAGTTTTACTTCAGGTTTCCATAACAACCCAGCCATTTTTCTTCACTGCTGTAGGTCAGCTTTAGGCTAGGGCTACAGGACGACAATGAGTCGCACGACACACAGGGCACAACTACGCTGCTACATACTTCCATCTTGGATGGATTTTTTGAGACTGTTGTGTCGCAGCATGTCACATGTCGCAGTGCGACACCATAGTCTATCATTATAAAAGTTGTTGAGACAAAATTTGCGCGACATGTCGTTGTGTAGCCCTAGCATTAAAGGGGTGGGCACTGTGGAGGTCAATGTTAAAGGGGTGAACACTGTGGAGGTCACTGTTAAAGGGGCGGGTGCTGTGGAGGTCACTGTTAAAGGGGCGGGCACTGTAGAGGTCACTGTTAAAGGGGCGGGCACTGTGGATGTTAAGGTGATGGGCTGCTGTAGAGGTCCCATTTTAAAGTGGCGGGGCACTGTGGGGGGGTCATTGTTAAGGGGTGGGGGACTGTGGAGTTCACTGTTAAAGGGGCGGGGTGCTGTAGAGGTTACTTTTATGGGGGATACTGTCTATATCTTTTAACGACACAAACAAACATTAAAAGAAATAGATAAAATATACCCGTGCAAAGCCGGGTCCTTCTGCTAGTTTTTATATACACTGCTCAAAAAAATAAAGGGAACACTTAAACAACACAATGTAACTCCAAGTCAATCACACTTCTGTGAAATCAAACTGTCCACTTAGGAAGCAACACTGAGTGACAATCAATTTCACATGCTGTTGTGCAAATGGGATAGACAACAGGTGGAAATTATAGGCAATTAGCAAGACACCCCCAATAAAGGAGTGGTTCTGCAGGTGGTAACCACAGACCACTTCTCAGTTCCTATGCTTCCTGGCTGATGTTTTGGTCACTTTTGAATGCTGCCGGTGCTTTCACTCTAGTGGTAGCATGAGACGGAGTCTACAACCCACACAAGTGGCTCAGGTAGTGCAGCTTATCCAGGATGGCACATCAATACGAGCTGTGGCAAGAAGGTTTGCTGTGTCTGTCAGCGTAGTGTCCAGAGCATAGAGGCGCTACCAGGAGACAGGCCAGTACATCAGGAGACATGGAGGAGGCCGTAGGAGGGCAACAACCCAGCAGCAGGACCGCTACCTCCGCCTTTGTGCAAGGAGGAACAGGAGGAGCACTGCCAGAGCCCTGCAAAATGACCTCCAGCAGGCCACAAATGTGCATGTGTCTGCTCAAACGGTCAGAAACAGACTCCATGAGGGTGATATGAGGGCCCGACGTCCACAGGTGGGGGTTGGGCTTACAGCCCAACACCGTGCAGGACGTTTGGCATTTGCCAGAGAACACCAAGATTGGCAAATTCGCCACTGGCGCCCTGTGCTCTTCACAGATGAAAGCAGGTTCACACTGAGCACATGTGACAGACGTGACAGAGTCTTGAGATGCCGTGGAGAACGTTATGCTGCCTGCAACATCCTCCAGCATGACCGGTTTGGCATTGGGTCAGTAATGGTGTGGGTGGCATTTCTTTGGAGGGCCGCACAGCCCTCCATGTGCTCGCCAGAGGTAGCCTGACTGCCATTAGGTACCGAGATGAGATCCTCAGACCCCTTGTGAGACCATATGCTGGTGCAGTTGGCCCTGGGTTCCTCCTAATGCAAGACAATGCTAGACCTCATGTGGCTGGAGTGTGTCAGCAGTTCCTGCAAGACGAAGGCATTGATGCTATGGACTGGCCCGCCCGTTCCCCAGACCTGAATCCAATTGAGCACATCTGGGACATCATGTCTCGCTCTATCCACCAACGTCACGTTGCACCACAGACTGTCCAGGAGTTGGCAGATGCTTTAGTCCAGGTCTGGGAGGAGATCCCTCAGGAGACCGTCCCAGGCGTTGTAGGGAGGTCATACAGGCACGTGGAGGCCACACACACTACTGAGCCTCATTTTGACTTGTTATAAGGACATTACATCAAAGTTGGATCAGCCTGTAGTGTGTTTTTCCACTTTAATTTTGAGTGTGACTCCAAATCCAGACCTCCATGGGTTGAAAAATTTGATTTCCATTTTTTAATTTTTGTGTGATTTTGTTGTCAGCACATTCAACTATGTAAAGAACAAAGTATTTCAGAAGAATATTTAATTAATTCAGATCTAGGATGAGTTATTTTTGTGTTCCCTTTATTTTTTTGAGCAGTGTATATATATAAGAGACTAGCAGAAGGACCCGGCTTTGCATGGGTATATTTAATCTATTTCATTAAATGTTTGTGTGTGTCGTTAAAAGATATTGACGGTATCCACTATAACAGTGACCTCTACAGTACCCCGCCCCACTGTCTGCTGAGGTGTGTGTCTAATCCGATCCTGTAGGATACTGTCTGCTGAGCTGTATATCTAATCTTATGTTGTGTGATACTGTCTGCTGAGCTGTGTATCTAATCCTATCCTGTGTGATACTGTATACTGAGCTGTGTATCTAATCTTATGTTGTGTAATACTGTCTGCTGAACTGTGTATCTAACTCTATCCTGTGTGATACTGTCTGCTGAGCTGTGTATCTAATCTTATGTTGTGTGATACTGTCTGCCGGGCTGTGTATCTAAGGGTCCATTCACACGTCCGCAAAATGGGTCCGCATCTGTTCCGCAATTTTGCGGAACAGGTGCGGACCCATTAATTTCAATGGGGGCGGAATGTGCTGTCCGCATCCGCATTTGCGGATCTGCACTTCTGTTCTACAAAAAAATAGAACATGTCCTATTCTTGTCCGCAATTGGGGACAAGAAAAGGAATTTTCTATAAGAGTGCCGGCGATGTGCGGTCCGCAAAATGCAGAACGCACATTGCCAGTGTCCGTGTTTTGCGGATTAGCAATTTGCGGATCCGCAAAACACATACGGACGTGTAAATGAACCCTAATCCTATCCTGTGTGATACTGTCTGCTGAGCTGTGTATCTAATCCTATCCTGTGTGATACTGTCTGCTGAGCTGTGTATATAATGTCCTATCCTGTGTGATACTACGTGCTGAGCTGTGTATCTAATCCTGTCATGTGTGATACTGTCTGCTGAGCTGTGTAACTAATCCTATCATGTGTGATACTGTCTGTTGAGCTGTGTATCTAATCCTATCATGTGTGATATTGTGTGCTGTGTATCTAAGGCTATTGTGTGATACTGTCTGCTGAGCTGTGTATCTAATCCTTGCTGAGCTGTGTATCTAATCCTTTCCTGTTTGATACTGTCCGCTGAGCTGTGTATCTAATCCTATCCTGTGCGATACCGTCTGCTGAGCTGTGTATCTAATCCTATCCTGTGTGATACTGTCTGCTGAGCTCTGTATCTAATCCTATCCTGTGTGATACTGTCTGCTGAGCTGTGTATCTAATCCTATCCTGTGTGATGCTGTCTGCTTAGCTGTGTATCTAATCTTATGTTGTGTGATACTGTCTGCTGAGCTGTGTATCTAATCCTATCCTGTTTGATACTGTCTGCTGAGCTGTGTATCTAATCCTATCCTGTGTGATGCTGTCTGCTTAGCTGTGTATCTAATCTTATGTTGTGTGATACTGTCTGCTGAGCTGTGTATATAATCCTATCCTGTGTGATACTGTCTGCTGAGCTGTGTATCTAATCCTGTCCTGTGTGATACTGTATGCTGAGCTCTGTATCTAATCCTATCCTGTGTGATACTGTCTGCTGAACTGTGTATCTAATCCTATCCTGTGTGATACTGTCTGCTGAGCGGTGTATATAATCCTATCCTGTGTGATACTGTCTGCTGAGCTGTGTATCTAATCATCTCCTGTGTGATACTGTCTGCTGAGCTGTGTATATAATCTTATCCTGTGTGATACTGTCTGCTGAGCTCTGTATCTAATCCTATCCTGTGTGATACTGTCTGCTTAGCTGTGTATCTAATCTTATGTTGTGTGCTACTGTCTGCTGAGCTGTGTGTCTAATCCTATTCTGTGTGATACTGCCTGCTGTTCTGTGTATCTAATCCTATCATGTGTGATACTGTCTGCCGGGCTGTGTATCTAAGGGTCCATTCACACGTCCGCAAAATGGGTCCGCATCTGTTCCGCAATTTTGCGGAACAGGTGCGGACCCATTAATTTCAATGGGGGCGGAATGTGCTGTCCGCATCCGCATTTGCGGATCTGCACTTCTGTTCTACAAAAAAATAGAACATGTCCTATTCTTGTCCGCAATTGGGGACAAGAAAAGGAATTTTCTATAAGAGTGCCGGCGATGTGCGGTCCGCAAAATGCAGAACGCACATTGCCAGTGTCCGTGTTTTGCGGATTAGCAATTTGCGGATCCGCAAAACACATACGGACGTGTAAATGAACCCTAATCCTATCCTGTGTGATACTGTCTGCTGAGCTGTGTATCTAATCCTATCCTGTGTGATACTGTCTGCTGAGCTGTGTATATAATGTCCTATCCTGTGTGATACTACGTGCTGAGCTGTGTATCTAATCCTGTCATGTGTGATACTGTCTGCTGAGCTGTGTAACTAATCCTATCATGTGTGATACTGTCTGTTGAGCTGTGTATCTAATCCTATCATGTGTGATATTGTGTGCTGTGTATCTAAGGCTATTGTGTGATACTGTCTGCTGAGCTGTGTATCTAATCCTTGCTGAGCTGTGTATCTAATCCTTTCCTGTTTGATACTGTCCGCTGAGCTGTGTATCTAATCCTATCCTGTGCGATACCGTCTGCTGAGCTGTGTATCTAATCCTATCCTGTGTGATACTGTCTGCTGAGCTCTGTATCTAATCCTATCCTGTGTGATACTGTCTGCTGAGCTGTGTATCTAATCCTATCCTGTGTGATGCTGTCTGCTTAGCTGTGTATCTAATCTTATGTTGTGTGATACTGTCTGCTGAGCTGTGTATCTAATCCTATCCTGTTTGATACTGTCTGCTGAGCTGTGTATCTAATCCTATCCTGTGTGATGCTGTCTGCTTAGCTGTGTATCTAATCTTATGTTGTGTGATACTGTCTGCTGAGCTGTGTATATAATCCTATCCTGTGTGATACTGTCTGCTGAGCTGTGTATCTAATCCTGTCCTGTGTGATACTGTATGCTGAGCTCTGTATCTAATCCTATCCTGTGTGATACTGTCTGCTGAACTGTGTATCTAATCCTATCCTGTGTGATACTGTCTGCTGAGCGGTGTATATAATCCTATCCTGTGTGATACTGTCTGCTGAGCTGTGTATCTAATCATCTCCTGTGTGATACTGTCTGCTGAGCTGTGTATATAATCTTATCCTGTGTGATACTGTCTGCTGAGCTCTGTATCTAATCCTATCCTGTGTGATACTGTCTGCTTAGCTGTGTATCTAATCTTATGTTGTGTGCTACTGTCTGCTGAGCTGTGTGTCTAATCCTATTCTGTGTGATACTGCCTGCTGTTCTGTGTATCTAATCCTATCATGTGTGATACTGTCTGCTGTGTATCTAAGTCTATTGTTTGATACTGCCTGCTGAGCTGTGCATGTTCTTGTGTAGCCCTAGCCTAAAGCTGACCTACAGCAGTGAATAAAAATGGCTGAGTTGTTATGGAAACCTGGAATAAAACTGTGCATGTGGAGACTAAGGGCCTGCGAGCTTCTATTGGCTGATAAGGGACATGTGACAGTGTGCATGGCAGTTGGGGGCTTGTATTGTCTAATGCAGGTAATTTTTTGGAAATATCTCAGGAACGGTACGTCCTAGAGAGCTGATACCCAGTCTAAAACCTTCCCGGACACCTGATGTACCTGTGTGCATCAGGTGCAAATTTGGTGAAGATCAGTCTAGTCGTTAAAGAGAAGACAGACAGACACTAATTTTTATATATATAAGAGACTATCAAAAGAACCCAGCTTCGCACAGGTATATTTAATCTATTTCATTTTATGTTTCCGTGTGTCGTAAAAAAATATCAACAGTTTTCCCCATAACAGTGACCTCTACAGTACACGCCCCTTTAACAATGACCTCCACAGTGCCCACCCCTTTAATAGTGATCTCCACAGTGCCCACCCCTTTAACAGTGAACTCCACAGCGCCCACCCCTTTAACAGTGAACTCCACAGCGCCCGTCCGTTTAATAGTGGCCCCTGCCCCCCATGCATTTAGCAGTGTAGTTATGCCGTCATACGTCATATGACTGAATATTTAAGGATATACGAACTGCTAAAACCTGTGATGAGTTGTTATTGCAACCTGGACTAGGACCTGCGAGCTTCTATTGGCTAATAAAGGACATGTAACCGTGTAAATGGCAGTTCGCATTTAAGTGAAAGGCTTGCTGGCTTCTATTGGCTAATGCAAGTATTTTTTTTGGGAATATCTTAGGAACGGTACGTCCTAGAGAGCTGAGACTCAGTCTAAAACCTTCCTAGATACCTGATGTACCTGTGTGCCAAATTTGGTGAAGATCGGCCCAGTCGTTTGGTCGCACATAAAGAACGTCTAGACAGATAGACAGAAACTCATTTTTATATACATAAGAGATAGAGAAATGACCCTCACCCAGAAGCTCTGGCTTTTTGTTGGATAAGATTTGGTAAAATATGTGGTAGTCCCTCTCAGACTTCAACTGGAAGGTACAGCGGGATTTCTCCAGGAGATCTAGAGGGAATAGGATACATGAAGCAGGTAACATCAGAAGAAACCAGATTAATAAAGTACTGTACATATATAGTACATTTAGAGTCACACATCTAAGTATTATTCTGTTACTATTTTGTTACAATTTTACATCGAGTTTTGTAAAAATATTTGGAAAATGCAGCATTCTTTGTGAACTAAGTATGCTGACATGGAGAGCGGCGCCGGGGGATCTCACTGCACTTACTATTATGCCTGGGCGCCGCTCCGTTCTCCCGTTATGCCCTCCGGTATCTTCGCTCTGTAAGTTATAGTAGGCGGAGTCTGCCCTTGTCCTGTGGGCGTCTCCCCCTCCTAGGCTGCAGCGCTGGCCAATCGCAGCGCAGAGCTCACAGCCTGGGAGAAGGAGACGCCCACAGGACAAGGGCAGACACCGCCTACTATAACTTACTGAGCGTAGATACTGGAGCCTATACCGGGAGAACGGAGCGGCGCCCAGGCATAATAGTAAGTGCAGTGAGATCCCCGGGCGCCGCTCTCCATGTCAGCATACTTAGTTCACAATGTTTTTCCAGGTGAAAGGTCCTCTTTAAGTTTAGAACAAAACCAATACAAAGTTGTTCCATGGATCATCCCAAATTAAGACAAGTCTCAAAAGAAATATTAAAAAGTATCAAAAGGCTATGTTCGCTATCTTAGGCCCTTTTGGCGGGTTTCACATTTTATGGACATATGGAAACTGAAGTGGTAACCATACGAAATAGATAAATGTTGGTCAAAACTGCTGATTTCGGCCAGATACTTCCTTAGGCTGTATTAAAATGGCCATGATACGGTCTGTATTTTGGGTACAAATTTTGTCATGACTGCGGGTTTAATGTCCTGAACTTATGCCACCATAGATCCTAAGATGCAGCTAGTTTGTGTGAGTAGACCCATGGTCAGGACAGGATTTGAGGCAATTATATCGCTGTATTTTGGATGTGATTACAGTCTTACCCTGACATTTCCCAGGTGATAGACTGCTATCAGAGGGGCAGTTACCCTTTCTGCATTGTAATAACATGCACACTCAGCCAAGCATGCATGTTTACAGTGTAGCCAAGAGGAATAGTCAGCAGCTGAATAAGTGCTTAGCCAACATCTATCTTAAGTGTATGGCCAAATAAAGGCTTGATCACATCTGTGCTAATCTTTACTGCTACTTTGCTCCGTCATATGAGCATAGCAAGGAAGATGAAGAAAATTCCACATCCATCACGTGACTGACAAACAGACCCCAAAATCAGATGCTGATATTTTTTTCTAATCTGTTTTTATTTTCTGATTGTAGATTTTTAAATTTTGTTTTCCAAGCAAGATTATGGGGCTGCCATCTTCCGTGAGCTGTCAATAACAGCATTTAGAGATATGCTTTACAGCAGCCACATGGGCTATAGATACAACAGACAGCAACAGACTCATTGACTTCTATGAGAAAGTTTACTGAGCATACTTTATGATATGTTACTGTACAGGTGGAGTATATACGCTATGAAAATTGTCTATTGTGAATGATGGATCCTGTGTTATCTGTATATAGTTGTTACCTGTCATTGTAACCCTGGCTGAGATCATAATAACATGACTGCTAAAAAGTGATATCTACGGCCAATGCAAAAACTGCAGGACTTTAGGATTTGGTTTTAAAATGTAAGTAGTGACATGAACATTTATAAAAATAAGTCATCCCAAAAATTCTAAAGACATATTTTTAACATAAGGTGTGATTTGAACAGTAGGTAATGTTCTGGTCACACATTGTTTTAAAATGTTCACATATTCCCTTTAAGAAATGATAAAAGGCTGCTGGCTTTGGTGCTTTCCAAGCAGTGCCAGAATGAGTGACCTGAGAGTCAGGGAATCCCCCAATGGGCCCCTGAGCCAGAAGTGTGCTCCACCTACAAGAACGGTGCATGGCACAATGCTAGGACAGTACACCTAGAACTGTTGTGAGCGGCCTTAGTTTTACTTACAAATCAGTGGCATGACTGTTTCTGGCACTGCACGGATAATGGTTAATGGCTTTCATCTTTTCCAGTATTATAAAATTGCAATAGGAAGGAGTGGAAAGGAGGACCAGAAGGGTTGTCATCTGGCCAGTAAACCACCAGCATAGCAAGTATTACCAGCAGGAGGCTTGTACTAGTATTTAATTTGTACCGACTACATTATTTGCCAGTAATTTTCAGGAGCCAAGGAGGTATGAGATGCCCTCGTGCTACGAAGGGCTATATCTAAGGATGTATAGGAGCTAGAAAAATGGCCTTGTTTTAAAACTAAGAATCTAAGCTAGCCACCATACAGTCCGATTAGACCTTTAGAAATCAGGTTGGGAATAAGATATACAGGTATTACCTGCATCTAGAATCTCAATCCTCGTCTGGTTTAAAAGCTTAGATTCTTAGCTTTAAAACAAGATCTGGCTCATATCCCCCTCTGCTTTGCGGAGGAGGAGGGGAGATAGTGGGGGAAGTGCCGAAAAGATGCAAGGATGAGAGGCACCGATCCTCATTTCCCTGTGTAATTGTACATGTTCACTCTGGCATATTTTATTTCTGTTGTTTTGCTCCATTATAGAAAAAGAATGAAAGAAAGAACACCACCTAATAGACCCCATTGACAGATTTGACTGCATCGAATCTAAATCGAATTTCAAGAAATTTGCTCACCAGCAACATTTTTTATTTGTATAAAAAATGGAGGGCACTGTGCTATCTGGTGTTGCACAGATTGATCAAATGTGTATTTATAAACAAATATTTATTATCAAACAATAAAATAGACTAAACATAAAAATTGAAAGTAAAAAATATATAGCAGATAAAAATTATTACAAATGTTTCACATCTATATCATAATCAGCTGAACATGTAGGTTAGTTCACAGTCTCACAGTAGAAGCTGGTATGCTGTGAGGGTGTGAATCTCTGGTGGAATTACTGTCTACATGGATAGTTGCTGTGATGTCATAATAGTGGATAGCACATCACTCCCTTCTATTGATCCATAAGGGTTAAATATAAAATACAGATAAAATATAAAAACAGTAAGTGTCCACAATTACGAGCATAGAATAAAAAATAATAATTAAATATTGTTGCATAGTATATATTATGAAACAGAAATATTTAATATATCTTTTTTTAAACATCAATCTTTTTCACTCTCCATTGTTTTCTCTTTTTTCTTATTTCTTTCTTTTTCTCTTACTCATCATTCTTTATCTATCCTTTTTTCTTTTCTATGTATTTTGATGTTTTTTTGTTTTGCAGATGTAGATGTTCTGTTATAAACTATGAAGGTATGTGGGGATGGGGGCCTACCCAGGAGGGGAGATCGAGGTGTTGGTATACAGCCTGACCTCGATGTCCCGTCCCTGATTGGCATCCATCCCGAATCACAGAAATCCGAACAATTCCATCTCAGCATTCAAACCTGCAGGTATTATAGTATCAAATTCGAAAATTATTTTTGATTCTGTTCTATACATATTGGTTATATGATTGCCACCTCTCCATTGCCTTCTAATCTTTTCTAGAGCAACAAAAGTAAGTTGAGTGGGATCCTTATTGTGGTAGTCTCTCTAGTGTTTAGAGACGGTATGTTGTTCAAAACCTTTTCAGATATTTGTGCTATGTTCTGCTATCCTTTTCTTTAGTGTACGTTTGGTTCTACCTATATATTGTTTCCGACATGGACATTGTAATAAATATATTACATCCGTAGAATCACAAGTGAGGTGGTCTTTGATCGTAAAATGAGAGGTATTGTGTGTTGAACATATCTCCATAATTTTTTGGGGAAAATTGGTGATCTTACAATTATTGCATCTGCCACATCTATAAAAGCCCTTTAGGGATAACCAATTTGTCTTCATCCCAATGGTCTTTGGCTTTATAGTAGGAGCAATTTTTAATCGTAGATTAGGGGCCTTTGCATATATTATTTGAAGGGTGGTAGTTAATGTTGAACATATCATTTTATCTCTTAGAAGATGATGCCAGTGTTTGTTGATTATTTTTTCTATGCTTTTATATTGTGCATGAAAAGGCAAAATGATACGGAGATCATCGTCTTGTATTATTTCCTTTTTTGTGGTCATGAAAAAGTCAGCTCTATTCATACATTTTACCTTTTCAAGGGATGAGTCCACCATCCTCTCAGGATAATCTTTTTCTATAAATGATTGTTTTAGTTCAATGGCCTCATTTTCAAATTGTGCTTGATTAGTACAATTACGCTTAATCCTCCTAAATTGGCTAGTTGGAATATTAAAGAGCCATCTAGGGAGATCGCAGCTGGAATATAGAATATAACTGTTCTTCGTAACTGGTTTACGGTATGTGCTACATATCAATTTGTGATTATCGACCTTTATAGTTAAATCCAAAAATTCTACTTGTGTTCTACTTATACTAGTAGTAAAACTCATATTCCTATCATTTACATTAATTTCTTGAAGGAAAATATCTAGATTGTCCACTGTATCTTGCCAGATAAAAATAATATCATCTATATAACGTCGCCACAATACTAGACTTGTCCCCAGCTTAGATCAAATCACATCCTCCTCCCATTGAGCCATGAAGAGGTTAGCATAACTGGGGGCAAATCTGGTACCCATGGCTGTACCCCTCTTCTGAACATAGTAATCTGATTCATACATAAAATAATTGTGGGTAAGTCTATATTCAACCCCTTCTAATATAAAGGCAATTTGATCATCATGTAAAGAACTATTTGTGTCCAATTGTTTTCTAAGGGCAATTATACTTTGTGAATAGTCAATAATTGTATATAGTGAATTCACATCCATTGTACCTATTATCCAGTTGTCCTTATATTCTAATTTCTCTACTATTGAGATAATATCTGCTGTATCTTTTATGTATGATGGGATCTTTTTGACTACCAGTTGAAGAATTTTATCTATATACTATGATAAATTAGATGTAATCAACCCAATGCCAGAGTCAATCGGTCTTCCAGGTGGCTGATTATAATTCTTGTGTATCTTAGGGACACAGTAGAAGACTGGAAGTCTTCTCTGTGTCCCTATTATGTATTTATATTCTCGTTCTAAGAGGATTCCCTTATATTGTCCCTTATTACAGAGTTCAAGTAATTGCTTGTGATATTCATTAGTAGGGTCACGTTTAAATACGCTATAGGTGGATTCATCCTGTAGCTGTCTCCTCCATTCTTGGTCATACTGGTCAGTTTCTAAAATAACGATAGCCCCTCCTTTGTCTGCTGGTCTGATTATGATGTTTTGTAATGATTGCAGATCTTTTATGGCCTCCATTTCTTTTTTTGTTAAATTAGTATTTATTTGACTCTTTTTCAATTTCCGTATATTGGTTTTGACATTTTTCCGGAATGTAGCTATTTTATCTCCTATCTCTTGTCTAGGATATCTTTTTGATCTCTCCTTTTAATCTGTGTGTACATATTTAGTGAAATTTGTGATTTCCTGTGTGATTGGGTTTTTGATGTAATATTTTTTCAAACACGTTTTCATCACATATTTTTCTATACCTATGTAAGTAGAAAATGTATCCAAAGTTGTAGTGGGGGAAACTTTTATTTAAAAGGGTAACTTGTGCGTCAGTTAATTGTGTGTGACTTAGATTCACTATTATATTATCTTTTATGGTCGTGTCCTGTATTGTCTGTGTGGGCTTCTTCTTTTGTTTTCCTCTACGTATCTTTTTATATTGTTGTGTGTTTGTGCTCTGTTTGGTGTCCATCTGTTGTAGTTCTCTACTTGTTGACGGTGATTGTATCTGTGAGTCTGTGATCTCTTCCCCATTGTATTGTCCCCCTGATTGTGATGCTGTTGTCTTAAATTGTACTTGTGTGTTTTTGAGTGGCTTCTTTCCGGACACTGTCAGTATGTGTGCCCGGTTCTTGTCCTGTGATGTGGTGGAGTTCGATCTAAAAAATGAGGAGTAGATTTGATGTTGGGACATTGTATTGGTTATGGTTTCTATTTTTTGTATTTTTCGTATCTTTGTTAATTGCACTTCATTTATTTGATACTGGTTTAGTGGTATGTTCCACTTGTTGATGTGCAATTGGTGGCTTCTGTTTTAATTTTTTTTATTTCTTATTGATTATTTCCCTTTCCAATTTTTTTTAAACATTGTCTTGTGGTAGAGTGTCTATTATTTCTTTTAAAGTGGAAATTTGATTAAAAAAAACACTTACCTCTCCTGCTCCGGATGCCGCTGCTCCTCACCTACATCGCGATCCTCTTCCTCCTGCCGCCGGCCGTGCTGTGAACCGGCGCACACAGAGTGAGGTCACAGAGCGCCCTCACGCTGTGCGCAGCCTTCACAGCTGACAGCCAAGGACCAGGAAGCGGAGAGTACAGAGCCTTCACCGCTTTCTGGTCATCCGATACTTTTGGGGAGGGGGAAATGTGTCTTATAGGGCGAAAAATACGGTACTATGCAAATATATTTAATAATAAATGTAAAGGATTTACAACAAGCATTATACTGGTACTTAATTAGGAAAGTATTAAAATATACATTTAGAATGATTTATGTACATATATTTGATGTATTTGATTTAAATACAAAAAACGCATCAAAAATGCACCAAAAACTCCTATATATATATATATATATATATATATATTTATTTATTTTTTTTCTAGTGTTATTCCTAATTTCATCTATCTAGTTTTATCTCATCTCTATTAGAGATCCTCCTAAAGGTCCGGCATCAAGTTTATAAGAGGTATAGATTACTTTCTATATGTGATATCACTTTCTATAACATAAGATCAGTCTATATAATCCAGTCCATGATTTTGAGATGTTTGGGGATCACAGATATTACTCCTCCCCAATCAAGGAATCACCCTTTAAATTGCAGCAAGTAAGCATACACTGCTCCCACTGAAAGAGTTTGATTACTCTGAAACTGGTGTCTGGTGTCTGGAGCAGTGTATTTGGGATGCGATATACAAACTGCGATTTATATTATTGAACTGAATACAACAGATCGCTATAGCCCAAAAGTGCAACAGCAGGGACTGGCTGAAACCACGCTGACATCTCTCAACTAGGAGACCTAAGTGCAGCCGCACATGTAAAATCACCCGGCGGCCGATTCAAGCTACAGCTTCTCAAACATGTGGGACGCCACGTGGGACACTGCTACAGCCGAGCCGGGGATCCTTTAGCTAAGCCACAGTCTGGATATAGAGGTGATCCGCCCACATTGAGTGGTAACGTACACAGTTTATTTGTAACCAAAACATAAAATGACTAATTATTTTTATCTGCTATATATTTTTTACTTTCAATTTTTATGTTTAGTCTATTTTATTGTTTGATAATAAATATTTGTTTATAAATACACATTTGATCAATCTGTGCAACACCAGATAGCAGAGTGTTCTCCATTTTTTTATACATTTCAAAATTATTCGGTCGACGGTGGGTGTGTCGTGGAGTGTGCACCTGGACCATAATCTTAGGTTGGTTAAGCCACTGTGACCTTTGTCTCATTCATAAAACAAAAAATTCTTTGCATTAGTTTCAGCACTTTTAACAGGTTGTATGGTAAGTTTTTAAATTTTCACTATTGATATCAGTGGTTGATATACTGAAAGTATATCTGCGAGTGATGTCAAAATCATGTACAGCGGCTGAAAAACTCAGTTTGTGTGGAGTCGCCAATAAAAACATGAAAAAAAGTTTATGGTTTAATGGAAACAAAGAAAAACTCTGATATAAAATAAGATGCCGCCATCGTATGTATGTGCTAATGATCGCATGCAGCAATATGTGCTGTAGAATGCATCCTCTAATAAATTAATGGGATATAGGTAGGAAAATATTTTAATTCTTACAAGTCTCTATGTCAGCAGACGCCAGTTTTCCAGTTGCTCCAAAATGGATCCGGATGAATTTACCCTAGGGCAGAAAAAAAGATAAAATGAAGGAGAAATGAAGGCAGAAGTGGTAATAAATTAACGTGTAAGTTCCTATAGTTTATAGCATTGAAGTTCACAAGATGCGTTGCATCTCATATTCTTATATCCATATTACCGTATCTGCCATAAATATTCTCATACACTAGATTTATATATCATACAGGTACCGTTTATCTCCCTCTTTGAAAGAACATGGCACACAGCCTATGATAGAAATGTAAGTGTTCAGTTATAGGACATGAATGACTATCACTAAGAACTTACAAATCTTGAAGAGTTGTCATTTCTCACAGTCTTTGCATTGCCAAAGGCTTCCAAGGCAGGGTTAGCCTGGATGATTTGATCTTCCAGAGTTCCCTAAGGATCAGGAAAAAAAGAAATGGTAAACTGACATATAACATACATAATCCTGAAACACACACACTAAATCTTTGTTGATGTCCCATAACAAGTTTGAGGAAACTGGGACTTAGGGCTCATGTACACAACCGTCCTTGGTCTGGTAAACATGGCCCATATGTCGGCCCTATCTCCCAGATCAACGGTGGCTCCTCTGACCCAAACTCATTGCAGCATAATGCTGTGAGTTCCTATCTTACCGCACTACTATACTGTATTCATTCATATGATGATATGAAAACATTAGTTTTGACCCTTCCCCAAAGCACTAATACTACTATATACGTAGATGACAAGAATACAAGTGTAAAGCCATGTTGCTGATCATACATACTACTTGAATAACTGTGAAAAATTAAGTTTTAATCACTCACATGCCAGGATGCCAAGTGTCCGTGTAGTTATTAATACTTAAAGGGGTTGTACCAAGTTTTGAAGTTATCCCTTATCCACAGGAATAACTAAGTCATCGCTTGGGTCTGACTGCTGGGACCCCCAGTTATCCCCAGAACAGGAATCCCATTCCCCCATACTGATAGAGCAGCAGGGAGAGTTTAATTTTCTCAGTTATGCAAGGAGTATGATCAGCAACATATCTTATCGTCTTATAATCTATATAGCGTTAATGGTCCTTTAGGGGTGGTGAAAACTGGCTTTAAAGGAAGTCTGTCAGCAGTTTTGATGATGCTTAACTGCTGATAGCACTAGGTAGGGGCTGCATTTGTGAATCTTATCTCATCAGGAGTAGTGAAAGGTATAATGTTTTATTCTGCTCCTGTTCTGTACGTTGAAGTGCTCTCTCTGTGCTGAGCTGCTTCACAGTCCCTCCTCTCTGGTCTGAGTGACAGATGTAGTGTTCTTCTCATCGGATGCTACAGCTGTCACTCACACCAGAGTGGGGGGACTGTTGTAGTGTCCCACTATGTAAGGGTGGGCACTACTCAAGGGTCAATTGGGTCACGTTGTGCTCCACCTCCTGTGGAACATGGTTATGGTATTTTTATATTGCATTGTAATGTATAATTTAATGTTATCTCCTGTGTACCAGGCCTGTTAGGGGTGTAGTTCATCCTCCTAGGCAGTAGAGGGAGCTAGGGAACCCCCTAGTATATATAGTCAGGTCCAGCCCAGAGAAAGGGTGTGTGGTCAGAATCCAAGTGAGCACTTTAGCCAGAGGTTAGCTGAAGAGCAGGTTCTGACATGCAGCTAGATAGCCCAGGTTCCTAGCTTGCACCCAGGAGAAGAAGTTGCCTCCTGAAAATATCTAGCACCTTGAAAAGTACAGTGCAGAACCACTTTTATCCAGCTAAGTAGAAAGCTGAAGGGCGGAAGGATATTTACAGCAAGAGGATTTACACCAGAGGAAGGTTTCCCTACCCAAGGATAAAGCCAGCTATAGGGCATACGGGCCTTGGAGAAAGCCAGACAGGATCTGAGGAAAATACAGCCTGATCTGTAAGTGTTATTCCCTCTGAGTATCTTGCAAAGTCTTTGCCTGCCACTTATGTGAAGCCTGCCTGTGACCAACATTGTACATGTGGAACTAACTGAAACCTGTAAATAGTTGAACTGTTCAGTAAAAAGAAGTTCTGGTTCACTGCAACTTTGTGTACCTCAATTATTCCTACAACAAATCGGTGTGCCACCGTTACCGGCACTGGCATCACGAACTATAAGGGATCTTGCCACCGGCACATTAAACTTCCAACACCCAGGGCACCTCACCTATCACCTGGCCTGGTCCCTATATACAGAGAGTGCCCCAGAGGATTCATGTGCCAGCCTCTCCATCACTGCTGTACGCCTGCCCAGGGTAAATAAAAACTGTGAGTACCAAGAGCAACCCTCAGTTTGTTAACTACCCCTGTGACCTCATATTCGCTCACCCTGCAGGACTGGCGTACTGCACTGTGAAACCGCTTCACAGTACAGCTCCATTCTGGCCACTTGAGCAGCAGAATCTGGCACAATAAAAGTTCATAGTCTCACTACCCCTAATGAGAAAAGCTCCATAAAGGTATTCTTGTACTGCTCTCCCCAGCCCCTACCTAATGCTGTCAGCAGTTTAACATGGTAAAACTGCTGACAGACTTCCTTTAAAGAAGGGTGTAAAGCAGTCAGATACAGCTCTATGACTGGGGACATAAGAAAGTAAGTTGTGTGAGAGCTGAGTGGAGAAGCCTGTGAGGAAAAGGTTGCTACAGTGAGGTTCAGCAAGCCTTCAGAGCCTTGGTATCTCCCTCGTGGATTTTTTCTATACTACACATTTCTATACAGTAAAACTCTACCTGAAACACATTAAATCTTCGGGTATGCTTTTGATCTTACCTTGCCAGTGGGACCAGCATCCTTTTTGCGGTCTCCGATGGCGGCAATGACAGCAAAGTACTGAATGACACGTTTGGTATTTACAGTCTTCCCTGCACCTGATTCTCCACTAGAATTAGAGGATTATATGCATATTCAAAAATGCCAATAAATTTATAATAACAGATAACAATTGGTGGAAATGACGTACGTGATAAGAATGGACTGATTGTCCCGATCTGGAAAAAAAATTGAACAAACTTGTTTAGTAGTTACAGAAAACAGGGGGGGGGAAGACAATAGATACAATAACTGATTTGTAAGACATTGAATTTAAAGGGTTTCTGTCATCAGAAAAATCGTTATGTAGCTGGCTGACATTAGCGATGTGCTAATGTCAGCAGAACATAACTATATGACTTATATCTCCCTGCCTGCCGCCGTTAGCGCTATATAATGACTTTTATAATATGCAAATGAGCCTCTAGGTGCTAGTGGGGCGTTGCTGAAGCACCTAGAGGCTCCGTCCTCTCGCTGTTTGGCACGCCCTTGTAAAGGTGATTGACATCCTCGGTCTCCTCCAAGCCCCATTTTAGTATTAGGCGCAGGCGCAGTGAGTGAAGGGTGGCAGCAGGCGAGCGTCCTTCACTCACTGCGACTAATACTAAAATGGACGGCGCAGGCGCGGGATTTGCGGGGCTTGGAGGAGACCGAGGATGTCAATCACCTTTACAAGGGCTCGCCAAACAGCGAGAGGACGGAGCCTCTAGGTGCTTCAGCAACGCCCCACTAGCACCTAGAGGCTCATTTGCATATTATAAAAGTCATTATTTAGCGCTAACGGCGGCAGGCAGGGAGATATAAGTCATATAGTTATGTTCTGCTGACATTAGCACATCGCTAATGTCAGCCAGCTACATAACGATTTTTCTGATGACAGAAACCCTTTAAGGGGGTGGGGTTTCTCAATCAGTATATTTATTACCCGTCTGCAGGATAGGTGATAAATATGTGATCGCTGGGGGCCTCTTTGTGGATGTTTTCTAGAACAAGGGGCCAGAGTCCATTGTGCCTCCGCACTGCCCAACCATGGTGAGGAGGAGCATGGCATAGACACATTGAAATCATGCCCACTCTTCTTTACCCCTTATACCTGTTGTCAGGAGGCTCCCATACAGTAAAACTGCTGGCACAATGCATCGAAAATCTAATGTGATCAATCTTCTTAATATATGAACTTTGGGGACTTTACTAGTTACCTGTAAAGCATGCAAATAGTAGATTTATCTTTATATATAAAATTATTTTAGGGCCCTTAAGACTTAACTTTTAATAGAGATAAGATAAAAAACGCCCTATATACCATGAAATTAAATAAACAAAGGCAAAGATATGGCCTAACTACCACAGAGCATGTGACATCCACTGGATAGTTCCAATAATGGAATGTGTGTGTAGCTTAGATAAGGACAATACCTAGGGTGATACCAGTGACAGAAATGAGAGGCCTGGGGCAATAATATTAATGCAGGGGAGAAATAGAGGAAAAACTCTCCCTGTACAAGCCCTAACTATACCTCTGCCCAGGGAAAAACCCTGATGGTGGGATTTCCCTGTCCTCGTACTTGCCCTAACTGACCCTAGGAGACCCTAAACAAAGAGAGTTCCCCTCAAAAGAGGGTAGATAGAAAAGATAGTGACAAACTATCCCTTGATAATAATTAGTTGATCTTTATGACTATCTATACTCAGTGTTTTAGATTTATCTTTACCAAATATCTCCAATAAAGTTATAAGTTCTTGCTCTCTCTCCTAGAATTTTCTGCCAACCTTCTCAAAGCTACAGACCTTCAAACATCTGTTCGAAACTTACAGTACCTCTTCTGACAAGTGTATGACACTGGATATGCTGCAGATTTGCCGCATACAACATATCTGTTTTACAGTAGCAGCAAACAAATCTTACCTATATGCAACTGAAAACATCTGCACTTAAAAAGACGTGCTATGGATTTTGAATCTGAAACATGTCCGTTTATGCTGTGGCTTTCCAACATGGATTTTACCCTTCACAAGGAAGCAGAAAATCTGTAGCGTAAATTCCGCTAGGTGTGGTCATACCCCTGGAATTCTCACAATACCTCCACCTGACCTGTCCAGAGCAGCTGATTCCTTACCTTGCACAGCGGGATGTATGTGCTGCCTTCGGACTTGAAGAAACACAAGTTTTCTCTTTCCTCATCATCCTCAGGCAGCACATACATCCTGCACTGTGCTGCCTTTAGACACGAGGAAAACAAAATTACAGGTAACACAAATTTTCTCTATTCCCTGTATTTTGCAGGGCTTCTACTAAATGTATCTTGATTATAATTATTTCATTCGGCTGTATCACACTGTCTGCTGTGACTATTACAATGAATAACCCCCAAATTCTGTGCTGTTGAGGTTGACTGCACTATACAAATAAATGATCATTGCTATGAATCTATTGTTCGGTATCACTGCCACAGTTCTGAAGCTACATGTTTGAATAAAATTATTTGTGGGCGTTATTTGATACAGTGCATGGCATGGCAGCTGAACTGGCATGGTTAGTGATCTGTCTACTGGTACATTTGGCAATGCAGTTTCTGCCATGGTTTTTCATTTTGAATGGTGCAGTCCCGCTCTTGGTTTAGCCTCATTGAATGTAGCTCCCTCTGTGGCTTTTCATGGCATCCACATGGTAACCGCACCAACAATGGTCATGTCCATTCTTGCCACAGTCTGGAAAACTGCATGTTAAAAAACCTGGGCTGCATGAACTGCAGTATGGCGCTTCAGTGCAAATGGTGCTCAGCTTTCATCACAGAATCAAAATCCACCATGTGAACATACCCAAAGCGAAAGTATCTGGAAATCACAGGGCATCTGTTTAAAGGAACCAGGCAGACCTTCAGGAAAATTCACATTGACTTAATCCTTTCAGTCTCATTTTCAGATTGTTCAGCTTAGGGAGAACAATGACCTTTGCTAGTTTAGTTAACCGTGTCATTGCTCAGATATTTGTTGAAGTAGTATTCTTTACAAGTAAACACTGTATACAAAGTCTATATTTCAACATATCAGATATATGCAAAGTAGAGACAAAGAGAATCAGACCTGTCAGCATGTACTGATAGGCATTGTCAGAGATGGAGAAGATGTGAGGTGGAGCTTCAGTCCTCTTCTTGCCACGATAAGCAGCCACAACCTCTGCATTGTACACAGGAAGCCACTTGTAGGGGTTCACCGTCACACAGAACAGTCCTGAATATGTCTAGAAGGAAGCAGAATAACATGTATGTAGGTCACAATATCAATGAAGGTGTCAGAGCGGGGGGTGGGGGAAACCCCCCACCGTGTGGTGTCAGTGGCTAACGGGTAGCTGCTAGGCCAGGACGCCGGGATCAGGTCACCTCCTAATGGGTCCCTAATTCTGACCCTGACTCCTAACCGTATGAGCCAACCCAGATGAGAGGAGGGCTCATACTCCGGAACCTCGGGGCCCTACTAACCCTCAGGAAGTCCCTGGACTAGGAGCAGGGTAAGACGACCTGTTCCTCCACAACACGGACGAACAGGAGTCTCCACCGGCCAAGCTGCAAGGAGGGGGGAACACATACAGCATATGGAGATGGCAGGTAAGTGAAACCTACTACACACTTACCTGCCACAGACACACTGACTGGAACCCGTGAACAAGTGCTGGTGTCCCCACCAACATAAGAGGACACAGCACACACCACAACCACACAGGGACCCAGGACACCCATAGCTGCAATAAACATGACAGGGGAATGTCTAGTAAACATGCACCCAACACCACCAGACATGTAACACCAACTAGACATACAAACACCCTGAACATAACCCACTCCATACACATAGGGACAGGAAGGGAAGGAGACACCGGGATGACATAGAACATCTTCTATGACCACAAGGGTGGCCCTCACTGGACAGATGGCATATGAAGACCAGGAGGATAACTCCAGCATACACCATGGCTGGAGTACCCCTCAGCTTCAGGCCTCCAGCAGAGGCTAAATAGCCCAAGCAGCCACACCCACACCCACATACAAACCCAGTGTTAAAACACTAGGAAGGGAGTTAACCCTTCCAACACCAGACACGGGGAGGAAGCCACTTAAAGGGGAAGTGCACACACAAACATAGGAAAGCTACACGTTGCCGCAGGCAACAACATGCGTGGCAACCATGTCACAGCAATCACCCAGAAGGCCGAGACACTGCCACCGCATGCACACACAGCAACACGTTGCCGCGGGCAACTGCAAGTGTAGCAACAGTGTCACAGCGCACACCATAGGCCGTGACAGAAGGTCATGGAATTGCTGGTTAGTAATCAAGGTGTATTCTGCGTGTAATTAAACAGTTCCCCTTTCACTCAATCTTTGATCCAGAGTGATGAAGGATTGTGAAATTGTACTTGTGTATGTGATGTAACAAGGAAAGTGGAGTCAATCCGAATGCACTAAGTGTAGTACTGGAGAGTGATACCATGCAGATTACACATTGGAGGAGTCTTTCTGTGATAGTTATTGGACTGATACTCACATAGATCATCCAGGCTGCATAACGTTCTTTGAGGTTGTACAGCACGGCAGGTTCATTCAAGAAGGTCAGCATCGCCATGTCCTCGATTTTATCGAACTTGGGAGGGTTTTGTTGCATAAGCAGGCTGTCTTTGACAGTAACTGTCTGGAATACACATACATTTGTAAATATGAGAAATGTAATGGCCGATTTACACAGCCTGATTTTCTACCGAGAATAGGCCCGTGTAATGGTGCCGCAGATCATCCGATGAATGAGCGGAACGGCCGTTCATCAGGTGAAATGATCTTTGGTGCATGCACTTCAATCATTGTTTCTGGGCAGTAGATTGTGCTGTGTGAACAGCGATCTACTGCCCAGAAACAATAGGCCAGATTTATCATTAGCTCAGGTCAGAATAATGGAGTGAAAAAGTCCCAAACGCTAAAACTGCGCACAAATTTGCGACTTTTTTCTGCTCTGCACTATGCTCGCCAGTTTTCTGAAAGTGGGCGTGTTTTCTTATGTAAATTAATCTCTAGACAGATTTACTTTTGGGACTATTTAAAAAGTCGCAAAAAAGTCGCAATTTCACTCCAGTGAGGACCATGCTTATCTTATGAGACTTTTTAATAGAACATGCGACTTTTTCATAAAAACGTGCGACTTTTTCGTAAAGATGTGCGACTTTTGTAAAGCTGCTTACTGACGGATAAACTGCTACCGTCAAACCACATTTATTACAGTCTTAAAGGGCCGATCATAAATCTCACTTGGCTAAAACTGACTTTAGCCATATGTTAAAGTGGAGTGAGCCGTCAGAGTCATGATAAATCTGGCCC
This sequence comes from Bufo bufo, assembly GCF_905171765.1. NCBI lineage: Eukaryota > Metazoa > Chordata > Amphibia > Anura > Bufonidae > Bufo > Bufo bufo. The sequence continues at coordinate 307,782,684 of NC_053390.1, read as the reverse complement.
AATGAGTCTATATGAGCGACTGCAGTATCCATTGCTTGTCCCCGTACAGTGGAGGTAATTGCTGATGAGCAGGCAGTTATCAGGAAGGAAAACGTCCTTCCCGATACTTGCCTGCTCGTCAGCGCATGCAAATATACATTACTGTAACAGTTCAGTCCACTAGACCTCACCTGTCATACTTTCTAAAGCACTTCTTACCTTCCCATTTTCAGTGTCTGCTGTTATGGTATCTCCGTCACGGCTGGTAACTTTGGCTTTCACATATTCTTCTTTATCATCAGGAACAAAAATATCTTTCTTCATATCGAAGGGGCGTGTTTGGGCCTCCAGACGTTCCTTGTCAGACTTTCGCAGAAAAGGAGCAGCAGCCCCAAATTCTGACATTACAGCGTCACCCATGATGTACTATTTGAGATGGAAATATATGTCTAAGCACTTCCTAGATTCTAATGATTTATATGTCAATGTGAATAGTGTATGTACTCACCTAGGAGCAGGCAGATAGTAGATGCAGATTTTGGAGATAGCTCTGATGACACCTCTGTTTTCACAAATGTAGATGTCATATTTATATATGCACACCTGTTTCTTTCCCTGCCCAAAATCCAGATATGGGCTCTATTGTCTACGAGTCACACCCCTCCCCACATAGCAAGAGAACAATTGAGGGTCTCGCGTCATACATTTGGAATTGTGGTGGGGAGCTGTGGTGGACATGTGAGACAGAGGAGTACTGCAAGTGTGACATACCATTGAGTGTCTTTCTGATCTCAGGGAGAATGGAAGACATGATTAACTCATGCCTTACCACATTCTTAGTAGGCAGCAATTGACCCCTGACTGGTTAATAACCCATTATGAACCAATTTATGAAACATAGGAGGTTAACTGTGAAAAAATCCATTATCCATCTAGCAGAAATCATGATGTAATCATTAATATGTTATCTGTCCTTGCCACAGGAGTTCATTCATTAAAAGAAAGCAGGCTAAATCTACCCATCCATGCTGCACCGAAATGTCCCTCAGATTGAAACAAAATACAGTACTTAAAGGGGTGGTACAGGTTTGAAAAACATGTGTCACGTTCAGGTGTGGGAGGGAAACACCACACCGAACATAGGAGGAAAAGGTGTGAGGGAATAAGGCCTGGAGACTAGGGAAAGGAGATGGACACCTCCTAGTAAAACCCTAATCAAAGTCCTGACTAACTACTGGTATGAACAGACCCCAGAGGTAGGTGAGTTCATACACAGGAATACCTAGTGTACTAACTCACCCTATACGACCCTGGTACCAATGTCAGGACTGAGACAACCTGTTCCTCCAAAAGGAAGGACGAACAGGAGTTTCCCTCAGGCCTTAATACAAATCACAGGGTAATGCAACATACAAAATAACCCAAACAAAATACAAAAGGGAAAGAAAACACTTAACTTGAAGTGGCTATGGCAGCATCAGGAACTCAGCTGAGATCCACACACCAGCTATCCACAACTCAAACTGAAGCTATAAACCGCATAGCATAGTGGGAGAAACAACAATAAATAGAGAAGGTTAAATGACCATAATAGCCAGACCTGGGGAAAGAAGGTGTGGCAAGCACCAGAAACAACACAGACGTCATTTGAGCCAAACGGAAAACATGTCAGATCAAACCACATGTTGCCAAGCACACCTATCTCCTGCCACCTGTCGGGGGAATGTCCGTGACAACATGGCTGCCTTCTTCCCAAATCAGTGCCACAACTATCCGAAGGTTGAGTTTGGTGTGTGCAGAAATAGTCACTTTAATAACGCTAAGCTGCAATACACAACCTGTGGACAGATGTGGTACTGTTTCTGAAGGAAGGTAGCCATGTTCTCCAATCCTGTAAAATCCCTTTAACCTCCTCAGGACCGCCGTACGCAGGATTGCGTCTTTGCGGCGGTCCTGTTGTTCTGGGTGGACGCGCCGGTGCGTCCTCTCGCGAGACGCGAGATTTCCTGTGAACGCGCGCACACAGGCGCGCGCGTTCACAGGATCGGAAGGTAAGCGAGTGGATCTCCAGCCTGCCAGCAGCGATCATTCGCTGGCAGGCTGGAGATGTGATTTTTTTAACCCCTAACAGGTATATTAGACGCTGTTTTGATAACAGCGTCTAATATACCTGCTACCTGGTCCTCTGGTGGTCCCCTTTGTTTGGATCGACCACCAGAGGACACAGGCAGCTCAGTAATATGTTGAACCAAGCACCACTACACTACACCCCCCCCCCCCCCGTCACTTATTAACCCCTTATTAGCCCTTGATCACCCCTGATCACCCCATATAGACTCCCTGATCACCCCCCTGTCATTGATTACCCCCCCTGTCATTGATCACCCCCCTGTAAAGCTCCATTCAGATGTCCGCATGATTTTTACGGATCCACTGATAGACTGATCGGATCCGTAAAAATCATACGGACGTCTGAATGCAGCCTTACAGGGGAGTGATAAATGACGGAGGTGATCACCCCATATAGACTCCCTGATCACCCCCCTGTCATTGATCACCCCCATGTAAAGCTCCATTCAGATGTCCGCATGATTTTTACGGATCCACTGATAGACTGATCGGATCCGTAAAAATCATACGGACGTCTGAATGCAGCCTTACAGGGGAGTGATCAATGACTGTGGTGATCACCCCATATAGACTCCCTGATCACCCCCCTGTCATTGATTACCCCTCTGTCATTGATCACCCCCCTGTAAAGCTCCATTCAGATGTCCGCATGATTTTTACGGATCCACTGATAGACTGATCGGATCCGTAAAAATCATACGGACGTCTGAATGGAGCCTTACAGGGGAGTGATCAATGACTGTGGTGATCACCCCATATAGACTCCCTGATCACCCCCCTGTCATTGATCACCCCCCTGTAAAGCTTCATTCAGATGTCCGCATGATTTTTACGGATCCACTGATAGACTGATCGGATCCGTAAAAATCATACGGACGTCTGAATGGAGCCTTACAGGGGAGTGATCAATGACTGTGGTGATCACCCCATATAGACTCCCTGATCACCCCCCTGTCATTGATTACCCCCCTGTCATTGATCACCCCCCTGTAAAGCTCCATTCAGATGTCCGCATGATTTTTACGGATCCACTGATAGACTGATCGGATCCGTAAAAATCATACGGACGTCTGAATGGAGCCTTACAGGGGAGTGATCAATGACTGTGGTGATCACCCCATATAGACTCCCTGATCACCCCCCTGTCATTGATTACCCCTCTGTCATTGATCACCCCCCTGTAAAGCTCCATTCAGATGTCCGCATGATTTTTACGGATCCACTGATAGACTGATCGGATCCGTAAAAATCATACGGACGTCTGAATGCAGCCTTACAGGGGAGTGATCAATGACTGTGGTGATCACCCCATATAGACTCCCTGATCACCCCCCTGTCATTGATTACCCCTCTGTCATTGATCACCCCCCTGTAAAGCTCCATTCAGATGTCCGCATGATTTTTACGGATCCACTGATAGACTGATCGGATCCGTAAAAATCATACGGACGTCTGAATGCAGCCTTACAGGGGAGTGATCAATGACTGTGGTGATCACCCCATATAGACTCCCTGATCACCCCCCTGTCATTGATTACCCCTCTGTCATTGATCACCCCCCTGTAAAGCTCCATTCAGATGTCCGCATGATTTTTACGGATCCACTGATAGACTGATCGGATCCGTAAAAATCATACGGACGTCTGAATGCAGCCTTACAGGGGGGTGATCAATGACAGTTGGGTGATCACCCCATATAGACTCCCTGATCACCCCCCTGTCATTGATCACCCCCCCTGTCATTGATCACCCCCCCTGTCATTGATCCCCCCCCCTCTGTAAGGCTGCATTCAGTCTTTTTTTTGGCCCAAGTTAGCGGAATTTTTTTTTTTTTCTTACAAAGTCACATATTCCACTAACTTGTGACAAAAAATAAAATCTCACATGAACTCACCATACCCATCACGGAATCCAAATGCGTAAAATTTTTTAGACATTTATATTCCAGACTTCTTCTCACGCTTTAGGGCCCCTAGAATGCCAGGGCAGTATAAATACCCCACATGTGACCCCATTTCGGAAAGAAGACACCCCCAGGTATTCCGTGAGGGGCATATTGAGTCCATGAAAGATTGAAATTTTTGTCCCAAGTTAGCGGAACGGGAGACTTTGTGAGAAAAAAATAAAAATATCAATTTCCGCTAACTTGTGCCAAAAAAAAAAAATTTCTATGAACTCGCCATGCCCCTCATTGAATACCTTGGGGTGTCTTCTTTCCAAAATGGGGTCACATGTGGGGTATTTATACTGCCCTGGCATTCTAGGGGCCCCAAAGCGTGAGAAGAAGTCTGGTATCCAAATGTCTAAAAATGCCCTCCTAAAAGGAATTTGGGCCCCTTTGCGCACCTAGGCTGCAAAAAAGTGTCACACATCTGGTATCTCCGTACTCAGGAGAAGGTGGGGAATGTGTTTTGGGGTGTCATTTTACATATACCCATGCTGGGTGAGAGAAATATCTTGGCAAAAGACAACTTTTCCCATTTTTTTATACAAAGTTGGCATTTGACCAAGATATTTATCTCACCCAGCATGGGTATATGTAAAAAGACACCCCAAAACACATTCCCCAACGTCTCCTGAATACGGCGATACCAGATGTGTGACACTTTTTTGCAGCCTAGGTGGGCAAAGGGGCCCACATTCCAAAGAGCACCTTTCGGATTTCACTGGTCATTTACCTACTTACCACACATTAGGGCCCCTGGAAAATGCCAGGGCAGTATAACTACCCCACAAGTGACCCCATTTTGGAAAGAAGACACCCCAAGGTATTCCGTGAGGGGCATGGCGAGTTCCTAGAATTTTTTATTTTTTGTCACAAGTTAGTGGAAAATGATGATTTTTTTTTTTTTTTTTTTTTTCATACAAAGTCTCATATTCCACTAACTTGTGACAAAAAATAAAAAGTTCCATGAACTCACTATGCCCATCAGCGAATACCCTGGGGTCTCTTCTTTCCAAAATGGGGTCACTTGTGGGGTAGTTATACTGCCCTGGCATTCTAGGGGCCCAAATGTGTGGTAAGGAGTTTGAAATCAAATTCTGTAAAAAATGACGAGTGAAATCCGAAAGGTGCTCTTTGGAATATGGGCCCCTTTGCCCACCTAGGCTGCAAAAAAGTGTCACACATCTGGTATCTCCGTACTCAGGAGAAGGTGGGGAATGTATTTTGGGGTGTCATTTTACATATACCCATGCTGGGTGAGAGAAATATCTTGGCAAAAGACAACTTTTCCCATTTTTTTATACAAAGTTGGCATTTGACCAAGATATTTATCTCACCCAGCATGGGTATATGTAAAAAGACACCCCAAAACACATTCCCCAACTTCTACTGAATACGGAGATACCAGATGTGTGACACTTTTTTGCAGCCTAGGTGGGCAAAGGGGCCCACATTCCAAAGAGCACCTTTCGGATTTCACTCGTCATTTTTTACAGAATTTGATTTCAAACTCCTTACCACACATTTGGGCCCCTAGAATGCCAGGGCAGTATAACTACCCCACAAGTGACCCCATTTTGGAAAGAAGAGACCCCAAGGTATTCGCTGATGGGCATAGTGAGTTCATGGAAGTTTTTATTTTTTGTCACAAGTTAGTGGAATATGAGACTTTGTAAGAAAAAAAAAAAAAAAGAAAAAAATCATCATTTTCCGCTAACTTGTGACAAAAAATAAAAAGTTCTATGAACTCACTATGCCCATCAGCGAATACCTTAGGGTGTGTATTTTCCGAAATGGGGTCATTTGTGGGGTGTTTGTACTGTCTGGGCATTGTAGAACCTCAGGAAACATGACAGGTGCTCAGAAAGTCAGAGCTGCTTCAAAAAGCGGAAATTCACATTTTTGTACCATAGTTTGTAAACGCTATAACTTTTACCCAAACCATTTTTTTTTTACCCAAACATTTTTTTTTAATCAAAGACATGTAGAACAATAAATTTAGAGCAAAATTTATATATGGATGTCGTTTTTTTTTGCAAAATTTTACAACTGAAAGTGAAAAATGTCATTTTTTTGCAAAAAATCGTTAAATTTCGATTAATAACAAAAAAAGTAAAAATGTCAGCAGCAATGAAATACCACCAAATGAAAGCTCTATTAGTGAGAAGAAAAGGAGGTAAAATTCATTTGGGTGGTAAGTTGCATGACCGAGCAATAAACGGTGAAAGTAGTGTAGGTCAGAAGTGTAAAAAGTGGCCTGGTCTTTCAGGGTGTTTAAGCACTGGGGGCTGAGGTGGTTAAATTTATTTTATAACAACCAAAAAGATTGAGTAAACTTATTTTATTTACTTTTAAAGATCTGCCTCATGATGTGTTACGTAAACCCTAGAAATGAGGAAAAACATGGTTTATTTAGATCCACTTTAAAGAGGACCTTTCACTTGTATAAACTATGTGAACTGAGTATGCTGACATATAGAGCGGCGCCCGGGGATCTCACTGCACTTACTATTATCCCCGGGCGCCGCTCCGTTCTCCCGTTATAGGCTCAGGTACCTTTGCTCAGTAAGTTATAGTAGGCGGTGTCTTCCCTTGTCCTGTGGGCGTCTCCTTCTCCTAGGCTGCAACGCTGGCCAATCGCAGCGCACAGCTCACAGCCTGGGAGGTTTTTTTCTCCCAGGCTGTGAGCTGTGCGCTGCGATTGGCCAGCGCTGCAGCCTAGGAGAAGGAGACGCCCACAGGACAAGGGAAGACCCGCCTACTATAACTTAAGGAGCAAAGGTACCGGAGCCTATAACGGGAGAACAGAGCGGCGCCCGGGGATAATAGTAAGTGCAGTGAGATCCCCCGGCGCCGCTCTGTATGTCAGCATACTCAGTTCACATAGTTTATACAAGTGAAAGGTCCTCTTTAATGCTATGTATTGGAAATAAAAAGGAAGTGGGGACAAATTGCACACCCTTAGAGATTATGCAAGCTTTTATTTCTGAAGAGCAAATGGACTTCTGAGCATCTCGAAAATATACGACACCCCCTCATATGCTCTGGCTTCAACTTTTTATCTTGAAGAGCAGTTTAAAATCTCAGCAAAACCTCTTTCAGTTGATCACCCATTGAATTAAATAAATGATGCATAACAAGTTACCAGAAGACCTTAACATAAATTACAGGCCCATTTACATGTGCCTATGCACAGAGAATTCATCAGGAACTAAAGTTTATATGAGCGTCCATTCCCAATCATTAGTTGTATTTACATGCAGCAATCATCGCTGTTGTGTTAGAATGAATGACTGTTACTACGATCATTCACCCATATACAGTTCCAGAGTTTGTTGGCAACACATTACTGTGTGATATGCTGTCAAGAAGAGATGATTTTTTTGTGGCACATAAACATCAGATCAGCCGATTGATCACTTGCACATTTACATGAGCCATCAAGATTTACATGAGTATCAGGAACAGGCGTTCATACAAACTTTCGTTCCCAATGATAGCCCAATCACTGGGCCATGTAAATGGACCCTCTGGCAGATATGTATAACTTTGGAGAATAAAGGCCTCTTTACACTGTATAAGTGTTCGTAGGAACGCTTGTTAGCAATAATCTGTCAGTGTAAAGGTGCCGCTGACTACCCGATGCAGGCAGCAGATGATGCTGTCTAAACAGCACTCTGCTACCTGCAAACAATGATTCTGTATGGGGATGAGCGATGTTATTAGTGGTATCCTTCACTAAGAAGCAGGCGATTACCGGGAAGGAGCGCTTCCACCCCAAAATAGTCTGTTCAATTGAGCAGTGTAAAGGGGCCTTATGAGCCAGTGTCAATGGTTAGGGATATTTGGCTTGTGGGTGAAATTTTAGGATGAACCTAACAAGCACTCTAACCTTTGCAGGTGAACTTAAAGTGAACTTAAAGTAAACTTTTGAATGCACATGTCCAACTGTTCAATGTTTCAGTAGTTTTTGCACAACTTGCTGTTCTCTAACAAGGAGCTTAACGGCAAAATTCACAACAGGTGTTTGATCCATGAATCGACATATAAAATAAATAAATTTCCTGGTTCAATTAGAATTGGTATTTAAACAGTCCTACTCATCATACTGTCCACATTTTGACATCATGAGACCAAGATGACACCTAACAATTGATCAACAGTACCTCACCATTTCAAAGCTTCAAGCAGGATGTTCTCAGACCGAAGTGGCCACTGAGCTTAGAGTGTCACCGAGTGTCATCAGCAGGTTGTAACAGAGATACAGGGAGACTGGAAGAGTTACAGAAAGGCATAGAAGTGGACGTCCTTTGGCCACATCCCACACTGATGACCACTTCATTGTGAACAATGCCCTGCGGAACCGGATGATGCCACGCCACTCCAGGCACGTTTACATCAGCGTGCCTGTGCATGAACAACACATGCCTAATTTCATCTTCATGGATGACATTGCGTCAGCTTATCGAGGTTGCATCATTAGGGAACGGCTGCTGGAGACTGGGGTACCTCAAATGGAGTGGCCTGCACTTTCTCCAGACCAGAATCCCATTGAAAACCTATGGGATCAGCTGAGTCGCTGTGTAGAGGCTCGTTACTCTGTACCCCAGAACCTCAATGACCTGAGGGCCGCCCTTCAAGAAGAGTGGGTGCCATGCCTCAGCAGACAATACGTCATCTTGTGAACGGCATGAGATGTCGTTGTCAAGCTGTAATTGATGCTCAAGACCCCATGACAAGTTTTTGAGACATTGACATTTTTGTGGGGGTATACCCACCACTGTTGTTGGCTTTTGTTTCAATAAATTGTTTGATATGAGTAAATCACCATTGCATGCTTCTACTTAAATGCCTTACATTCATGATATAATATCACTGTAGCATGAACTTTTACGTTTTTCATAAATCTCACCCGAAATATCCATAACTTTTTGTGAGTAGTGTATATGACCACCTCTCCATTCAGTCCCAGCCTTGATGAGGCTACTAACTGTGAATCCTCCTTTTCCCAATAGATGGTAGTACCAGAAGCAGGGAGCAGTTATCATTCTTTCCCTAGCGGAGGCAGGCTGTGGGCATCCGGGAAAAATAATTTAATCCTGGACAACCCCTTTAAGCCCCTATACTTTACAGTGTTCCCTTCACCATACATTCTGTATGTAGGAGTCCATGAAAATATTGCTCATGACATATAATTACCAGCAGTATGCCAGAAGTGTTGAGTGACAGCTGTCATCATAAACCAGATTGCGGTAGCACATCAGACGGAGTGGGTGAAGAGGTTAATAGATGGGGTGAGGGTCTCTATAAATATCTAGGTATCAGTATCCTTTATCACCATATCACATCTTTATAAGGCAGTGTGGGGCTGCAGAGGTCACCTCTACTTTATAATCCAACAATTCTTGTCAGCTGCCCCGCTTCTCCAAACAAGAGGTCTAGAAGAAGGAGGGGGTGGCATCTGGATTCTGACCAGCTATGCTTAGCCATTGTTAATCTCTGCTGGTAAAGAGCTCTGTTCTGCTTGTCTTACACCCTGTACACGATAGAGACAAACCCAGTAAAATATCTATACTGTATATAGTGCATATGTCATCATAAATACACCAACGTTCTAGTACAGTTACTGTAGTGGTAATAATCATATACAGCAGGGGTGTTATTTTATGTGTTATGCTTAGCTGACAATTCTCTGATTGTGGGGGTTTTCAGAAAATAGCTCAGAAGTGCAGCTGAAACATAAACTTGTGCAACATTTTCTATGCGAGAAAACTGTTGGCCAGCTATTTCCAATTCAGGTATATACATGCAGCGATCACCTCCACAGTATGAGGATGAGCGATCGCTATTGCGATTGTGTAACATCCCAGAGTTATGTTACGAAACACTTTTACCCCGCTACAATCTGTTAAGTGCATTTATATTGTCATCCTGTGTAATTTAACATCACATCCTCACTAATGTGCATTGAAATCCTTGTTAAATGTATTTGCTGTAATTTTCAGGTTCACCAGCAGCAATGTGTTTACCAGAGACTTAGACAGTTTAGCATTTCTAAACTGGAATAGTACATTCCAGTTTAGCTCCCCCCTCTTTGAGGAGGTGTGGAATGTTCCCACATCTTGCCTTATGGGTGGGGAAGGAAGTTACAGTTAGTGTGCCAGCCACCCCGGCTAGGGGAAGGCTGTGCTGGTAGGAGCTCCCAGAAATAGGGATCCCAACCCAGGATCTTGTCTCAGTTGAGACCAAAGATCACCATTTCCAGTCTGAGCCTTCAGCCTCAGCTGGTGTAAAGCAAGCAGCCACCTCCAGAACTCGCATGCGCCGTCAGACTCAAGCGCGATCCTGTAACTGAATCGCGCGTGAGGAAGAGAAGACAGGCAGGCATCAGGGACGGCGCATGCGCAATTCAGTTACAGGATCTCGCTTGAGTCCGACGGCGCACTCAAGCGCGATCCTGTAACTGAATCGCGCATGCGCCGTCCCCGATGCCTGCCTGTCTTATCTTCCTCACACGCGATTCAGTTACAGGATCGCGCTTGAGTCCGACGGCGCATGCGCCGCCCTGTACAAGCGCGGTCCCGGCGACTGAACCGGGTGTCAGTTACACTGCTTAGAGGAGGGGTTAGGACAGGGGAGTTACAGCCCGGAGTGAGGGAAGGGCTACCCCCTTGACTTCTAGCGTGACTTCAGGAGCTGGAGACGAGGACTTTATAAGTCGTTTTTTTCATGAATATACATCCCAGGAAAGCGGCACAAGAATGCATTGAAACAGAATGAGGATAATCTATAAGGTACTGGTAATAGTTTATTAAGTGAAATTCAGGTGAAAGGTTCGCTTTAATACTTCTTAATATACCCTATGACTCTGTTGACGTCTCATTTTTGGCTACATCGGCACACCTCTGAAGTGTTCATAGTAATAATAATAATCTTTATTTATATAGCACCAACATATGCCGCAGCCCTTTCTAATAAGAGGATTTATGTACAAACAAAATCATATATTACACAGCAAAAAACTGGTCAGCAATTAAAACAACAGGAATGAGGGCCCTGCTCGCAAGAGCTTACAATCTATGAGGAGATAGGGCTGAAACAGAAGGTAACAACTGCTTGATTGGCACAATGGTCCAGCCATGTTAACACAGAAGGGGAGTGATTTTCATGCCTGATCAGGTTTGTTCAGTTTTGATTTAATACAACCAGATCTGGCCAAAACGGAGCCATCAGTATGTATTAGGCTACTTTCACACAAGCATTTTTGCTGGATCTGGCAGGGCTCAGCCAAAACACTTCCGTTACTGATATACAACCATCTGCATCCGTTATGAATGGATCCGGTTGTATTATCTTTAAGGCTACTTTCACACTGTACCGTCATGGATCTGCACAGACGGATCCGTTCAGATAATACAACCGCATGCATCCGTTCAGAACGGATCAGTTTGTATTATCTCTAACATAGCCAAGACAGATCCGTCTTGAACACCATTGAAAGTCAATGGAGGACGAATCCGTTTTCTATTGTGTCAGATTGTGTCAGTGAAAACAGATCCGTCCCCATTGACTTACATTGTGTGCAAGCAGCGTTTTGGTGTCCGTCTCCAAAGCGGAATGGAGACTAATCGGAGGCAAACTGATGCATTATGAGCAAATTCTTTTCCATTCAGAATGCATTAGGGCAAAACTGATCCGTTTTGGACCGCTTGTGAGAGCCCTGAACGGATCATACAAACAGAAAGCCAAAACGCCAGTCTGAAAGTAGCCTAACATAGCCAAGATGGATCCGTCATGAACTCCATTGAAAGTCAATGGGGGACAGATCCGTTTTCTATTGTGTCAGAGTTAAACGGATCCGTCCCCATTGACATCATCTTGCTCCGCATCCCATGACGGACAGAAAACTGCAGCTTGCTGCGGTTTGCTCTCCGGTATGAGAACACAACCAAATGGAACAGAATGCTTTTAGGAGTATTCCATTCTGTTCAGTTACATTTTGTCTCTATTGACAATGAATGGGGACAAAACAGAAGTGTTTTTCTCCGGTATTGAGATCCTATGACGGATCTCCATACCGGAAAATAAAAACGCTAGTGTGAAAGTAGCCTAAAATGGAATGGATCCTTTTAATTCAGATTTTGAGATTCTCTGCCAGATCTCAAAACCTGAAATAAAAACAAAGATGTGAAAGTAGCCTTAGACTGCATGAGCAGAGTCACCAGCCGATATCTACTGCTTAGTGCGTGGGGTGTAGATATTTGATGATGGATCAGGTTCAGAAGAATGATGATGAAGGGAGGTGAATGGAGAACAGTTAGATCGGGGGGCGGATGAGGATTTGTGACAGTAAATCTAATTTAAAATTGTGGTAATGATCGGCTCAAAGTAAGAGCAGTCCCGTCAGAATTGTGATAGTTGGCAGATCAGTCATTGATGCTTGATGAAGACCTCCATGAATCAAAGGAAACAGAGTTCTACAATGTCAGTAAGTATATGTGGCACTATAAATCACTCTAGATCACTACTGGCACTATACCAAGCACTCATTTTTATATGTGGGAAATATGACTTCATTATTGACATACAATATAAATCTCTGCTTTAAATTATATTGTGAAAACTCACAGCACTGATAACTGATTCTCTCCTTTTCTGATCCACACTTAATTTTAGGGTTTAAAAGCTGCATCTGAAAACCTGTACACGTGGCTGTACCCCTACTGCCTCCACTGGATAGGTCATCAGTATCCGATTTGGGGGGTCTGACACCCAGGATCCCCACCAATCAGCTGTTCAAGAAGAGAGCAGCGCTGCTGTGAGCGCCGTGGCCTTCTCGCTGCTTTTACTAGGCCAGTGACGTCACATTCATCTGTCACATGGACTAGGAGCAGCTCAGCCCCAATTAAAGTGAATGGGGCTGATCTGCAGTACCAAGAACAGCCACTATACAATGTACAACGCTGTACCTGGTGAGCTGATCGGAGGGGGTCCCGGGTGTTGAACTCCCACCGATCAGATACTTTTTTTCCCACCTTGTCACTAAAAAATCCTTGTCACATAAACTACATTTAAAGTGTTATGAGCCGAAATCTGTGCAGGAAAAAGGTCATATGAACATACCATTTGCACATAATGCACATAATGCATGCATGTGAATGGTGCATATCGTGTATGGTGTCATACCAACCCTGGCACTCTGTGTAGCATTATATTGTGTGCCTCTGTGTTAAATAGGAGGCACTAAAAGTTAAGATGGCCATACTGATGAGATAACTGTTGGATGAACGCTTGTTCGGCCAACAGATATCTCTCCCAATCATTCAATACATATGCATGCTAGGCTCGGCTGAGCATTCATATATAATGAAAGGGTAGAGGGAACAAACCAGCTGCCAGACACCTGTGACAGCGGGTTATCTCCTGAGAACAAAATGATTGGGTAGTTGAAATCCAACATGCCTGATCCTTATATCTCCCAACATCAGCCATCAGTGAACAGTAGTTATTTCACCTGAAATCGATGTGTTTTGCAAACAAACATGTGATGTGTATGGCCAGCTTTACAGTGTTGTCTCCTTATTTAAGGATCAAAGATTATCATTATGTATGCAGTATCTGCATCATAATTATATTCTGGAAATAGTTTTTATGTTATTCGTGACTTGTCTACTATAAATATTGAGCTCTATTATTATGTTGTTCCAGATTTTTATTTCTTCCATATGCAGTAGTATCCCTTAGCAATGGCTACAAGCTGTCAGAAGTTTAACTTGATAGATATGTGAAGGATGGTAGAAGATTTGGCGTTCCAACCCCTTATAAAGATATACAGCTCATATGTATATAGATTTAAAAAAAATCCTGCCCTCCTTGAAAAAATAAAAAGTCCATTATATAATAACTATGCAAAAACCAGACTGCTATCACAGGATATCATGTCATGTGGCAGCATCGTCTGATGGTTGTAGGTCTTGGTGAAGTCTGTAGCAATAATGTTTGTCTAAAGCAGCGGTTCTCAACCTAGGGGTCGCGACCCCTTTGGGGGTCGATCGGCCCTTTCCGGGGGGTCGCCTGAGGCTTCCTATTGTGGGTCCAGGCCTGTCGCTAACAGACAGGCAAAACAAGCAAATGCTTGGGGCCCCGAGCTGGCCCGGGGCCAAGCAGAGCCGGTGCTTGTTTTGCAGCTGAGTAACTCAGAAGATCCGATGGTATATTCTAACCCCCCACGCGTTCCCATGGTGACGGGGACGCTTGCCTGGGGGTTAGAATATACCATCGGATCTGAGTTTTACGAGCTCAGTGAGATCGTAAAAACTCAAATCCGATGGTATATTCTAACCCCCAGGCGTTCCCATGGTGACAGGGACGCTTGCCTGGGGGTTAGAATATACAGGGCCACGCCGCTCACAGCAGTATATTTATAAACTAATCAGTAACTACTTTAACTTTAATCATTGCTCATTGCTGAGCTCTTTACTTGGATTATAATTTATTTGGATATGGGATATCTTACTTTGTCTTAGCTCCGGTAATAGCAGGCAGTGCGGGGGGAGGCGCTCACTCACTGACGTCACGCGCCTGCTCCTCCCCCTAGGCGGCGCAGGCACGTGACATCAGTGAGTGAGTGCCGCCCCCCGCACTGCCTGCTATTACCGGAGCTAAGACAAAGTAAGATATCCCATATCCAAATAAATTATAATCCAAGTAAAGAGCTCAGCAATGAGCAATGATTAAAGTTAAAGTAGTTACTGATTAGTTTATAAATATACTGCTTTGAGCGTCGGGGAGGGAGATCTGTGGATGGCACTGTAGGGGGATCTGTGGATGGCAGTGCCATCCACAGATCCGCTTACAGTGCCATCCACAGATCCCCCCCTCCCCTAAACAGTGCCATCCACAGATCTCCCCCCTAAACAGTGCCATCCACAGATCCCCCCTAAACAGTGCCATCCACAGATCCCCCTAAACAGTGCCATCCACAGATCCCCCTCCCTAAACAGTGCCATCCACAGATCTCCCTCCCTAAACAGTGCCATCCACAGATCCCCCCTCCCCTAAACAGTGCCATCTGTGGATGGCACTGTTTAGGGGGGATCTGTGGATGGCACTGTTTAGGGGGGAGATCTGTGGATGGCACTGTTTAGGGGGGGATCTGTGGATGGCACTGTTTAGGGGGGAGATCTGTGGATGGCACTGTTTAGGGGGAGATCTGTGGATGGCACTGTTTAGGGGAGGGGGATCTGTGGATGGCACTGTTTAGGGGGGGGGATCTGTGGATTGCACTGTTTAGGGGGGAGATCTGTGGATGGCACTGTTTAGGGGGGAGATCTGTGGATGGCACTGTTTAGGGGAGGGGGATCTGTGGATGGCACTGTTTAGGGGGGGATCTGTGGATGTCTTTGTGATTAATTACTCTGCTTTAATTATGTTCAATTTGTAGCAATAAAAATACATCCTGCATATCAGATATTTACATTACAATTCATAACAGTAGCAAAATAATTATGACGTAGCAAGGAAAAAAATGTAATGGTTGGGGGTCACCACAACATGAGGAACTGTATTAAGGGGTCACGGCTTTAGAATGGTTGAGAACCACTGGTCTAAAGGAAAGCAAAGTCCCAAGACATTGAATGCTTTGGGTATGTGACACAGCATTGCTATAGATACAGTGCCTTGAAAAGTATTCATACTCCTTGAACTTTTCCACATTTTTTCACTCACAAACTTCAATGTATTTACTTGGGATTTTATGTGATAGACCAACACAAAGTCAGTATGTGTGAAGTAAAAAGAAAATGATACATGGTTTTCAACATTTTTAAGAATTACAAATCTGAAAAGTGTGGCGTGGGATACATCTTTTTCAGAATTTTGGATAAATGAAAATCTGAAAAGTGTGACGTGCAATTGTATTCAGCCCCCTGTATTATGATACCCCTAAATAAAATCCAGTGTGACCAATTGTCTTCAGAAGTCACCAAATTAGTAAATAGAGTCCACCTATGTGTCATTTATTCTCGGTATAACAACAGCTGTTCTGTGAAGGCCTCAGAGGTTTGTTAGTGAACATTAATAATTAGCATCATAAAAACCAAGGAACACACCAGACAGGTCAGGGATAATGTTGTGGAGAAGTGTAATGCAGGGTTAGGTTATAAACAAAAATACCCTAAGCTCTGAATATCTCACCGAGCACTGTTCAATCCATCATCCGAAAATGGAAGGAGTATGGCACAACTGAAAACCTACCAAGACATGGCAGTCCCCCTAAATTGACAGCCCAGCCATGCACTAATTAGAGAAGCAGCTAAGAGACCCACGGTCACTCTGGAGGAGCTGCAGGGATCCACAGCTCAGGTTAGAGAATCTGTCCACAGGACAACTATTAGTCATGCACTCCACAAATCTGGCCTTTATGGAAAGTTGGCAAGAAGAAAGCCATTTTTGAAAGCAAGTCTTAAGAAGTCCCTTTTGCAGTTGCCACAAGCCATGTAGGAGACACAGCAAACATGTGGAAGAAGGTGCTTTTGTCAGATAGACCAAAGTTTAACTTTTTGGCCAAAATGCAAAATGCTATGTGTGGCAGAAAACTAACACTGCACATTACCCTGAACACACCATCCCTACTGTTAAACATGGTGGTGGTAGAATCATGCTGTGGGGATGCTTTTCTTCAGTAGGGAAAGGGAAGCTGGTCAGAGTTGATGGGAAGATGGATGGAGCTAAATACAGGGCAATCCTGGAGGAAAACCTGGTAGAGACTGCAAAAGACTTGGAACTGAGGCGGAAGTTAAAGAGGACCTTTCACCAGAAGAAAGTATCTAAACTGACTATACAGACGTGTAGAGTCACTCTAACTCATGAACATGCTTTGATCTAAACCATTCCATTGTAGCTCTAGCTGTATGTTTAGGGTCGGTGTCCTGCATGAAGGTGCATTAAAGAGGACCTTTCACCAGAAGAAAGTATCTAAACTGAATATACAGACGTGTAGAGCGGCGCCCAGGGATCCCCCTGCACTCACTGTTATCCCCGGGCGCCGCTCCGTTCTCCGGTTATAGCCTCCGGTATGTTCGTAGTTAGGCTCCACCCAGGGGAACCTGCCGCGGTCTCCTTCTCCTATGCTGTAGCGCTGGCCAATCGCAGCGCTCAGCTCATAGCCTGGCTATAGGAGAAAGAGACGCCGGCAGGTTCCCCTGGGTGGAGCCTTACTACGAACATACCGGAGGCTATAACCGGAGAACGGAGCGGCGCCCGGGGATAACAGTAAGTGCAGGGGGATCCCTGGGCGCCGCTCTACACGTCTGTATAGTCAGTTTAGATACTTTCTTCTGGTGAAAGGTCCTCTTTAATGCACCTTCATGCAGGACACCGACCCTAAACATACAGCTAGAGCTACAATGGAATGGTTTAGATCAAAGCATGTTCATGCGTTAGAGTGGCCCAGTCAAAGTCCAGACCTAAATCCAATTGAGAATATATGGCAAGACTTGAAAATTGCTGTTCACCGATGCTCTCCATCCAATCTGACTGAGCTTGAGCTATTTTGCAAAGAAAAATGGTCAAAAATTTCAGCCTCTATAGCCTAAATGTGAAAAGCTGGTAGAGACAAACGACAAAAGCCTTTCAGCTGTAATTGCAGTGAAAGGTGGTCTTACAAAGTATTGACTTGGGGGGGGGGGGGGGGGGGGTCTGAATCCAAATGTTGGTGTGCTGTGCCTCTTTTTCGCCACACATAGTGTTGTGTGTTTCTTCCAAACAACTCAACTTTGGTTTCATCTGTCCACAGAATATTTTGCCAGTACTGTTGTGGAACATCCAGGTGCTCTTATGCAAACTGTAAATGTGCAGCAATGTTTTTTTTGGACAGCAGTGGCTTCCTCTGTGGTATCCTCCCATGAAATCCATTCTTGCTTAGTGTTTTACATATCGTAGATTCGCTAACAGGGATGTTAGCATATGCCAGAGACTTTTGTAAGTCTTTAGCTGACACTCTAGGATTCTTCTTCACCTCATTGAGCAGTTTGTGCTGTGCTCTTGCAGTCATCTTTACAGGACGGCCACTCCTAGGGAGAGTAGCAGCAATGCTGAACTTTCTCCATTTATAGACAATTTGTCTTACCGTGGACTGATGAACAGCAAGGCTTTTGGAGATACTTTTATAACCCTTTCCAGCTTTATGCAAGTCAACAATTCTTAATCGTTGGTCTTCTGAGAGCTCTTTTGTGCGAGGCATCATTCACATCAGGCAATGCTTCTTGTAAAAAGCAAACCCAGAACTGGTGTGTGTTTTTTATAGGGCAGGGCAGCTGTAACCAACACCTCCAATCTCATCTCATTGATTGGACTCCAGTTGGCTGACACCTCACTCCAATTAGCTCTTGGAGATGTCATTAGTCTAGGGGTTCACATACTTTTTCCACCTGCACTGTGAATGTTTACATGGTGTGTTCAATAAAAACATGGTAACATTTAATTCTTTGTCTGTTATTAGTTTAAGCAGACTGTGATTGTCTATTGTTGTGACTTAGATGAAGATCAGATCACATTTTATTACCAATTTGTGCAGAAATCCATATCATTCCAAAGGGTTCACATACTTTTTCTTGCAACTGTATATCGTCAGTGTTGCTTAGGCTACTTTCACATCTGCGTTAGGTGCGGATCCGTCTGGTATCTGCACAGACGGATCCTCACCTATAATGCAAACGCTTGTATCCGTTCAGAACGCATCCGTTTGCATTATTCTTTTTAAAAAAAGTCGAAGTCAAAGCGGATCCGTCCTGACAAACATTGAAAGTCAATGGGGGACGGATCCGTTTTCAACTGCACCATATTGTGTCAGTGAAAACGGATCTGTCCCCATTGACTTACATTGTAAGTCAGGACGGATCTGTTTGGCTCCACATCACCAGGCGGACACCAAAATGCTGCAAGCAGCGTTTTGGTGTCCGCATCCAGAGCGGAATGGAGGCAGAACGGAGTCAAAATTATGCATTCTGAGCGGATCCTTATCCATTCAGAATGCATTGGGGCTGAACTGATCCGTTTTGAACCGTTTGTGAGAGCCCTGAAACGGATTTCACAAACAGAATTCAAAACGCCAGTGTGAAAGTAGCCTTAGTTATCACAAATGTGAAAAAAGTGATAGGGGTTAACTTTAAATAACTGTAATTTTTTTTTGGTTTTAAAAAAAGGTTAAAAAAACTATTGTAGATAACTGGGAAATTTCTGGGCCCCAGTGGATGCCAAGTTGGCAGCCGCTAACTTCCCTGCTCTACAACTCTGCACACAAGAACAAAAACAACAAGAAGGACCCAAAATCACAGCTCCAACCTCCTTACCAATTGATTGACTCTTGGCTCTCATTTAATTCACTGTATGTCTTCATGATCCTCAAACAAAACCAACTATACAGCAGGAACCTTAACTCTTCAAACCTGTTGAGGGAAGCATACTTACCTGCTCTTGATACTCTGGCTCCTTTGGTCCATCTCTGTGTTTAGCAGATGCCGGTTCCTAACTTGTGAACTTCCAGAACAGATGGGGGTGATATGTGCAGCTGAGGTGACGTGTCTTCCAAGTGGAACGTGACCCAGTAACATGCCGCCTTGGGGGAAACGTCACCACGGTGGCCAATGATTGGATGCAGTGGCATATATGATTCCTGTCTGAACCAGAAGTTTATAAGCAGGAAGCGGTACATGGCGAACACAGCGGTTGACCAAATGAGGTGGAACTGAGCAGCGGGCAGTAGATAAGTATGCTTCTCTCCACAGCTCTGGTGGAGAGAAGGAAGCCAAAATTTGTTAGAAAAGCTGGGGAACCTCTTTAAATAAAGGGTCCTTTTACACTAAAGAGGATTGGGCCAGTTATCAGTAATTAATGTTCCTATGAATGCACATTACCAATAATTGGCCCATGTAAAGGTGCCACCAATCTCCCAATAAATCAGCAAAACTTTTGGGTAATTGCATCTTTGATGTGACACCTAAAATCGCTATTTGTCAGCAGCATATTACCCTGTGTAAACAGGATATGTGATGCAACCAGGGCTTTTTTTCTCAGAGAAAAGGTGGTGGAACTCACCCCCCTTCCCCTGACCACGCCCCTACCCACCCCTAGGACCGCCCCCTAAAACCGCCCCTTTAGAGAACAGGGATGCAAGTAAAATTTGGGGGGCTATAAAAGTCCAGCCCAGCAAAGAAACCCCCCAGATGGGGATGGCACTGTTAATGGGGGATCTGGGGATGGCACTGTTAATGGGGGATCTGGGGATGGCACTGTTATGGGGTGGAGGATCTGGGGATGGCACTGTTATGGGGGATCTGTGGATGGCATCCACAGATCCCCCATCCTATAACAGTGCCATCCACAGACCCCCCCCCTCCTATAACAGTGCCATCCACAGACCCCCCCCCAACAGTGCCATCCACAGACCCCCCCCTTAACAGTGCCATCCACAGACCCCCCCACCCCATAACAGTGCCATCCACAGACCCCCCCCACCCCATAACAGTGCCATCCACAGACCCCCCCCCCCACCCCATAACAGTGCCATCCACAGACCCCCCCACCCCATAACAGTGCCATCCACAGACCCCCCCACCCCTTAACAGTGTCATCCACAGACCCCCCATTGCCGCTCCAGTACAGTTATAAAATGTGTAATTCAATTAATAATGATTCATGCTGCCCCCTCTGTAGTATAACATTCAATATATCCTACTCACAGGGCTACTGTTATATCGGAATGCAGGCCGGCCGGGCAGACGAGCGGCAGAGTGACTGACTGACGTCACGTGCCTGCGCCGCCTGCTTCATTCATAAAGTAGGCCGGGCAGGCACGTGACGTCAGTCAGTCACTCTGCCGCTCGTCTGCCCGGCCGGCCTGCATTACGATATAACAGTTTTTTTGTTATTTACAACATTCACCTGACAGGTTAGATCATGTGGTATTTTTATAGAGCAGGTTGTCACGGACGCGGCGATACCTAATATGTATAAAAAAAAAATATTTATGTAAGTTTTACACAATGATTTCATTTTTGAAACAAACAAAATCATGTTTTAGTGTCTCCATAGTCTGAGAGCCATACTTTTTTCAGTTTTTGGGCGATTATCTTAGGTAGGGTCTCATTTTTTTGTGGGATGAGATGACGGTTTGATTGGCACTATTTTGGGGTTCATATGACTTTTTGATCGCTTGCTATTACACTTTTTGTGATGTAAGATGACAAAAAAAATTGCTTTTTTTACACCGTTTTTATTTCAATTTTTTTTACGGTGTTCATCTGAGGGGTTAGGTCATGTGATATTTTTATAGAGTCGGTCGATACGGACGCGGCAATACCTAATATGTATACTTTTTTTTATTTATGTAAGTTTTACACAATGATTTAATTTTTTAAGCAAAAAAAATCATGTTTTAGTGTTTCCATAGTCTAAGAGCCATAGTTTTTTCAGTTTTTGGGCGATTATCTTGGGTAAGGTATGATTTTTGCAGGATGAGATGACGGTTTGATTGGCACTATTTTGGGGTGCATATGACTTTTTAATTGCTTGCTATTACAGTTTTTGTGATGTAAGGTGACAAAAAATTGTTTATTTAGCACAGTTTTTATTTTTTATTTTTTGCGGTGTTCATCTGAGGGGTTAGGTCATGTGATATTTTTATAGAGCTGGTCGATATGGACGCGGCGATACCTAATATGTATACTTTTTTTTATTTATGTAAGTTTTACACAATAATATCATTTTTGAAACAAAAAAAATCATGTTTTAGTGTTTCCATAGTCTAAGAGCCATAGTTTTTTCAGTTTTTGGGCGATTATCTTGGGTAAGGTATGATTTTTGCAGGATGAGATGACGGCTTGATTTGCACTATTTTGGGGTGCATATGACTTTTTGATCGCTTGCTATTACACTATTTGTGATGTAAGGTGACCAAAAATGGTTTATTTAGCACAGTTTTTATTTTTTATGGTGTTCATCTGAGGGGTTAAGTCATGTGATATTTTTATAAAGCCGGTCTATACGGACGCGGTGATACCTAATATGTATACTTTTTTTTTATTTATGTAAGTTTTACACAATAACAGCTTTTTTAAAACAAAAAAAATGATGTTTTAGTGTCTCCATATTCTGAGCCATAGTTTTTTTTATTGTTTGGGCGATTGTCTCAGGTAGGGGCTCATTTTTTGTGGGATGAGGTGACGATTAGATTGGTACTATTTTGGTGGGCGTACGCCTTTTTGATCGCTTGCTATTGTACTTTTTGTGATGTAAGGTGACAAAAAAATTGTTTATTTAGCACAGTTTTTATTTTCTATTTTTTACGGTGTTCATCTGAGGGGTTAGGTCATGTTATATGTTTATAGAGCTGGTCGATACGGACGCGACGATACCTAATATGTCTATATGCCTTTTCCCTATTTTTTTTACTTTATTTTTGGAAAAGGACGCTTTTTTTTTTTTAGGGGAATTGAGTCAGCACAACCTGTATGTAGGTGCACATCACTATGGCGAAATACATATACAAACGGAAAATACAAATGTGATAGCACTCTATATCCAGCATTCTGCCCTGACTCCATGCTGGATAAGGCATTGGTGTACATTTTGGCCAAAGCGTAATAAGCCACTCACCACGTCAAGGTCGCCTCTATTTGAGAGGTCCCTAACACTAGTTCCTACCTGTTTATGGGCCATGACAGCCACACAAAGTCCAGGGAATGCAGGTCAGCGTGCACGCCAAGCACACTCTGCTTTTAACCCCGTCCGGTGCCATTACAGCTTTCATCGGATCCAGGGATGCAAGTACCAACATGCACGCTGAGCCCACCATATACTTCTCCTGGAGCCAAATGGCTACTGTCTAGGTTCTATATAAGCAGACTCAGTTTTATACTGACTTTAAAACCAGCCTCCAGGACAGATTGACTGGTCAGGTGTGCATGACTCAAAGGAGATCGCCACGCCTCCAATACATACTACAAAGAAAAAATTTGGGGAATTGAGTCAGCACAACCTGTATGTAGGTGCACATCACTATGGCGAAATACATATACAAACGGAAAATACAAATGTGATAGCACTCTATATCCAGCATTCTGCCCTGACTCCATGCTGGATGAGGCATTGGTGTACATTTTGGCCAAAGCGTAATAAGCCACTCACCACGTCAAGGTCGCCTCTATTTGAGTGGTCCCTAACACTAGTTCCTACCTGTTTATGGGCCATGACAGCCACACAAAGTCCAGGGAATGCAGGTCAGCGTGCACGCCAAGCACACTCTGCTTTTAACCCCGTCCGGTGCCATTACAGCTTTCATCGGATCCAGGGATGCAAGTACCAACATGCACGCTGAGCCCACCATATACTTCTCCTGGAGCCAAATGGCTACTGGTAGGTTCTATATAAGCAGACTCAGTTTTATACTGACTTTAAAACCAGCCTCCAGGACAGATTGACTGGTCAGGTGTGCATGACTCAAAGGAGATCGCCACGCCTCCAATACATACTACAAAGAAAAAATTTGGGGAATTGAGTCAGCACAACCTGTATGTAGGTGCACATCACTATGGCGAAATACATATACAAACGGAAAATACAAATGTGATAGCACTCTATATCCAGCATTCTGCCCTGACTCCATGCTGGATGAGGCATTGGTGTACATTTTGGCCAAAGCGTAATAAGCCACTCACCACGTCAAGGTCGCCTCTATTGAGTGGTCCCTAACACTAGTTCCTACCTGTTTATGGGCCATGACAGCCACACAATCTGTCCTGGAGGCTGGTTTTAAAGTCAGTATAAAACTGAGTCTGCTTATATAGAACCTACCAGTAGCCATTTGGCTCCAGGAGAAGTATATGGTGGGCTCAGCGTGCATGTTGGTACTTGCATCCCTGGATCCGATGAAAGCTGTAATGGCACCGGACGGGGTTAAAGGCAGAGTGTGCTTGGCGTGCACGCTGACCTGCATTCCCTGGACTTTGTCAAGAGAATGCCAAGAGTGCCCCAATGCCTCATCAAGAGAATGCCAAGAGTGTGCAAAGCAGTAATCAAAGCAAAAGGTGGCTACTCTGAAGAACCTAGAATATGACATATTTTCTGTTGTTTCACACTTTGTTATGTATATAATTCCACATGTGTTAATTCATAGTTTTGATGCCTTCAGTGTGAATTTACAATTTTCATAGAAAATAAAGAAAACTCTTTGAATGAGAAGGTGTGTCCAAACTTTTGGTCTGTACTGTACATGCATACATAGTGGTGCAAAGGAAAACTGCCTTAGTTGCTCCTAGCAACCAATCAGATTCCGACTTTCATTTTCCAAAGGAGCTCTGAAAAATGAAAGGTGTAATCTGATTGGCTGCTATGGGCAACTAGGACAGTTCTCCTTTACACCAGTTCTGATAAATCTCCCCCACTGTGTCTGTCAGCAGTTGGCACCATTACTGGTATGGAATGCAGATTGGGTCTAAGAGCTTGCTTTACTATAATCACTGTGATTACTGCCTCTTCTATCCATGCACAGTAAAAAAGACAAATAGCTGCTCTCTGGAGAGAGGGGATATAAATCGTTTATCTCACAGTATTCCAATAAAGTAAGGAATTGTCAGAGAGCCTGAAGAACCGCAGAACCGAATATCATTAGGCTGCACAACTGAACAGCAATAAAGAAGGTATACTACTCTTGAACCTCATATGTCTCCTATGGCTCATGGGCACTTATGGGGCTGACACATTCCTGGATTATATATCAAACAATCCAGGAACTACTGTGAAAGGGGCACTATCAAAAGGGGGCATAACTAGTGTGAAAGGGGCACTACTGAAAGGGGGGCATAACTACAGTGGAAGGGACTCTACTGAAAGGGGGCATAGCTATTGCTAGAGGCACTACTGAAAGGGGGGCATAACTACTGTGGAAGGGGCACAATGTGAGCATAACTACTGTGAAGGGGGCACAATCAGGGCATAACTTCTGTGAAGGGGGCATGATGTGTACTTAATTACTGGGAAGGGGGCACAGTATGGGCATAATTACTATGAGAGGGCAGTGTGGACATAACTACTGTGTGGGGCACAATGTGGGCATGACTTCTGTGTGGAGGCACTTAGAGGGCATAACTACTGTATGGGGGCACAGAGGAGGAATAAGTACCATGTGGGGGCACTAAGAGGACTGACAAAATTAAACAATTGCCATGGTGCACCGCTGCTATTGTCCCTGTTTGTGATTTTTCAAAAGTTGTATCAAAGTCCTCACTCCATTCATCATGATGGAGACAGGGGGTGGAGTTCCCCCCAATCATTGCAGGTAGCGCATGGTCACACACCATCCACCTCCTGCTGTGACTCCTCCATGAATCCTGTTGATAACAGACAGCAGAATGAGGACTTTGATGCACACTATAGGTGATTATTTTACCATGTTTGTAATACGTGCTTTGGCATCTAATTTGGCGTACCTTACATTTTTTCATATACAGGTGAAACTCGAAAATTTTGAATATCGTGCAAAAGTTCATTTATTTCAGTAATGCAACTTAAAATTAGAATATTGTAAAAAAGGTTCAATATTCTAGGCTCAAAGTGTCACACTCTAGTCAGCTAATTAATCTATACCCCCTGAGCAAAGGGTACCTGAGATTGTGAATTTAGGGTTTTCATAAGCTGAAATATCTCGCTTTGCATGTAATGAGTCTATCTCATATATTAATTTCAACTTAAGTTGCATTACTGAAATAAATGAACTTTTGCAAGATATTCAAATTTTTCGAGTTTCACCTGTACATTCCTGGATTAGTATCAAAAGCAAGTGATGAAGACTAAAGGAATGAGTGTCTATATGTGGATCCCTGCTCGTCTTTTGGTCATCACAGACACATTATACCTTTTGTGGAACAGCATAGCTAGAAATAACTTCTGCAAGCCTGCATACATCACCTAAAGAACAGTCATAACATAGGATATTACAAGCAATGGAAAAAGTGGAGAAAAAGGAAGTATGATGTACAAAGGGTACATGAAAAGTCTCATCAAATATATGAGAAGGATGACTAGAAAGAGTATAGGAGAGATGAACAAGATATAAATAAAAAGAAAGTATTTGTGTCATTAGCAGCTGCTGTTTTCCAGGACAAAGCATAATCCCTGGCTCTGCTGGGGATACTGAGGTTTAGCAAAAGCATCTCCGCTATTCTACAGCCTGACTGCTGGGGAAGGGACAGGAGCTCAACAAGACTACACCCTATCCAATGACATGAGGATCGCATGTAATACAGGTGACAAGCTGAGTCACAATATCTTATTCAGGGTCTGTTGTGGTGGACAGGTATCTGCATCTTGTGGAAGGCGCAGCACTATGAAGTGCCTTTTGCACTGTGGCATTAGAAGAATTTTGATTTCTCTGCCTTTTTAGTCTAACCAGACTGTCTGTAGTTCCTCTAGCGCCGTTCTATGGAAGCAGTAGCTTTAAAGAGCACACCAAATGCTTGAAATAACTTTTTTATTAACTTCAACTACTCTTCGAATAACACTGTCGCCTCCGTAGCAGATAGTCCATGTACAAAACACATGTTGAATAAAGTATCATAAAATGGCAGTATGCATAAGATGGTGGTTCGACTGTTCAATCTTGTCATTTAACATAAAATGGTGGAGATATTTCTCTCTTGAGTATCTGTACTCTCACTTTAAGTTATTTAAGCACTTTATGATCTCTCTGAGAGGTATATCTGAGGTTAACCAATAGTTCACTTGCAATACTTGGTTTGCAGTTTGTTCTATACAATTGCTTATGATCTGGTATTAGCAGTTTACATTTGTATGCAATTTGTTTGGATTGTATGATTGTATGGCTCAGTAGTTCATTTGTATGGTTTGTTTGTATGGTGGAACTGTAAGTAAACATACATATAACCAGTTCAGTATACAGTTCTAATAACTATATTAACAGTAGGAACATTATATAACTGTTTTAAATACCTATTTTGGCCTCTTGCTTCCATAAAACACAGCACTTAGTTGAGTGTGTGTTTGTTCAGCTATTGTCTCTGGAGAATAATGATTCCAGCAGCTCCTGCTAGGGCAATTTCCCACACAAGCTGTGTGTGAGGCTGGCTGTAATTGGTCAAAACTCCTGGGCTGTGTGAGGCTAGCTATGATTGGTCGACTCTCCTGCCCAGCAACAACAGTTTAACTCTATGCTTTCTGTTGTTTATACTGTGTCATTGAGCTTACCTTGCATTATATAATGAATCTTAAAGGCACATTATCTTTTTTGCTTCTGTGAGCACAATATATATAACAGTTATATGACATCCAAACATGAAGTCACTGTAAATAACTTTGCTTTTGTCTTTACCACACAAACATAGGAACTGTATTAAGGTTATTGGCAGGTCTAGCTGTATAAACATATAAGCTATGTTAGCAACTTAGGACAGGTCTTAGCTGGCCAGCTACACTCCCACCAAAATAACCTATAATTTTATGTTCTCAGTGGTAGGACTTAAACATGAATTTGAGGAATTTTCTCAACTTCCAAGTGTCTTTTATCACTCTCAAGTAGAACAACTAACTTCTGTATAGGACGTTCCAACTTGAGTGAAGTAGTGGGACGTTTTTCTTTTTTGTCAAGTTTTGAGTCTCCTATTTGTAACAACACACTTCTTACTAGTTTGTCTTCATCCTTTTGAACTTCTAGAACTAGAACAATAAGATTGGCTAAGTACTCTTTCCTCCATCTATTCCAAAGCTGTTCTGATAGATATTGAACTCATCACCATCTCCTTTTGGCATATAAATCCTATTTGGTGAACTTGCCAGGTGGTGGCTGTATGTAATCAGACTTAAGGTGAAGTAGATGGTAGAAGGGTCCAAACTTGTTGGATTGTTGATGTTATCAACTGTAAGTGGACAACTGTTAACAACAGACATTACTTCATAGAATAGGGTCCTAAGTGAAGTAACATCTATTCTTCCGGCATTACTTTTCAACACTGAACTTAACACATTTCTTGCAGTTCTGATTTGTCTTTCCCAAACTCCTCCTGTATGGCTTGTATATGGAACATTTATGTGAAAATCACACTGTTTGTCTAACAAATACTTTTTATTTATTGATCTCTTTTAGAGCTTTTTTCAACTCATTCTTTGCTCAGACAAAATTAGATCCTTGGTCAGATCTAAGCTCTCTGACGGTACCTCTGATGGCTATGAAACATCTTAAGGCGTTGATAAATGCGTCAGTTGACATATCCTCTAACATTTCCAGGTGAATTACTCTGGAGCTTAGACATGTAAATATTAGTCCATATCTCTTGTACTCCTTGCGGTTCTGTTTGGTGATGAATGGGCCAAAACAATCCATTCCGCTATAAAGAAATAGTGGTGATGGGTTTACACAATCTGCCGGTAAATCTGCCATTCTTTGCTCTTCGGTAGGTCTACGTGCCTTTCTGCTGACTACACATTTACTTAGTGTATATACTTTGCTTTCTTTCACTATCCAGTAACCACTTTCTCTCAAACAGCTTTGGGTAAAGCTTCTTCCTTGATGCAAGGATTTGCTGTGGTAGTGATCAATAATTAATCTTGTGAAGGTAGAATTTTTGGGTAAAATTGCTGGATGCTTCACTCGGCTAGGTAACGATGCATTTTCCAGTCTCCCTCCCACCTTCAGTATACCATCCTACAGAACAAGATTAAGCTTGTACATTGGGTAGTTGTTTGGAAGCCTTTTAGGTTCTTGACTAAGTCTCTTCAACTCTTCACTGTAGAATCTCTGTTGAATGAGTCTTATGAGTCTTATGAGTCTTCTTCAGCTTTCATTCTTTCTTCTACATTCAACAATTCCTTCTTTCTGATTCCCTTTGCCAAACATTGAATTCGAGCTACAACATTTATGACCGTATTCCATTTTGAACAGTCTTTCAAATATGTCATCTTGACATTTGGCAGCAGTGCTCAATGTTTATACAACTTTTACTTCTGGATCACCTATAGACAATTCTGTGTAACCTTTACTGGGCGTGATTTCCTTTTCCAAAAGGAATTCTGGTCCTGTAAACCAATTAGAATTTTTCAATTCTGTTACATTCAGGCCTCTTGAAGCATGATCTGCTGGGTTATGCTTTGTGTCAATGTGATGCCAATGTTCTGGATTTGTTATTTACCAAATTTTCTGAACTCTGTTTGTGACAAAGATATGGAATCTTCGAGCTTCGTTGTTTATGTATCTTAGGACAACTTGTCTGTCCAAAAATATTCTTCATCTATTTTTAATTCCAATTCTTCTCTCAGAAACTTGCTTACTGATGCTGAAACAACAGTTGCTGTCAGTTCAAGTCTTAGTATTGTCTGAATACTGGTAGGTGCAATTCTGGCCTTCCCCATAACCAGGGCACAGTGTATCTTTTCTTCTCCTATTACTCTGATGCAGGAGCACTGACCATAACCATAACTACCGGCATCTGAAAAGTGATGAAGTTGTACCTTCCGAGATCATGAGGTACAAAACATCTGGGTATCCGAACCTCTCTCAAGTTTTGCAGGTCTCTTATCCAACTCTCCCACCTTGGCCTCAAATTTTCAGGTATGGGCTCGTCCCATCCCAACTTCTGTCTGCATAATTCTTGTAGTATTTATTTTGCTCTGAGGATTACTGGGGCCAAGAATCCCAATGGATCAAATATAGAAGCCATGCGGAAAGAATGGTACGTCTAGTTGTAATTTTCTCTTCAATAGATACTTCAAAGAAGAACTTGTCATTCTCTACATTCCATCCCAATCCAAGTACGTTCTGGACTGGAAGATGATCATAATTGAGATCTACATTCTTCATTGTTGATGCACGTTCAGAGTCACTGATAGATTCCAGTACCTCTCTGTTGTTTGAGATACATTTATGATGTCATATATCTTCTATATGAAAAAGAATCTTCATATAAAAGAGAGGATAAAAAAATATAAAAATATATTATCCTTCAGGCGGACATAAAAAACGCCTCTAAGTTCTTTTTATCAAGTATCTTAATTTGATTTGTGCAAGCAGTGAAACAAAGGAACAATTGTATGCAAAAATATATAATCATTTATTATAAAAACAAAGAATATAAAAACAATACAACTGCAAAACAAATGATGAAGTTACAACGTAACATCCAAAATGTACCACACGGTGGTGTGAACACACCCCTATCTGATCAGCACAGTATGATTTATTGATTCATGACAACCAGTGTCATACTTTTAACAAACGGACTCATATACCAAGAGAAACTTAGGATCTTCTGTTATCAAACAGGTTATAACAATAAAACACGGATTTACAGGAAAATAACTGTTATCCCTTGACTCTGTTTTCCTATGACCAATCAAAAATATATGATATTAATATGATAAAATATTCAGCTCGGCAATCAGACTAAGGAAAATAACTTCCCAAGGATTTGGTCCTCTTTTCAAATAATGTCAGATCTTCCATTAACAATATGCATCTTTGCTAAGAGAATAATCAGCATTATGGAGGCACCTAACACTATATATTCCCACAGTATGGGAACTCTTGACTATATACCGAGAGAAATATCTTATTAATATCATGAGTAGTAGGCAAAATATACGTTACCGGGTCAAAGGTAGACAGAGTTCAGATGGGACCAGTTCTGAGGAACTTTCCTAGTAATCCAAAAAGAATAATCCAAGTTTCTTCTGGTAAAGTTTTTCTTTTTGATTGATTGAATGAATGGATGGATCAATGGATATATGGATCTTTTCTCTAGCTTTCTTTTTTTCTCTTGCTATCCTCATGCTACTCCGCACACGAGTAATTATTCCCCCCCTTATCTAAGAATCATCCCCTTTAGATTATGGATTCCCAATCAGGTAGGGTGGGTGTATTCGCATGCTAATAACCTCATGACGTTATCTCAACTCCTAAAATGGTATAGGACAAATAATGAAGTAATATAATGTTGCCCATCTGCCTCCAGATGGCACTGCGGTACTGTAGGTGAACATCACAACTTTTAAGCATTAAAATTAAATATCTAATAATACGTTCTCAGGACCTCTTTGACCTTTCCATATAAATCACTGAGGAAGGTCTTTTCCTTACACTTTTAATTACCTATATCCTGGACTTGTTGGAGTTGACTGTCTTCTCCTATCTTTTTTAAATATAGGTTGAGCAGCTTTGATGCTTGGCATCGGAACTTGTACATTTCATTTATGTACTCCCATGAATAACTATTGTTTGGAATCCAATTAACTTAAACTTACTTGTTTTTGTATCTTCTACAATACCTTCTAAATGGTAAATACATGGTATAACATATATATATAAATCGATACATTGTTACACATAGCTAACACATTATATGAATTATTGATTAACATATGTTGTAAACTAAATATACCATGCAAAGATATATATATTATAATTATGAATATATAAATTGAACCTCTTATAGCAGGTGTGCTCCAAGGACATGAGTCCTTATCAAGTAACCATGTTCTCTCCAGACAGACATGTTTTAGGGAGTTGGCATACTCCTTACCAGATGGTCTCATATCTTTAGTAATAACTTTTAAATACAATGTCCATCTATGTTCACAATTATTATATATTTTTTTATATAGACTGAACTTGCCATGAACTCATCTTGGCTTCCTCAGCCACATAATATAATTTTGATTCAGGCTGGTCTTATTCTTAAAGGCAATGAGATGAGCATTCATTTTGATTATAATGTCATTAGATAATATTGTATACGTATGAAAATGCACAACAATGAAGGCGCAGGTTTCCTCTTGTGCATAACTCTTGGCTTTCTTTCACTAGTTTTATTGCAGATTCTGTAGACTCTAGACTTATAAGACCATCATCTACATAAAAGTTTTTCTTCAGAAAGTTTGATGCTGATGGGCAATCCTTTTCATTCTGATTGGCTAGGTACTTAATACCATAATTGGCGCAACCTGGAGACGATGCTGCTCCAAACAAGTGTACTTTCATTCTGTATTCTGCTGGCTCTGCTTCTGTATCTCTGTTCTCCCACCATAGGAACCTCAGGAAGTCTCTATTTTCATTCTTCACATTAAACTGGTGGGACATCTTTTCAAATACCACTCTAATCTTATCTGGTTTCTTTGAGTGGTAGACACCTTGATGTGGGTTGTACCACACTTTTCCTTCTTTAGGTTTCCTTCTTTCTCTGCATGTCCTTCCTATGTCCAGCTCATGAGACGCGGTATGGTCCCTTGTTACCAAAGAGGAGCATGTAAGGTCATCTTGGTACAGCTTACACAGACACCTGCTGACCACGCGGGCACAGAGAGGCAACAAGTTGAGAGAGCCTTTTCACTGCCACAGTGAAAACAGTGCTTTCTCAGCCTGGGTAATCTGCCACTAGCTACTCATTTGATATAAGCCCGGTCCGCTAACAGGATTATATAGGGAGAGAAACCAATCCGCGGGAGCTTATAACTAGGCCGAAACACGGACGTGGGGATTCGTGATCGAGATACAAGACAGCACAACATAAAATTATATATTTAATCGCCTTAAGGGCACACTAGATAACACAATATACACTAAGAATATATACAGTGGTCTGAGGTTACAAATACAGGTAATATGGTACAAACAGGATTACACAGCACACAGGTCAGTTACCGGGTAGATGAAAGTTCCTTTGCTGTATTCACATGGAGGGCAGTGATGTCAGCTGTTTCCAGGTCTCTCCAAACACATGGCACGATGTGACCCCCCTTCAGAGAAAGACACGCCTGCTTGCTGGCACAAGCCTTTTAACCTGTAGCGGGCCCGTCACCTCCCTGCCTCTGGGAGTTGTCCCCCCTCCCTGCTGATCCTGGCAGCTCAATGACCCACAAAACCCTTCAGGCTTCATAGCTCCAGACCAGAACGTCACAGGGGGATGGTTCTGGGACCAACATATCCGCCTGGGTTCCGGCTAAAAGTAGAGTCCAAACATGGTACCGTTATTGGGTTTCTGTGGGGAGATATGTATATCTCCCTTCCCTGGAATCCCACCACCAAACTAAGACCATGGGCATGTTCATCGTGGACACAAATATGTATCCGGTTTGCGCCTGTGATGGCCGGGCGATTCATAATTCCTTATAAATCGCCGGTTCCATGCTGTCTGCTAGATTTTATTGAACTGGGGAATGGCTTAGACCCCCTGCAGGGAGATTTTCCTACAGGATCCGTGCTGTCTGAATTGAGGTGTGAAATGTAACCAAATGTGGCCTGCTAGGAGTTTTCTGCTATATGGCTGCGGCTTTGAAGCAGGGCCCTCCTGTGGAGTTCACTACCTCTGCTATCTTTCAGCAAATGGTGGGTGTGAGGACATGGCTGACAGTAAATATTAATCCATATTCCTGACAATGACACAATCCTCCAGAAAAAAGGACCGGCACTCGCAACAAAGACAAACAGCTGACACGAAAGGTAATCACAGGAGAAAAGGGTGAACCCTACGCTATTCAATTGATCTAGGATTGGGTGTTGTTGGAGGAAAACAGCAAATCGCAAACTCAAGACGGGTGACAGGATTGTGTCATTATCAACAAAGACAAACAGCCGGCACTCCAGTATTCATACGGGTTGCATGTGTCAGGGTCGGCATCCCGCAAACATACAGAAAAAATGTGGAAGTGGATACTTCTTTTCTTATTTATTGACACATGAAGGAACAAGTAAGTGACGCGTTTCGACTGTAATCGAGTCTTTGTGAAACAAGTAAAGGTGCAAGCAAACAAAATTTAAATTTATTATTGATTATTTATGTGGTGAATATTTATCACTAAACAGATATTTTTCTTCTACCCTTTTTTTTTTTTTTACAGAAAATGTGATGAATATTGCAACTACCATTTCAGGTTTTTATTGTGTACTGTCCCTTTAACAACTAACCAAATGTTGTGTCTACGATTGACATAATAGCAAAATGAGTGTACTAATTTGTCTAATAATGGATTTTTCAGTGTGTAACTCTGTGTATTCCCATTTGTATTGTCAGTATCGTCATTTCCTTTTGTTTACATGTTGCCTTGACGACCTGACGTCATACCTAAAGACGCCAGATCAGGCGGGCTATTTAAATTTTGTTTGCTTGCACCTTTACTTGTTTGACAAAGACTCGATTACAGTCGAAACGCGACACTTACTTGTTCCTTCATGTGGCAATAAATAAAAAAAGAAGTATCCACTTTAGCGAGTGCCGGTCCTTTTTTCTGTATGTTTGCGGGATGCCGACCCTGACACATGCACCGCGTATGAATACTGGAGTGCCGGCTGTTTGTTTTTGTTGATAATGACACAATCCTGTCACCTGTCTTGAGTTTGCGATTTTCTGTTTTCCTCCAACAACACCCAATCCTAGATCAATTGAACAGCGTAGGGTTC
This sequence comes from Bufo bufo, assembly GCF_905171765.1. Classification (NCBI taxonomy): domain Eukaryota; kingdom Metazoa; phylum Chordata; class Amphibia; order Anura; family Bufonidae; genus Bufo; species Bufo bufo. The sequence goes on along the minus strand of NC_053390.1, from coordinate 307,748,176 downwards.
ACCCTTTTCTCCTGTGATTACCTTTCGTGGTGCCAAAGCTTCGGGACAATCGTAACCTATCAACAGTCCAACACGAAACTCCTTCAGGTTCTCTCCACAGAACATACACTTGAAGGTAGTCTGAAGATTTGTCGGTTCTGTCTCTCTACTGATCTCAGTAGTAACTTTAAACTTGCTCTCGTAGGTATCTGGACCTTTAGCTGCTGTGTTGGTTGCAAAGCTAGTTGCTTTTGCGCGTCTTATCTCTCTTGCAGGCCTTTCTTCTAAAGATTTTAAGACATAAGATGATGTTACTGGATTACATGCTATCCATGCTTCCTTATTAATGAACTCAGAGAACTCTTTAAAGGGCTTCTGTCACCCCACTAAAGTCTTTTTTTTTTTCTTGGGCTAGTTAAATTACTTATACTGCGACATATGAAAATATAATGGTCTTAATTACTTTGCTTCAGCCGTTTCTTATAAAAATGAACTTTTATAATATGTAAATTAGGTCTCTACCAGCAAGTAGGGCGTCTACTTGCTGGTAGCCGCCGCAAAAAAACGCCCCCTCGTCGTGTTGATTGACAGGGCCAGCCGCGATCTCCTCCTCCGGCCGGCCCTGTCAGCATTTCAAAAATCGTGCGCCTGTGTTCATTCGGCGCAGGCGCTCTGAGATGAGGAGGCTCGCCTCCTCAGCACTCGCTCAGTGCGCCTGCGCCGATGACGTCTTCTATTTCGGTGATGTCATCTTTGTATCTATCTTTGTATCCTCTAACAGTGGCATGGTAATACTAATTTCACTTTAAATGCTATAACAATCAATACGAATATTAAAGGAACTTTCACTTTAAATGCAATATTGATAAATGCAGAAATAAATGACTTTCACTTTAAATGCAATAGCAATAGATGCAGACAATAAATGACATTCACTTTAAATGCAATATAGTCCATGTATTACAAACTGTCCTTTGTCTTTTATTCCTGGACACGAAAATGTCACTTTATACCAAAACCTATGTGCAATGAAAAGTAATAAAAGGAAAGCTCTGACCTTATTCTGAAGAGCAGGAACAAATGTTAGTCTTAAAGGTGACGTGTCCCTGCACTGTTATAAGTTCACTTTCTTGTGTTGCTGGAGTCTAAGGTGGAGTCCACTTGGTTCTGGGCTTCTCCTTCTCCCACCTAGGGGTCTGCGGTACATAGTACTGCCTGTGACCGTAGTCACGACCTAAGTTCTTTCTTTTTGTTTTTCTAGTCCACTTTCCTGCTCCCCCCCCCCCACCCTTGAGTTTGTGTCTTGTCTAGTCCTATATTCAGTGTATTAGTCCCTAGTCTCATTTGTCACATCCCCCTCCTAGTGTGCCTCCCTATCCCTCATCCCATACAGGTTTCTCTAGAGCTACAGAGAGATGGCACCGCTTTCTTTTTGTACCTACAATGTTAGGGGATTCAATGTGCCACAAAAAAGGAGTCAGGTCCTGTATAGATTACATAGGAAAAGGGTATTGATTGCTATGTTGCAAGAAACGCACTTTAAAGTTAATGCTATCCCGAAATGTGAATCTAAATATTACCCAACCTGGTTTCATGCTCCCAATCCTGAGAGAAAAGCGTCCGGGGTGTCTATTGCTTTGCATAGACACCTCCGCCACTCAGTATTATCCTATGAGGTGGATCCTAGGGGCAGATATCTCTTTTTAAAGATCTCGGTTGACCAATCTGTTATTTCAATTGCTAACGTGTATTTCCCCAACCAGGGTCAATCCGCATTCGGGACCAAGGTCTTGAGGAAAGTGGCTAAATTCGCGGATGGTTCCCCGATCATCGTAGGTGGCGACTTTAACTTAGTGATGGACCCGACCCTTGACTCATCCACTGGTAAGTCCTCAGTCTCCCCGGTGTCGGTACATCAGTTCCAAAAGGACTTAGGTGTCCTTGGTCTGGTGGATATGTGGCGGGTCCTGCACCCAGGCATCAGAGATTACACCCATTTTTCCCATAGCCATAATAGCTACGGCAGGCTGGACCATCTTTTCATATCACAGAAACTCCTTGACCTTGATCCCAAATGCTCCATAGACACTATTGTGTGGTCCGACCATGCCCCTGTATATGGTCTTCTGAAGGGTTCCACGCTAGGAAATAGAGCATCCTCATGGCGGCTAAACGACAATCTGCTGAACGATGGGGTGTGTATGGCTGACGTCAGGAAAGCCGTAGCGGATTTTTCTGTAAACCACGAATCCGACACTACTGCTCAACCGATAAAATGGGAAGCCCTCAAATGTGTGTTACGAGGCCTCTTTATCTCACACGGGACGAGGTTGAAAAAAGAGCGTACCTTGAAACTGTCCAATCTTTTCTCTGAGCTTTCTCGGAGTGAGGAGCGGAATAAGCTGTCTCCTGCGGATTCCCTGAGGGCGGACATTTCTTCCCTTCGTCAGCAGATCTTAAAGATATTAGATCAGAAATCCTTATGCGCCAGAGATAGAGTTAGACATGGTTTTTATGAATATGGGGATAAAAGCGGCCGATGGTTAGCACGAGCCCTCCATCCCAAACCCCTAACGACACACGTGCAGGCTATTAATACAAACACAAATGGCTTGGTCCATGCCCCTTCAGCGATCTCCACGGAATTTAAAAATTATTCCTCCGCCCTTTATGACTTACAGGCCTCCCGAGATATATCTTCGGCACTTCCGTCGGAGGACATACGTCAGTACATTATATCCCACGGTCCCAAGCCCTTTGATACGGTGACATCTTCAGACCTGGAGAGCGATTTTTCCTTATCAGAAATTAAAGCAGCGATCCAGGACCTGAAAATAGGGAAATGCCCGGGTCCTGACGGGTTCACCCCCCGTTTTTACAAAGTCCTGACAGAGGACTTAGCTCCGGTTCTAACTGTGACCTTTAATTCTATTTCTGCCGTATGCCCCTTTCCATTTCAGGCCCTACAGGCACATGTAGTAGTCATCCCTAAACCGGGTAGAGATCCTAAGGTTTGTGGAAACTACAGGCCCATTTCGATTCTCAATGTCGACCTGAAAATGTATGCTAAGATTTTAGCCACACGACTGCGCCCACACATCCCTGGTAGTGTCCATAAGGAACAGGTGGGATTTGTCCCCGGCCGAGAGGCCCGTGATAATACTCTGAAGTCCCTGGGGCTCATAGCCAGAGCTAGACAATATAAATCACCTTTATGTCTTCTATCGATTGATGCCGAGAAGGCATTTGACCGGGTGGACTGGAGGTTTCTATCTGAAACCCTAATCCACCTAGGCCTAGGAGTCAAGATGCTTCAGCGTATCATGGCTCTTTATTCTACACCATCGGCATGTGTGCGCGTAAATGGCACTCTATCCTCACCGTTTCAGATTAGAAACGGTACACACCAAGGTTGTCCATTGTCCCCGTTTTTATATATACTGACTATGGAGTCCCTGGCCAACGCCCTTAGGGCAAACACAGCAATCAAAGGCTTTCGTATCGGACAAACCGAACATAAGCTATCGTTGTTTGCAGACGACTTGCTTTTATACCTTACTTCCCCCAGAATAGGCCTTCCGTCCGTTCTCAAGGAATTTGATATATTTGGACGCGTCAGTAACTTCAAAGTTAATGTACACAAGTCCGAAATTCTGAATATTAACCTTCCCCATAGGGAAGTGCAATCCCTTGGAGAATCCTTCTCCTTTAAATGGACGGAAGACTCTATCAAATATTTGGGAGTTCACATACCTGCCAATCCCTCACATCTATTTAAACTGAATTATACTCCTCTCCTCAAATCCATTACAGAGAGCCTTCAAAAATGGTTGTCCCTACGAATCTCTTGGTTTGGTAAAATTAATACCCTTAAAATGGACATATTACCGCGCCTGCTTTATCTATTTCAAACAATTCCATGTAAAATCCCCCTGATCTACTTTACTCGCCTCCGGCGCTTGGCTTCCCAATTCGTGTGGAATCAATCCAGAGCGCGGCTTGGCCATAGTCTTTTGACTCGCCCTAAATTAAAGGGAGGGACAGGTTTACCTAACTTTTTGACTTATTACAGGGCTGCAGTCTTGAACTGCGTCTTAGATCTTTTTCATAATAAGAATACTAAGATATGGGTAGAAATAGAGCATGTTACGAATCCCCACCTTGCAACAGGTATATTTTGGCTGTCCCCTAACTCCCTATGCAACCTCCCGCATGCCCAATCTGATATGCTCCTCCCTACTTTAGCAGCCTCATGGATAAAGTTTGCACCTAAACTGAATTTGGCTAAGATCCCAGGTCCCCTCTCAATGCTCACTGACCATCCAGATTTACCTATGGGTCTGAGACAGGTACCCGCCTTCCGAACTACCCACACATCTACTGTCAGACTGAGAGACGTCTGTTCTTCTACTGGGATACGCCCTCTTGAGGACCTATCGCACATATTCCCATCATCTCCTGGAAGATGGTTTCTCTATTTTCAACTCAGGGGATTTGTTGGATCTCTGATGCCTGGTTTGCGGTCCCATACATCTCTAACAGATTTTGAAAAGCTATGTGTTGCTCAGGCTGCCCCTGGCCATGCTATTTCCTTGCTTTACATCATGCTGAACACCGAGGTCACTGAGGGCAGCCAATCTGGAGATTCCTACCCCAAACTCAAGTTTATGCTTGATTGGGAGACGGAATTAGGTGATACTTTTACTGGGGATCAATGGAAACGCTCTTTGCTTTTCACGCATAAGATCTCTATATCGTGTAATTTACAAGAACTCAACTATAAAATACTTACCAGATGGTATCGGACACCGGAGAAACTGCATCGGTTCTACCCCTCGGTTTCTGAACTATGTTGGCGATGCCATGGTGCTAGGGGGACTATGACCCATATATGGTGGGATTGTCCGAGGCTTAACCCATTATGGAAAGATGTCTTCAAGCTTTATAATTTTCTATTCCGGGCCTCCATTGCATTTTCCCCTTCCATCGCTCTCCTTTCTATTTTCCCGGGGCGAATCTCACATGTTAAGAAAGGTTCATTGCGGCTCTTTATGCTGGCCATGAGGCAAATTATCCCACGCAATTGGAAGTCAACCGAGAGTTTGAAAAGGATCACTTGGGCCTCTGCACTGGATGAGCTGTTACACAGGGAAGAGATGTATGCCTCTGATCACAACAAGATTCCGGCGTTTCTTAGGAGTTGGGAGCCATGGTCCAGGTTTAGATCATCTATGTCGTTTTCGGTTTGGTTGGCATCTGGGGTTCTCCCTGATTCTCCTCCTTAATAGTACCTAGCTATTCTCTAGATATGACCTATGATTTCTCCCCCCCCCCCCCTCCCCTCCTCTTGTGTGTCACCCTGTCTTCCCCCCTTTTATGTCAAGTTTGTCTAGAATTATTGGCCTATACATCATTTGTTTGAGGCCTTATTAAGCCCTTTAGGGCCTTTGTTTCCTCTGACTTTTTGTCAGCTGACTGTTATACAGATACAGATACATGCTTATACCTTGTCCTTTATGCTGTACTGCTGTTCATGATTGCATGTCGCAATGTATCTTTGTATGCGGTATGTATACTGCAATTTGGGATGTTCTCTTATGATTGTATTTGATAATAATAATAATAAAATCTTATTGAACCATAAAGGTGACGTGTCTTTTCTTGATGATGCAATGCTCTGCGCTAACTTGTGATGCTCTGTGCAGACTTGGGATGCTCTGTGCAGACTTGCGATGCTCTGTGCAGACTTGCGTTGCGCTGGCTTGGATACGCTGCTGCAGGCTTTGGGCCTAGTGGCGGAAAACTAGCTGGCTGCAGTATGTGGTCTGGCCATGGATAGCGGTGCTCTGGACTTTGGCCTCCCACCATGCGCTCTTTCTCTCACTATTTTGCCTTTGCCGTTCTGCCACTTTAAGAGTCGGCTGCAGTTTGACTAATGCATACGTTTTATGACCTCTATGGTAGCTCCGCTGAGGTGTCTTTGCTTGCTCACTCAGGGAACAGTTGCTGCGCGGTGGTATATGGTGGTGCTCTGCTGCTCTAGTGTGCTCTTTTCTGTGCAAGTTGAGGAGCGCTATCACATCACCCTCTGAGGGTAATAGTTCCACTGTGGCAGGTGCAGCACTATGAAGTGCATTTGCTCTAAGCCATTAGAAGAATTTTGATATCTCTGACTTTTTAGTCTAACCAGACTATTAGGCCTCATGCACACGAACGTTGTGTGCATCCGCGGCCGTTGTTCCGTTTTTTTTCACTGACCCATTGACTTTCAATGGGTCCGTGGAAAAATCAAAAAATGCACCGTTTTGCAGCCGCATCCGTGATCCGTGTTTCCTGTCCGTCAAAATGGGTCCGTGAAAAAATGGGTCCGTGAAAAAACACGGATGCACACAAGATTGCCATCCGCGTCCGTCATCCTTGTCCGTAGGCTACTTTCACACAGACGGATTCGCTGATCCGTCTGCATAAAAGCTTTTTAGATCTGATTTTTCACTTCGTGAAAACTCATATCCGACAGTATATTCTAACACAGAGGCGTTCCCATGGTGATGGGGACGCTTCAGGTTAGAATATACTAAAAGAACTGTGTACATGACTGCCCCCTGCTGCCTGGCAGGTGCTGCCAGGCAGCAGGGGGCAGACCCCCCTTCCCTCCGCCCCCTGTATTTAACTCATTGGTGGCCAGTGCGGCCCCCCTCCCTCCCCTGTATTTAACTCATTGGTGGCCAGTGCGGCCGCCTCCCCCCCTCCCTCCCTTGCATTTAACACATTGGTGGCCAGTGCGGCCGGCCCCCCCTCCCTCCCTTGTATTTAACACATTGGTGGCCAGTGCAGCCGGCCCCCCCTCCCTCCCTTGTATTTAATACATTGGTGGCCAGTGCGGCCGGCCCCCCCTCCCTCCCTTGTATTTAACACATTGGTGGCCAGTGCGGCCGGCAGCAGGGGGCAGTCATGTACACAGTTATTTTAGTATATTCTAACCTGAAGCGTCCCCATCACCATGGGAACGCCTCTGTGTTAGAATATACTGTCGGATCTGAGTTTCACGATCTAACTCAAATCCGATGGTATAGTCTAACATAGAGGCATTCCCATGGTGATGGGGACGCTTCAAGTTAAAATATACCATCGAATTGGAGAAAACTCCGATCTGATGGTATATTAATAGGGATCCTGATCCGTCTGCATAAAAGCTTTTTAGATCTGATTTTTCACTTCGTGAAAACTCATATCCGACAGTATATTCTAACACAGAGGCGTTCCCATGGTGATGGGGACGCTTCAGGTTAGAATATACTAAAAGAACTGTGTACATGACTGCCCCCTGCTGCCTGGCAGGTGCTGCCAGGCAGCAGGGGGTAGACCCCCCTTCCCTCTGCCCCCTGTATTTAACTCATTGATGGCCAGTGCGGCCCCCCTCCCTCCCCTGTATTTAACTCATTGGTGGCCAGTGCGGCCGCCCCCCCCCTCCCTCCCTTGCATTTAACACATTGGTGGCCAGTGCGGCCGGCCCCCCCTCCCTTCCTTGTATTTAACACATTGGTGGCCAGTGCAGCCGGCCCCCCCTCCCTCCCTTGTATTTAATACATTGGTGGCCAGTGCGGCCGGCCCCCCCTCCCTCCCTTGTATTTAACACATTGGTGGCCAGTGCGGCCGGCAGCAGGGGGCAGTCATGTACACAGTTATTTTAGTATATTCTAACCTGAAGCGTCCCCATCACCATGGGAACGCCTCTGTGTTAGAATATACTGTCGGATCTGAGTTTCACGATCTAACTCAAATCCGATGGTATATTCTAACATAGAGGCGTTCCCATGGTGATGGGGACGCTTCAAGTTAAAATATACCATCGAATTGGAGAAAACTCCGATCTGATGGTATATTAATAGGGACTCCTGACTTTACATTGAAAGTCAATGGGGGACGGATCCATTTGCAATTGCACCATATTGTGTCAACGTCAAACGGATCCGTCCCCATTGACTTGCATTGTAAGTCAGGACGGATCCGTTTGGCTCCGCACGGCCAGGCGGACACCAAAATGACTTTTTTTTCATGTCCGTGGATCCTCCAAAAATCAAGGAAGACCCACGGAAGAAAAAACGGTCACGGATCACGGAACACCGGAAATCCGTTTTGCGGACCGCAAAAAAAACCGGTCGTGTGCATGAGGCCATACTCTGGATTCCTCTAGCGCCATTCTATGAAAGCAGTAGGTTTAACCACCTCAGCCCCCCTAGCTTAAACACCCTTAATGACCAGGCCACTTTTTACACTTCTGACCTACACTACTTTGACCGTTTATTGCTCGGTCATGCAACTTACCACCCAAATGAATTTTACCTCCTTTTCTTCTCACTAATAGAGCTTTCATTTGGTGGTATTTCATTGCTGCTGACATTTTTACTTTTTTTGTTATTAATCGAAATTTAACGATTTTTTTGCCAAAAAATTAAATTTTTCACTTTCAGTTGTAAAATTTTGCAAAAAAAAACGACATCCATATATAAATTTTTCTCTAAATTTATTGTTCTACATGTCTTTGATAAAAAAAAAAATGTTTGGGTAAAAAAAAAAATGGTTTGGGTAAAAGTTATAGCGTTTACAAACTATGGTACAAAAATGTGAATTTCCGCTTTTTGAAGCAGCTATGACTTTCTGAGCACCTGTCATGTTTCCTGAGGTTCTACAATGCCCAGACAGTAGAAAAACCCCACAAATGACCCCATTTCGGAAAGTAGACACCCTAAGGTATTCGCTGATGGGCATAGTGAGTTCATAGAACTTTTTATTTTTTGTCACAAGTTAGCGGAAAATTATGATTTTTTTTTTTCTTACAAAGTCTCATATTCCACTAACTTGTGACAAAAAATAAAAACTTCCATGAACTCACTATGCCCATCACGAAATACCTTGGGGTGTCTTCTTTCCAAAATGGGGTCACTTGTGGGGTAGTTATACTGCCCTGGCATTTTAGGGGCCAAAATGCGTGCGAAGTAGTTTGAAATCAAAATCTGTAAAAAATGGCCGGTGAAATCCGAAAGGTGCTTTTTGGAATGTGGGCCCCTTTGCCCACCTAGGCTGCAAAAAAGTGTCACACATGTGGTATTGCCGTACTCAGAAGAAGTTGGGCAATGTTTTTTGGGGTGTCATTTTACATATACCCATGCTGGGTGAGAGAAATATCTTGGCAAAAGACAACTTTTCCCATTTTTTTATACAAAGTTGGCATTTGACCAAGATATTTATCTCACCCAGCATGGGTATATGTAAAATGACACCCCAAAACACATTGCCCAACTTCTCCTGAATACGGCCATACCACATGTGGGACACTTTTTTGCAGCCTAGGTGGGCAAAGGGGCCCACATTCCAAAGAGCACCTTTAGGATTTCACAGGTCATTTTTTACACATTTTGATTTCAAACTACTTACCACACATTAGGGCCCCTAGAATGCCAGGGCAGTATAACTACCCCACAAGTGACCCCATTTTGGAAAGAAGACACCCCAAGGTATTCCGTGAGGGGCATGGCGAGTTCCTAGAATTTTTTATTTTTTGTCACAAGTTAGCGGAAAATGATGATTTTTATTTTTTATTTTTTTTCTTACAAAGTCTCATATTCCACTAACTTGTGACAAAAAATCAAAACTTCCATGAACTCACTATGCCCATCACTAAATACCTGGGGGTGTCTTCTTTCCAAAATGGGGTCACTTGTGGTGTAGTTATACTGCCCTGGCATTTTAGGGGCCCGAATGCGTGAGAAGTGGTTTGAAATCAAAATCTGTAAAAGGACCTTTAGGATTTCACAGGTCATTTACCTACTTGCCACACATTAGGGCCCCTAAAATGCCAGGGCAGTATAACTACCCCACAAGTGACCCCATTTTGGAAAGAAGACACCCCCAGGTATTTCGTGATGGGCATAGTGAGTTCATGGAAGTTTTTATTTTTTGTCACAAGTTAGTGGAATATGAGACTTTGTAAGGAAAAAAAAATCATCATTTTCCGCTAACTTGTGACAAAAAATAAAAAATTCTAGGAACTCGCCATGCCCCTCACGGAATACCTTGGGGTGTCTTCTTTCCAAAATGGGGTCACTTGTGGGGTAGTTATACTGCCCTGGCATTCTAGGGGCCCTAATGTGTGGCAAGTAGGTAAATGACCTGTGAAATCCTAAAGGTGCTCTTTGGAATGTGGGCCCCTTTGCCCACCTAGGCTGCAAAAAAGTGTCACACATGTGGTATCGCCGTATTCAGGAGAAGTTGGGCAATGTGTTTTGGGGTGTCTTTTTACATATACTCATGCTGGGTGAGAGAAATATCTCGGCAAAAGACAACTTTTGCCATTTTTTATACAAATTTGGCATTTGACCAAGATATTTTTCTCACCCAGCATGGGTATATGTAAAATGACACCCCAAAACACATTGCCCAACTTCTCCTGAGTACGGCAATACCAGATGTGTGACACTTTTTTGCAGCCTAGATGCGCAAAGGGGCCCACATTCCTTTTATGAGGGCATTTTTAGACATTTGGATCCCAGACTTCTTCTCACGCTTTAGGGCCCCTAAAATGCCAGGGCAGTATAAATACCCCACATGTGACCCCATTTTGGAAAGAAGACACCCCAAGGTATTCAATGAGGGGCATGGCGAGTTTATAGAATTTTTTTTTTTTTGCCACAAGTTAGCGGAAAATGATTTTTTTATTTTTTTTTCTCACAAAGTCTCCCTTTCCGCTAACTTGGGACAAAAATTTAAATCTTTCATGGACTCAATATGCCCCTCACGGAATACCTTGGGGTGTCTTCTTTCCGAAATGGGGTCACATGTGGGGTATTTATACTGCCCTGGCATTCTAGGGGCCCTAAAGCGTGAGAAGAATTTTTACGCATTTGGATTCCGTGAGGGGTATGGTGAGTTCATGTGAGATTTTATTTTTTGACACAAGTTAGTGGAATATGAGACTTTGTAAGAAAAAAATAAAATAAAAATCCGCTAACTTGGGCCAAAAAAATGTCTGAATGGAGCCTTACAGGGGGGTGATCAATGACAGGGGGGTGATCAATGAAAGGGGGGTGATCAATGACAGGGGGGTGATCAGGGAGTCTATATGGGGTGATCACCCCCCTATAAGGCTCCATTCAGATGTCCGTATGTGTTTTGTGGATCTGATCCATGTATCCGTGGATCCGTAAAAAACATACGGACATCTGAATGGAGCCTTACAGGGGGGTGATCAATGACAGGGGGTTGATCAATGACAGGGGGGTGATCAGGGAGTCTATATGGGGTGATCACCCCCCTGTCATTGATCACCCCCCTATAAGGCTCCATTCAGATGTCCGTATGTGTTTTGCGGATCCGATCCATGTATCCGTGGATCCGTAAAAAACATACGGACATCTGAATGGAGCCTTACAGGGGGGTGATCAATGACAGAGGGGTGATCAATGACAGGGGGGTGATCAGGGAGTCTATATGGGGTGATCACCCCCCTGTCATTGATCACCCCCCTATAAGGCTCCATTCAGATGTCCGTATGTGTTTTGCGGATCCGATCCATGTATCCGTGGATCCATAAAAAACATACGGACATCTGAATGGAGCCTTACAGCGGGGTGATCAATGACGGGGGGGGATCAGGGAGTCTATATGGGGTGATCACCCCCCTGTCATTGATCACCCCCCTATAAGGCTCCATTCAGATGTCCGTATGTGTTTTGCGGATCCGATCCATGTATCCGTGGATCCGTAAAAAACATACGAACATCTGAATGGAGCCTTACAGGGGGGTGATCAATGACAGGGGGGTGATCAGGGTGTCTATATGGGGTGATCACCCCCCTGTCATTGATCACCCCCCTATAAGGCTCCATTCAGATGTCCATATGTGTTTTGCGGATCCCATCCATGTATCCGTGGATCCGTAAAAATCATACGGACGTCTGAATGGAGCCTTACAGGGGGGTGATCAATGACAGGGGGGTGATCAATGACAGGGGGTGATCAGGGAGTGTATATGAGGTGATCACCCCCCTGTCATTGATCACCCCCCTGTAAGGCTCCATTCAGACGTCCGTATGTGTTTTGCGGATCCGTAAAAGTCATACGGACGTCTAAATGGAGCCTTACAGTGGGGTGATCAATGACAGGGGGGTGATCAATGACAGGGGGGTGATCAGGGAGTCTATATGGGTGATCACCCCCCTGTAAGGCTCCATTCAGACGTCCGTATGTGTTTTGCGGATCCGATCCATGTGTCCGTAAAAATCATACGGACGTCTGAATGGAGCCTTACAGGGGGGTGATCAATGACAGGGGGTGATCAGGGAGTGTATATGAGGTGATCACCCCCCTGTCATTGATCACCCCCCTGTAAGGCTCCATTCAGACGTCCGTATGTGTTTTGCGGATCCGATCCATGTATCCGTGGATCCGTAAAAATCATACGGACGTCTGAATGGAGCCTTACAGGGGGGTGATCAATGACAGGGGGGTGATCAATGACAGGGGGGTGATCAGGGAGTCTATATGGGTGATCACCCCCCTGTAAGGCTCCATTCAGATGTCCGTATGTGTTTTGCGGATCCGATCTATGTATCCGTGGATCCGTAAAAATCATACGGACGTCTGGAGCCTTACAGGGGGGTGATCAATGACAGGGGGTGATCAGGGAGTGTATATGAGGTGATCACCCCCCTGTCATTGATCACCCCCCTGTAAGGCTCCATTCAGACGTCCGTATGTGTTTTGCGGATCCGATCCATGTATCCGTGGATCCGTAAAAATCATACGGACGTCTGAATGGAGCCTTACAGGGGGGTGATCAATGACAGGGGGGTGATCAGAGAGTCTATATGGGGTGAACAGTGGTTCATAAGGGGTTAATAAGTGACAGGGGGGTGTAGTGTAGTGGTGTTTGGTGCTACTTTACTGAGCTGCCTGTGTCCTCTGGTGGTCAATCCAAGCAAAAGGGACCACCAGAGGACCAGGTAGCAGGTATATTAGACGCTGTTATCAAAACAGCGTCTAATATACCTGTTAGGGGTTAAAAAAATCGCATCTCCAGCCTGCCAGCGAACGATCGCCGCTGGCAGGCTGGAGATCCACTCGCTCACCTTCCGATCCTGTGAACGCGCGCGCCTGTGTGCGCGCATTCACAGGAAATCTCGGCTATAGCGAGAGGACGCGTATATGCGTCCACCCAGAAGAGCAGGGCCGCCGCCAGGACGCAATCCTGCGTACGGCGGTCCTGAGCAGGTTAAAGAGCACACCAAATGCTTGAAATAACTTCTTTATAAACTTCAACTTTTCTTCATATAACACTGCCGCCAGCGCAGCAGATAGTCCATGTACAAAACATGTGTTGAATAAAGAAGAACAACACAACAATCTTTTTTTAAAGAAACACACACAAAAAAACTTTATTTATTATAAAATGGTCTTGGAGTTCTGTGGCTCTGGCCCTTTAAGGGAGGTGGAGGCTCCTTCTTCCCTTTCTCCTGGCATTCTTCCATTGGAGGAGGTTGAGTGTCGCACCTCAGGCAGATTTTCGGGGGACGCAGAGGGTGAAAAAAGCTCCCACATTGCATAGAAAAGAAAAAAAATAACGATCAGCAAAACAATTCCCAAACACTTAAGGAGAAAAGCGGCCAAACTTACCTGATCTGGTCCTGTGCTGCTCGTCAGAGGCCCCTAATGGTGAGAGCCAGCCATGGAGACTGAGGCTGGGGTCAGTGCGTCACCTCAATATATAACCACCGCCCATTAAGATGTCATATGTAAATGAGCCATGGCCCCTATTATGATGCCATAAGTGAGTGAGTCATCTGCCAGGATTCTAATGATGACATCACAAGCAGTGTCTCAAAATGACAGCGGCCATTTTGAATGTAATAACGTACAGACTATAGAAAATGGGTTAGCACTTTGTATTTGCAGTACTCCAGAGAAGGTGGTATCTGCAAATGGTTTGTTCTTTAATCTAATGTAATTTAATGTTATGGTATGTATTGTTTTTCCATGTATGGACCTAGCATAGACATGTATATCTGACTTAGCCAAGGGTTAATAATCCTAGCTCAGTCCTTAGCAGGAGGTTGGGTGGGTAACCAGGATCAGCCCGCAGATCAGTTAGAGGGTGATTAGTGAGAGTTCAGAGATGAAGAAAAATATGCCTGATGCTCCCTCCTCTCAGGCCCAAAAAAGCTACTCAGACTAACAGATCTCTGCAAGATCCACGGAAAGAGAGAAGAAATTTGCATGGCCAAGCATAGGAGTCAGCAAGGAAATCTGTGACTACAGCCATTAAGACTTTGCTGCACTGTTAAGGGACACTGTTAAAACACCCTTCACACCTGGACACATCCTGGCCAGATTTTCCATCAAACCCCTGTATCCTGCAATGGACATTAGAGCCATTTCTGCCAAGGTACTGTTGCCAGCCATAGATTTCGCTGAAAGAGACTTTAGCCAGAAAATGTATAAAGAGGACCATAACTCCTATCCTTACCTAAATGCATACACCACTATCTGGGAGAGAATTGAAACTGTGTATGGTTGGAAATATGTATTTCTTTAGTTAGATGTACTATAATTCCCATTTTGCTGTACAGTAAAGAGAGATGTTTATTTTTCTAACTCTGGCCTATTTTTATGACTCCTACACCATATACTGGAAATTGCACTCTACATACCTTGCCCTTAACCCAACCAAAAACGTAACATTACGGGCATAGGTGCACTAGATAGTTATACTGTGTCTTGTAGTGCCCCATAGTATTTATAAAGCCCCCTGTAGTGCCACCAGTGTAAATACTGGAAGCACTACAAGACACAGTATAACTATGGGGGGACTAAGGGGGTATTATAAACATTTAGGACACTACAAACGCCAGTATAAATACTGGGGGGCACTATAAATATTGGGGGCACTACAGGGAGCATTATAAGTACTGGGGGCACCGTTACTAATAAATACACTCTGGAAGAAGAATAGATACACAGTTCAGCACATATTTTTCTAACATGTATGCCAAACGGAGGCATAAAACGTGATGTGAACCCACCCTTAGGCCTCTTTCACACGGGTGTCCCAGATTTTCTCCGGATGCGTCGCGTGTGCATTGCGGGAAACCCGAGTACGCACGCAATTTCAGTCAGTTTTGATTGCATTGTTCAGTTTTTATCGCGCAGGTGCAATGCGTTTTGCACGCGCGTGATAAAAAAATGAATATGGTACCCAGACCCGAACCTCTTCACTGAAGTTCGGGTTTGGGTTAGGTGTTCGGTAAATTTTATTATTTTCCCTTATAACATGGTTATAAGGAAAATAATAGCATTCTTAATACAGAATGCTTACTAAAATGTCGATTGAGGGTTAAAAATAATAATAATAATTAACTCACTTCATCCACTTGTTCACGCAGCCGGCATCGTCTTCTTTCTTCTTCTTTCAGGACCTGCAAAAGGACCTTTGATGACGTCAGCGTAGGGTCCTGCTAAATGAAGATAGAAGATCCTTCTATCTTCATTCAGCAGGACCTGTGCTGATGTCACCACGCTCACCACGTGGTGAGCGTGATTACGTCATCAAAGGTCCTTTTGCAGGTCCTGAAAGAAGAAGAAAGAAGACGATGCCGGCTGCGCGAACAAGCCACATTTTAGTAAGCATTATGTATTAATAATGCTATTAACCATGTGATAAGGGAAAATAATACAGTGAATTTACTTTAATGGGGTCCGGGGTTGCCCATCCCTATCATCTCCTAGCAACCATGCGTGAAAATCGCACCGCATATGCACTTGCTTGCGATTTTCACGCAGCCCTATTCATATCTGTGGTGCCTGCGTTGCGTGAAAAACGCTGAATATAGAACATGCTGCGATTTTCACGCAACGCACAAGTGATGCGTGAAAATCACCGCTCATCTGCACAGCCCCATTAAAGTGAATGGGTCCGGATTCAGTGCGGGTGCAATGCGTTCACCTCATGCATTGCACCCGCGCGGAAAACTCACCCGTGTGAAAGGGGCCTTACTGATACAAAAAAGTATACGTTAACGGATGCCTCAGACAGGTGCCATATTGTGGCGTGTGTCACCATAGAGATCCATTATAAAAAAAAGGTATACTTTTTTTTTGCAGATGCCAGGACAGTATGGCAGCTGCCTGAAGCGTCTTTTACCATAAATACGTTTTTTTGTGTACATTAAATGTATGACAAAAATGTGACGTGAACCCACCCTGTCAGGGAAGAAGCTGAACAGACTCTGCTGACTATGATGGAATCCGTTCAGTTTCCGTTCGGGATACTGTCTTTTTACCAGACAAAAAATTGTAATGACCGGCGTCACGCACAGGGAGGAAAAAGGGAAAGCCCTGCCCAAGGGAGAGGGAAAGGTGGTGACCCCTAACTCACCTTGCGGCTGGCACCTGACTGCCCTGACGTCCCTAGACGGGTTCCTCACCCGTGCGGCGTTCACGTGCCTAAACCCTGGCGTTCCCTAAAATGAACCCTAGATAGTGAACGGGCCGGTGGGATCGCTAGTCCGCACCACTGTCACTAAGAGGGAAACACCAGGGAGAGGACAGACAAAACAGACAAACACATACACCCAGGTGGGCGACCACAATAGACCACAAAGGTCCAACAGGGATCCGGAGGGTAGCGTTCTGGACAAACTACCAGAGAACGCAGCAACACAGCTCCAGAGGGTCAGAATAGATGTCCAGGCAGGAAGCTCTATATCTGGCAACCAGAGAAGTGTGAGAGGGGAATATAAGGAGGTTTGGGAGTGCTGGACAAGGAACAGCTGAGGAGAAGGAGCTACGGATCCCTGAGTGAGCCAAAAGGGTTTGCAAAGCAAACCCAGAAAGCTACCATAAGGAAACAGCCCTATCTTACATAGAGCGTGCAGCCAACCGCTGCGACTTCCTGACCCCGGGTATAACGGAGTCAGGCGTGGTTCTTGACACCCTCGTGACAGTACCCCCCTCTCTACGAGCGGCCTCCGGACACTCAGGACCAGGTCTCTCAGGATGAGAGGCATGAAAAACCCGAACTAGCCTGTCGGCGTTTACCTCAGACGCAGGAACCCACATTCTTTCCTCGGGACCGTAACCTCTCCAATGCACCAGATATTGAAGAGAGCGGCGGACCCGACGAGAATTAACAATTTTGAATATCTGAAATTCTAGATTACCATCCACGACAACAGGAGGGGGTGGCAGCGGTGACGGTTCTAGAGGTGGAACATACTTTTTGAGTAACGACTTATGAAAAACATTATGGATTTTAAAAGTCTGAGGTAACTCCAGGCGAAAAGCCACGGGGTTGATGATGGCTACAATTTTGTAAGGGCCAATAAACCTAGGACCCAGTTTCCAAGAGGGAACCTTCAATTTAATATTCCTAGTAGACAACCACACATAGTCATTCACTCCTAGGTCCGGACCTGGCGACCGTCTCTTATCAGCCATGCATTTGTATTTACCTCCCATATTTTTCAAGTTAGCTTGCACCTTCTGCCATACCGATGAAAGAGATGACGAAAACCGTTCCTCTTCGGGAACCCCAGAAGACCCCCCTCTTTGAAAGTACAGAATTGGGGATGAAAACCATATGCACCAAGAAATGGTGACTTGCCAGTGGATTCCTGACGATGATTATTTATGGCAAACTCAGCTAACGGTAAATATGATGACCACAACTCTTGGTTTTCAGACACAAAACATCTTAGATATGTCTCAAGGTTTTGGTTGGTACGCTCAGTCTGTCCATTCGACTGAGGATGGAAAGCTGAGGAAAAGGACAAGTGTACCCCCAAACGGGAACAAAAAGCTTTCCAAAATTTAGAAATAAACTGGGTACCCCGATCCGAAACAACATCGGAGGGGACCCCGTGAAGCTTCACGATTTCACTGACGAACACCCGACGAACACCTAAGAGTCTTAGCATTAGGTAGTGCGGGTAACGCAATGAAGTGTACCATTTTGCTAAACCTGTCCACTACTACCAAAATAACTGTTTTACCCGCAGACAAAGGTAAGTCAGTGATAAAATCCATTGACAGATGTGTCCACGGTCTATTGGGAATGACGAGTGGTAATAGAGACCCTGCAGGACGTGTATGTGAAACTTTTGCGCGCGCACAGGTAGAACAAGAAGACACAAAATCCAATACATCCTGACGCAACCTTGGCCACCAAAAACGACGAGACAATAGCTCCAAGGTTGCTTTACTACCCGGGTGCCCAGCAAGTGCCGAATTATGATGTTCCTTTAATAATTCGAAACGTAGGTTCAACGGTACAAACAATTTCTCTGAGGGGCAAGAGACCGGGGCGTCCCCCTGGGCCTCTAACACCTTCCCCTCCAGAACAGAGTGTACCGCAGAAACAACCACTCCTCTTTAAAGAATGGGCACCGGATCACTCACATTACCCCCTCCAGGGAAACAACGAGATAGTGCATCAGCCCTGGTATTCTTTGCCCCAGGACGATAGGTAATCACAAAGTTAAACCTGGTAAAAAAATAGCGACCACCTAGACTGTCTAGGGGTGAGACGCTTAGCTGATTCGAGGTACAGAAGATTTTTGTGGTCCGTAATCACAGTGACGGGGTGGACTGCCCCCTCTAAAAAGTGACGCCACTCCTCAAACGCAAGTTTAATAGCTAATAGTTCCCTATTGCCAATATCGTAGTTCTTTTCTGCTGCAGATAGTTTTTTAGAAAAGAAAGCACAAGGACGCCATTTGCCAGGAGACGGACCCTGAGACAGCACCGCCCCCACTCCCACCTCTGACACATCGACTTCAACAATAAAAGGCTGAGAGACATCAGGTTGGACTAGTACAGGTGCTGAGGTAAACCTCTCTTTTAGAGAGGAAAAAGCAACTTTAGCGGCGTCAGACCATTTAGAAAAATCAGTCCCCTTCCTAGTCATGTCAGTAAGGGGTTTTACAATAAGTGAATAATTTTAAATGAATTTCCTATAGAAATTCGCGAAGCCCAAGTACCGTTGTAGTGCTTTGAGGTTCTCAGGAAGATCCCAATCTAAAATTGCCTGGACCTTCCTAGGATCCATACGGAAACCTGAAGCAGATAAAAAATAACCTAGGAATTGTATCTCCTGAACGGCGAAGACACATTTTTAAATTTTTGCATATAATTTATTCGTCCGTAGGACCTGCAGTACTTGTCTGACATGCACCTCATGTGTTCTCAGATCAGACGAATAAATTAAAATATCATCTAGGTATATTACCACAAACCTGCCGATTAGATGACTAAAAATGTCATTAACGAAATGTTGTAAGACGGCAGGAGCATTGGTCAGACCGAAAGGCATAACTACATTTTCATAATGCCCCTCAGGGGTGTTAAGAGCTGTCTTCCACTCGTCCCCCTCCTTAATACGAATCAGATTGTAGGCCCCCCTAAGATCAAGTTTGGAGAACCACCTAGCACCCGCAATCTGGTTAAACAGGTCAGGAATGAGAGGAAGAGGGTATGGGTCTCGGATGGTTATCCGATTTAATTCGCGAAAATCTAGGCAAGGACGCAGGCCCCCATCTTTCTTTTTAACGAAGAAAAACCCTGCAGCCACGGGTAAAGAAGAGGGTCTGATGTGTCCCTTAGCCAAGCTCTCGGAGATATAATCTTTCATGGCTTGTCTCTCTGGACCCGAAAGATTATATAACCTGGTCTTGGGTAATTTTGCGCCGGGAATAAGGTTAACCGGGCAATCATAAGGACGATGAGGTGGTAACTTCTGACAACCCTTTTCAGGAAAAACATCCTCAAAATCCAAAATAAATGTAGGTAGGGTAGTTATGGAGGCGACTAAGCAATTGCTATTTAAGCAATTTTCTCTGCACTGCTCACTCCACTCCAATATCTCCCTGGCCTGCCAATCCACCACAGGATTGTGCGCTACCAACCAAGGAAGACCCAGCACTACCGGAGTGGGAAGCCCCTCCAGAACATAACATGAAAGCATCTCGTTATGGTGGTCCCCTACCCGAAGGTGTAAGTTATGGACAATGTGAGTGAGGTTTCTCTGAGACAGAGGAGCAGAATCAATAGCGAATATGGGAATAGGTCTCTGTAGCGTACAGAGAGACAAACCCATAGTGCGGGCAAAATGGGCATCTATCAAATTTACCCCTGCTCCACTGTCTAGAAAGAAAGAAATAGTCTCCCTCTTATCACCAAAAACAATAACCGCTGGCAACACAAATTGCGATGTACGTATGGAGGAAACGTATACCCCCCGGCTGACATCCTCCACACAGCCTGGGGTTAGTAGTTTTCCGACGGTCTTTTGTTTCTGAGGAAAGAAGGACAGACATTAATGAAAGGACCCCTCTCCCCACAAAAAAAAACAAACCCCACGCCTACGGCGAGCCTCAGGAGGACGGACCTGACGAGTAGTTCCTCCTAGCTGCATAGGCTCGTCTAAGTCCGTACAGACTAACTGCTGCTTGGGAGGGGTTACCAATTGCTCCGTTTTTTTCAACCTGTCCCTAAGGCGTCTATCTATTCGGATAGAAAGGGACATAACCGCATCAAGGGAAAAGGGGGTCTCAAATAATGCAAGCGCATCCTTAACCCTTTCGGATAACCCAGAGCAGAACTGACTCCTGAGAGCCGGGTCGTTCCATTGGGTATCCGTAGCCCACCTACGGAAGTCAGAGCAATACTCCTCTACTGGCCGCTCTCCTTGTAAGAGTCTCCGTAATCTTGATTCAGCCAGTGCGACTCGGTCAGGGTCGTCATATATGAGACCCAAGGCCCCGAAAAACTCATCCACTGACCGAAGAGCCTGGGAATCAGTAGGTAAAGAGAACGCCCAGGACTGCGGGTCCCCCTGCAGCAGGGAAATAACAACCCCCACCCGCTGTTCTTCATTACCAGAGGAGTAAGGGCGCAGTTTAAAATATAATTTACAGGCCTCACGGAATGTCAAAAACTTGTCCCTTCCCCCAGAAAATCTGTCAGGGAGAGGGACCTTGGGTTCCGCAACAACCTGGTTACCAGTAGCAACCGCTGGGCTTGCGGTCAGTTGTAATTGCTGCTGTTGCTGGAGGACCGACGCCTTCAATCCTGCCACCTCCAAAGACAGGCCATGAAATTGTCTGGACAGAGCAGCAACTTGATCCATACTAGATTCTAAGTAGGTAAAATATATATATTTTTTTACCTACACAAAATAAGGGCCAGATATAATGTAATGACCGGCGTCACGCACAGAGAGGAAAAAGGGAAAGCCCTGCCCAAGGGAGAGGGAAAGGTGGTGACCCCTAACTCACCTTGCGGCTGGCACCTGACTGCCCTGACGTCCCTAGACGGGTTCCTCACCCGTGCGGCGATCACGTGCCTAAACCCTGGCTTTCCCTAAAATGAACCCTAGATAGTGAACGGGCCGGTGGGATCGCTAGTCCGCACGACTGTCACTAAGAGGGAAACACCAGGGAGAGGACAGACAAAACAGACAAACACATACACCCAGGTAGGCGACCACAATAGACCACAAAGGTCCAACAGGGATCCGGAGGGTAACGTTCTGGACCAACTACCAGAGAACGCAGCAACACAGCTCCAGAGGGTCAGAATAGTCTAGGCAGGAAGCTCTATATCTGGCAACCAGAGAAGTGTGAGAGGGGAATATAAGGAGGTTTGGGAGTGCTGGACAAGGAACAGCTGAGGAGAAGGAGCTACGGATCCCTGAGTGAGCCAAAAGGGTTTGCAAAGCAAACCCAGAAAGCTACCATAAGGAAACAGCCCTATCTTACATAGAGCGTGCAGCCAACCGCTGCGACTTCCTGACCCCGGGTATAGCGGAGTCAGGCGTGGTTCTTGACACCCTCGTGACAAAAATATACAGCTTCTTTGTCTTTTTGACAGAATCTGCAACAGACGCCCCGAAGGGAGCCTCCAACGCAGATGTAAACAAGTGTAGGCCTATGTATTATGTATCTGAATTACTGCAACTTTCCTACTCCTCCTTGGCTAAAAATACTCCTCTATTTTTACTCTTACTCTTTTTACTCTTCTGAAAAAAATGTAGTGCGACCTCTGGTCTCTTCCATGATCGAATTATCAAAGATTTAAAAAAAATATATACATCTTTTCCTGCAAAAATAAGCCCAGCGGAATATAGTAGCGCTATATAAGTGGATGATAATGTCTGTAAAGTGCTGCGGAATATAGTAGCGCTATATAAGTGGATGCTAATGTCTGTAAAGCGCTGCGGAATATACTAGCGATAAATAAGTGGAAGCTAATGTCTGTAAAGTGCTGCAGAATATAGTAGCGCTATATAAGTGGATGCTAATGTCTGTAAAGTGCTGCTGAATATAGTAGCGCTATATAAGTGGATGCTAATGTCTGTAAAGCGCTACGGAATATGGCAGCGCTATATAAGTGGATGCTAATGTCTGTAAAGTGCTGCTGAATATAGTAGCGCTATATAAGTGGATGCTAATGTCTGTAAAGTGCTGCTGAATATAGTAGCGCTATATAAGTGGATGCTAATGTCTGTAAAGCTCTACGGAATATGGCAGCGCTATATAAGTGGATGCTAATGTCTGTAAAGTGCTGCTGAATATAGTAGCGCTATATAAGTGGATGCTAATGTCTGTAAAGCGCTGCGGAATATACTATCGATAAATAAGTGGAAGCTAATGTCTTTAAAGTGCTGCTGAATATAGTAGCGCTATATAAGTAGATGCTAATGTCTGTAAAGCGCTGTGGAATATAGTAGCGCTATATAAGTGGATGCTAATGTCTGTAAAGTGCTGTGGAATATAGTAGCGCTATATAAGTGGATGCTAATGTCTGTAAAGTGCTGTGGAATATAGTAGAGCTATATAAGTGGATGCTAATGTCTGTAAAGTGCTGTGGAATATAGTAGTGCTATATAAGTGGATGCTAATGTCTGTAAAGTGCTGTGGAATATAGTAGCGCTATATAAGTGGATGCTAATGTCTGTAAAGCGCTGTGGAATATAGTAGCGCTATATAAGTGGATGCTAATGTCTGTAAAGTGCTGTGGAATATAGTAGCGCTATATAAGTGGATGCTAATGTCTGTAAAGTGCTGTGGAATATAGTAGCGCTATATAAGTGGATGCTAATGTCTGTAAAGTGCTGCGGAATATAGTAGTGCTATATAAGTGGATGCTAATGTCTGTAAAGTGCTGCGGAATATAGTAGCGCTATATAAGTGGATGCTAATGTCTGTAAAGCTCTGCGGAATATAGTAGCGCTATATAAGTGGATGCTAATGTCTGTAAAGTGCTGTGGAATATAGTAGCGCTATATAAGTGGATGCTAATGTCTGTAAAGCGCTACGGAATATGGCAGCGCTATATAAGTGGATGCTAATGTCTGTAAAGTGCTGTGGAATATAGTAGCGCTATATAAGGGGATGCTAATGTCTGTAAAGCGCTGTGGAATATAGTAGCGATAAATAAGTGGAAGCTAATGTCTGTAAAGTGCTGCGGAATATAGTAGCGCTATATAAGTGGATGCTAATGTCTGTAAAGTGCTGTGGAATATAGTAGCGCTATATAAGTGGATGCTAATGTCTGTAAAGTGCTGTGGAATATAGTAGCGCTATATAAGTGGATGCTAATGTCTGTAAAGTGCTGCTGAATATAGTAGCGCTATATAAGTAGATGCTAATGTCTGTAAAGCGCTGTGGAATATAGTAGCGCTATATAAGTGGATGCTAATGTCTGTAAAGTGCTGTGGAATATAGTAGCGCTATATAAGTGGATGCTAATGTCTGTAAAGTGCTGTGGAATATAGTAGAGCTATATAAGTGGATGCTAATGTCTGTAAAGTGCTGTGGAATATAGTAGAGCTATATAAGTGGATGCTAATGTCTGTAAAGTGCTGCGGAATATAGTAGCGCTATACAGGGAGTGCAGAATTATTAGGCAAGTTGTATTTTTGAGGATTAATTTTATTATTGAACAACAACCATGTTCTCAATGAACCCAAAAAACTCATTAATATCAAAGCTGAATATTTTTGGAAGTAGTCTTTAGTTTGTTTTTAGTTTTAGCTATTTTAGGGGGATATCTGTGTGTGCAGGTGACTATTACTGTGCATAATTATTAGGCGACTTAACAAAAAACAAATATATACCCATTTCAATTATTTATTTTTACCAGTGAAACCAATATAACATCTCAACATTCACAAATATACATTTCTGACATTCAAAAACAAAACAAAAACAAATCAGTGACCAATATAGCCACCTTTCTTTGCAAGGACACTCAAAAGCCTGCCATCCATGGATTCTGTCAGTGTTTTGATCTGTTCACCATCAACATTGCGTGCAGCAGCAACCACAGCCTCCCAGACACTGTTCAGAGAGGTGTACTGTTTTCCCTCCTTGTAAATCTCACATTTGATGATGGACCACAGGTTCTCAATGGGGTTCAGATCAGGTGAACAAGGAGGCCATGTCATTAGATTTTCTTCTTTTATACCCTTTCTTGCCAGCCACGCTGTGGAGTACTTGGACGCGTGTGATGGAGCATTGTCCTGCATGAAAATCATGTTTTTCTTGAAGGATGCAGACTTCTTCCTGTACCACTGCTTGAAGAAGGTGTCTTCCAGAAACTGGCAGTAGGACTGGGAGTTGAGCTTGACTCCATCCTCAACCCGAAAAGGCCCCACAAGCTCATCTTTGATGATACCAGCCCAAACCAGTACTCCACCTCCACCTTGCTGGCGTCTGAGTCGGACTGGAGCTCTCTGCCCTTTACCAATCCAGCCACGGGCCCATCCATCTGGCCCATCAAGACTCACTCTCATTTCATCAGTCCATAAAACCTTAGAAAAATCAGTCTTGAGATATTTCTTGGCCCAGTCTTGACGTTTCAGCTTGTGTGTCTTGTTCAGTGGTGGTCGTCTTTCAGCCTTTCTTCCCTTGGCCATGTCTCTGAGTATTGCACACCTTGTGCTTTTGGGTACTCCAGTGATGTTGCAGCTCTGAAATATGGCCAAACTGGTGGCAAGTGGCATCTTGGCAGCTGCACGCTTGACTTTTCTCAGTTCATGGGCAGTTATTTTGCGCCTTGGTTTTTCCACACGCTTCTTGCGACCCTGTTGACTATTTTGAATGAAACGCTTGATTGTTCGATGATCACGCTTCAGAAGCTTTGCAATTTTAAGAGTGCTGCATCCCTCTGCAAGATATCTCACTATTTTTGACTTTTCTGAGCCTGTCAAGTCCTTCTTTTGACCCATTTTGACAAAGGAAAGGAAGTTGCCTAATAATTATGCACACCTGATATAGGGTGTTGATGTCATTAGACCACACCCCTTCTCATTACAGAGATGCACATCACCTAATATGCTTAATTGGTAGTAGGCTTTCGAGCCTATACAGCTTGGAGTAAGACAACATGCATAAAGTGGATGATGTGGTCAAAATACTCATTTGCCTAATAATTCTGTACAGGGTGTATAAGTGGATGCTAATGTCTGTAAAGGGCTATGGAATATAGTAGCGCTATATAAGTGGATGCTAATGTCTGTAAAGCGCTGTGGAATATAGTAGCGCTATATAAGTGGATGCTAATGTCTGTAAAGCGCTGTGGAATATAGTAGCGCTATATAAGTGTATGCTAATGTCTGTAAAGCGCTGTGGAATATAGTAGCGCTATATAAGTGGATGCTAATGTCTGTAAAGTGCTGTGGAATATAGTAGTGCTATATAAGTGGATGCTAATGTCTGTAAAGTGCTGCGGAATATAGTAGCGCTATATAAGTGGATGCTAATGTCTGTAAAGCTCTGCGGAATATAGTAGCGCTATATAAGTGGATGCTAATGTCTGTAAAGTGCTGTGGAATATAGTAGCGCTATATAAGTGGATGCTAATGTCTGTAAAGCGCTGTGGAATATAGTAGCGCTATATAAGTGGATGCTAATGTCTGTAAAGCGCTGTGGAATATAGTAGCACTATATAAGTGGATGGATGCTAATGTCTGTAAAGTGCTGCGGAATATAGTAGCGCTATATAAGTGGATGCTAACGTCTGTAAAGGGCTGTGGAATATAGTAGCGCTATATAAGTGGATGCTAATGTCTGTAAAGCGCTGCGGAATATAGTAGCGCTATATAAGTGGATGCTAATGTCTGTAAAGCTCTACGGAATATAGTAGCGCTATATAAGTGGATGCTAATGTCTGTAAAGTGCTGCGGAATATAGTAGCGCTATATAAGTGGATGCTAATGTCTGTAAAGCGCTGTGGAATATAGTAGCGCTATATAAGTGGATGCTAATGTCTGTAAAGCGCTGTGGAATATAGTAGCGCTATATAAGTGGATGCTAAAGTCTGTAAAGTGCTGTGGAATATAGTAGCGCTATATAAGTGGATGCTAATGTCTGTAAAGTGCTGTGGAATATAGTAACGCTATGTAAGTGGATGCTAATGTCTGTAAAGTGCTGCGGAATATAGTAACATAGAAACATAGAATGTGTCGGCAGATAAGAACCATTTGGCCCATCTAGTCTGCCCAATATATCTGAATCCTATGAATAGTCCCTGGCCCTATCTTATATGAAGGATAGCCTTATGCCTATCCCATGCATGCTTAAACTCCTTCACTGTATTTGCAGCTACCACTTCTGCAGGAAGGCTATTCCATGCATCCACTACTCTCTCAGTAAAGTAATACTTCCTTATATTACTTTTAAACCTTTGCCCCTCTAATTTAAAACTGTGTCCTCTTGTGGTAGTTTTTCTTCTTTTAAATATGCTCTCCTCCTTTACCGAGTTGATTCCCTTTATGTATTTAAAAGTTTCTATCATATCCCCTCTGTCTCTTCTTTCTTCCAAGCTGTACATGTTAAGGTCCTTTAACCTTTCCTGGTAAGTTTTATACTGCAATCCATGTACTAGTTTAGTAGCTCTTCTCTGAACTCTCTCTAGAGTATCTATATCCTTCTGGAGATATGGCCTCCAGTACTGCGCACAATACTCCAAGTGAGGTCTCACCAGTGTTCTGTACAGCGGCATAAGCACTTCACTCTTTCTACTGCTTATACCTCTCCCTATACATCCAAGCATTCTGCTGGCATTTCGTGCTGCTCTATTACATTGTCTTCCCACCTTTAAGTCTTCTGAAATAATTACTCCTAAATCCCTTTCCTCAGATACTGAGGTCAGGACTGTGTCAAATATTCTATATTCTTCCCTTGGGTTTTTACGCCCCAGGTGCATTATCTTGCACTTATCCACATTAAATTTCAGTTGCCAGAGTTCTGATCATTCTTCTAGTTTTCCTAAATCCTTTTCCATTTGGCGTTTCCCTCCAGGAACATCAACCCTGTTACATATCTTTGTGTCATCAGCAAAAAGACAAACCTTACCATCGAGGCCTTTTGCAATATCACTTATGAAGATATTAAACAAAATTGGTCCCAGTACAGATCCCTGTGGAACCCCACTGGTAACATGACCTTGTTTTGAATGTTCTCCATTGACTACAACCCTCTGTTGTCTGTCACTCAGCCACTGCCTAATCCACTCAACAATATGGGAGTCCATGCTCAATGACTGCAGTTTATTGATAAGTCTTCTATGTGGGACAGTGTCAAAAGCCTTACTAAAATCTAGATATGCGATGTCTACTGCACCTCCACCGTCTATTATTTTATTCACCCAGTCAAAAAAATCTATAAGATTTGTTTGACATGATCTCCTTGAAGTAAACCCATGTTGTTTTTCATCTTGCAATCCATGGGATTTTAGATGTTCCACAATCCTATCCTTTAATAGGGTTTCCATTAATTTGCCTACTATAGATGTCAGACTCACTGGTCTATAGTTGCTCGATTCCTCCCTACTACCTTTCTTGTGAATGGGCACGACATTTGCCAATTTCCAATCTTCCGGGACGACTCCTGTTACTAATGATTGGTTAAATAAATCTGTTAACGGTTTTGCCAGCTCACCACTAAGCTCTTTTAATAATTTTGGGTGTATCTCATCAGGCCCCTGTGAATTATTTGTCTTCACTTTAGACAGCAAACTTAGAACATCTTCCTCTGTAAAGACACATGCATCAAACGATTTATTAGTCATCCTTTCTAGTGGAGGTCCTTCTTCTTTTTCTTTTGTAAAAACTGAACAGAAGTATTCATTAAGGCAGTCGGCTAGCCCTTTATTCTCTTCTACATACCTTCCGTCCT